>NC_040045.1:12528753-12732811 GCF_003713205.1 Coffea eugenioides
GGGAGGTATAATCTCTTTTACCCCTTTTGTTTCTCTCCTATGTGGACTAATGTGCTAATTGAGAATTACATGTTTACTTGGCTTTCTTAAATTTGCTTTAATTCCTTTCATTTTAAGTATTTCTTTTATTTATTCATGGGGTATGTGTACACCTCTTGGCTTGTAATAGATAGGGCGTAGCAAGTAATTTGGTCCATTTTCCCTTTCCCCTTTGTTTTAGTTAGCAAATGTAATGGTTGCATGCCTATGTGTTATATGTTAAACGCTTTATTAGGATCTTGCATCTAGTCGAGCATGATAAGTGCTACATGATTTAGGTGATTTGCATGTCTACTCGCTTTTTGTAGTATAGATGAATGGAATGGATGAATGTACGTCACCACACTAGTCCAACGCTAGTTGTGGCTTCTTTTATCGTTTCCACTAGTCTAACGCTAGTCGGAATTCATAGAATGGGCTAGTCCAATGCTAGACCCAATAGGTTCTTTTTTTCCTTTTTTCATTAAGTGCATGATCACCACATATCACGCATTTTTCCTTAGTTTGTCATTTGGTATGTTCCTCAAACCCCTTCCCCTTCATTTTAGGACTTGCATCTCATGCTAGTTAGGGTTCATTTGCGTGAAAACCCCCTTGGGTAAGGGAAACGAGCGAGTGTGGCTACTCAATAGCCTTAGCACGCTAGTTTCGCCTTCTAATCAAAGGGAAAATCGAAGTCGAAAAGTTAGAAGTCAACCCCCGTACCCGACTTGTTGCATTCCCCTAGGGTCATACTTTCATTTTTATTACTTCCATACTCTTTTAATCACATTTTTCTTACATTTCTCAATCCATATTTTTCACTACATCTTTATCATTTATTTACTTTACTTCACAAATGAAATTCAAGTTTCACTTATATATGTACTATTCTATTTTCATTCATTTGCACACACAAGCACTTTGATTTTCATACAAATTCATACATGCACTTTCTTTACACATTCGCACACAAACACTTTGTTTTTTTTACATTATTTCATACATGAATCTTTTCATACACTTGCACACTTGCACTTGAGTCACCATTTGCATCAATCGACCTCTATGAGGTTTCCCTTTATTGGCCGCCACAATTCATGTGGTTTGGGACCAAAAACCTCACGAGAGACATCGTAAAATTTAGGATTGCATTTCTCATTCATTAGTCTTTGTCCAAATTGCAAATACATACTTTGGGTAGAAAAATTAGGAAAATAAGGGTTAAATCGCGCAACTAGCCTTGGCTAGGTCGAAGGGGTGCCTTGGATTTTTTTTCCTTGCCTTCCCCTTCGTCAAATGTGACTCCCGAACCTTTTTCTTTGTTTGCGTGGACTAGGAGTCGTTCAAAAGGGTTTCTTATTTTTTTCCCTTAAAAAATTCACTTTTTGGGTGACTTGGTACACCCTAACTCTATACCAAGTGGCGACTCCATTTTTCATATAAAAAACCCTTTTTGAACTATTTTTCTTGGGTCAAATCGTCGCATTTTCAAAAGTCCCATTTAGACCCATTTTTATTTTTATCAAAAATTTCACTTTTTCCAAACCAATAAAATCACAAAAACATTATTTTATTTTTTCCAAAAAAAAGTGGGGCGCGACAGTTGGCGACTCCACTGGGGACTTCCTAAGTGGGTCCAAGCATTTGACTTAGCCATTCGTTTCCTTTTTCTACCCTTTTTATGCATTGCATTTGGATATTAGGCTTGCATTTTCCATTTTTAGGGCCTTTTTGCCTCGCACGCGTATCCAACTATTCCCTCACTCACGTATGTGTGATTGGTTGATTGGATGTGTGTTTACTTGTTATCTCGCGCTTGCATTGCATTTTGGGAGGTATGGGTCACCCTAGAGCCTCGCGCTGGTTCTTGACCCTTCCCCTCCAAACGAGCACTAGCATACGAGCATACGCTTTACTTCTTTTATCCCTTTTATTTTTCTTTAGTGGCTTGTCACACCACTCCACCCTATTAGGATTAGGTGACTCACTTGGACATGTGATCACGACACGATGTGTGTGTAGCATGTTCCAATGGGTCACTCAATCTTCCGCTTAAAGCTATTGGTTGATAGCCTTTAGCTTTTGGTCGAAGATTGAGGTTTTGATAGATTCACTCAAACACGTAGCCGTGACACGATGTGTGCGTAGCGGTGTTTGGGGAATCGCTCGAGCCACCGACAAAGAACCTTGGGATTGGTGACCCTTGGTTTCTAAGTCTGAAGGCTCGGGGACCTGAGCTCATCGAGTCTAGATGCATTAGTGAACCCCAACCTCATGCATCCATGATAGCTTGCCTAGGGTAGAGTCGGCCTTATCCTAAGCTAGGGACACTATTCACGAGGGGAGGGGTCCAACCTTTTTTTCCTTTTTATTGCTTTGATTGCTTTATCTTGTTGTTACAATGTGTTATGTGTACTATCAACTGCACTAACCATTTTTTTTGTTTTCTTGGCCTGCATTCATGTGCCATAGCAATAAGGGGCCTCTTTGGCACTCTTTTAGTGACTCATCCACTAGATAGCTCACATGTCTAAATTTCAGTCTTTGCACTTACCTTTCAGTAAATACATTTCATGTTTAGACCTTTTCCCCCGTTGCATTATTTATATCCTTTAGGCCATATTTGTCACATATTTATATCGCTTTAATAAACTGGCATCACGCATAAACCCTAGGAAGGGAATGCCATTTAGGGGATCCCGTGTTAGGAATAAACCACCCCATGTCTCGGATATATAATCCAAATGAGACTTGCACGTTTACCTTTCTCGTACCATCCGAAGGGGTAGTGCACATGGTAAGGTAAAGATCCGATCATTTTCATGAAGCAATTTTTGGAATATGAGCATCTAATAATCACTTTTTGGCCATTTTCTCAAAATTGGTAAAATTCCCTTGCGTAAAAGGACATTAATTCGAAGAAAATTCACAAATGATTCCTCATTGTTGAGACGATAAATATAGAGGCCAAATTTTGATTTTAGGAGGCTCATAGACTAAGGCATTGTAATGATTTCTTGAAACTACCCAATGGGTAGAGAACTCAATCGATTTTTGAACAAATCATCCATTTTATCCAATCCATTTTTGTCAATTCATTCAATTTTAGTAAATTCATTTCATCCAATTCATTTGACCAATTTACCCTTTTTTAGGGTCATCCGGTCAATTTTTGAATAAATCAATTCATTTGACCAATTTACCCTTTTTAGGGTCATCCGGTCGATTTTTGAATAAATCATCAATTCATTTGACCAATTCACCCTTTTAGGGATTTGGCCGATTTTTAAAATAAATCATTAACTCCATTTCATCTCTTTGGCCAATTTACCCATTTTAGGGCGAAATCAAGTTGATTTTGAAGAGATCATCAATTTCATTCAATTCAGTTGACCAAGTCTATCTATTCGATCAATTTTGAATAAATCGTCAATGTTATCCGGCTTACCTATTTTTGGGTAAATCGGTCGATTTTGAATAAATCACCAATTTTATCCATTTGACTCGCTTTTTCCCCTTTAGGGTTCATTGAATAAATTAATCGAGACATGGCAATCCCTTTCACAAATCATTTTATGTGTAGATCAAAGCAAGCAATCCGTTCCGACTTCGTCCTCATGTTTTAGGGCAAATGTCTCTTCTCACTCCAAGTGGCCAAATTTTTCAAATCATTCCTCACACGATCAGTCGATCGGATCCATCAGGTATTGTATAGTGCCTGCTCTGGAGGACTGCATTTTCATGCTAGGCCTACCCTTGGCACAAAAGGGTTCCCCCATAGGACATGCATCCGAATTTTCTGAATATCTACTAACTCTTGTTTTTTCTTTTCTTTTTCTTTGTTTTTATTGGAATAACTAAGCGAGGGTTAAATCTAAAGGCAATCTTTCAAAATTTCTCAGGTAATATTTAAATATAGCTTCTCGTCGAAGCCCCATCATAACGCGATCCCGTAGTCAAGCCCAGAGGAGTCGTGTAAACATGAGTTCTCAACCGGAACAGTCAGATAGGTCTGCTATTACCGCTCAACCCGAGACTGCAAGTTTGGGGATTCAGTTGACTGAGATGCTTACCAAGTTTGGAGAGATGGCGTCTGAGATGGCCGCCCAAAGGAAGTTGAATGATGAGCTAATTAGCAGCGGGGTTCAACCCGAACCTGTACCCGCCAGACAGCCTGAGCAAGAGCCGTTTGTCCTACCTTCGGCCCATGCCACTGTTATTCCATCATTTCCTATTGCACCCGAAGAAACTTTCACCTATCCCACCACAAATTTGCCATACACTTACCCTCCTCATCCTTCATTTTTTCTTACTCACACGCGAGGTCCACCACCCCAAATCACTTCAAATATACCTCCTGAGCCACATACCTTTTATTACCCTGTTGCTGAGCCATTCCTACCAGACCATATTGTTCAAACCAAGGCAGAAATGGGGGAATCTTCTGCTCCCGTTGATATAAAGCTGCTCAAACGCCTTGATCGTTTCGATGAGTTTATGAGGAAGAGTCAGGGGTTGAACAAGCAAGGAGTCCTGGACTACGATGAGCTTTGTCTCTTTCCCAATATGCAATTGCCCGAGGGGTTCAAAACCCCTAAATTTAACAAGTACGATGGGACGGGTAATCCCAAGACACACCTCCGACTATTTGCTAACAAGTTGGGAAAGCCTGTAGACGACGAGAACCTGCCTCTAAGGTTGTTCCCGGAAAGTCTGGAGGGGGATGCCCTCGACTGGTACTCAAATTTGAAGTCCGAAGAAGTAAAAACCTGGATTGACTTGTCCAATGCTTTTGTAAGGCAATATGAGTATAACTGCGAGCTGGCTCCAACACGAAATACGTTGGAAGGAACAAAAAGAAAACCCTCCGAGGATCACAAGACTTATGCCAAGAGATGGAGGAAAATAGCTGCCAAAGTCGAGCCACCGATGACTGAGGACGAAATCATACACACTTTCATTAAAGCACATGATCCCCCGTATTTTGAAGAAATTTTCCGCATGACTGGATGCTCGTTCGCCGCCATTGTCAATAAACTTGAGGAGTACGATGACTTCGTGAAAGCTGGGAAGATTGTTAATGTCTCTGCCCTCAAATCCCAGTTGGATGCTTTGCAAAGACAGGGGACTAGTGAGAAGAACCCGCAATTTAGAAAGAAAGAGGGGGAAACTGCCTTCACCTGGAATCAAAACCCTGTCCCAAGACCCAGACCTCGACAATACCCTACCTACTCAAACCCTTACTCCTACTACTCAAATCCTCATCCTGTTTACCACACCAATATCACTCATCCTCGACCTCGCCCAAATTATGCCAACCCGCCTACAACCCCTTTCCAAATATCTCAACCAAGCTTTCAACAAGCTCGTCCTCGGCCTCCTTACCACCAAAGATTTCCCCCACCAAATAGACCCACCTACAACTATCCCCGACCCACTGAAACCTACAATCAAAGCCGTACTCGAACCTTCACCAACCTAGGCAGGCCTTTGGACCAATTGTATGAGCAATTGAAGGTTGCCAACAAAATAGGCGTGATTCCCCCTCCAACTTACCTTCATGGCATGCCTGCTGGGTACAATCCACATGCTATTTGTGCCTATCATTCGGGAGTACCTGGTCACTCAACCGCCGATTGCAGGGCACTTAAGCACAAAGTCCAAGACATGATCGAGGCAGGAGAAATAGTGCTAAGGAAAAGAGGTGAACAAGGGCCGATCATAAGTACAAATCCTTTTCCTGAACACCAGGACACCTTCGAGGCATCCACCTCCAACGACGAAATTTGAAAATCCTGAAAGAGCTTTGCACAATTTGGATGGCCGAGTATCTTCCCTCTCGAAGGGAATTTCGGTAAATCTAGGGGTTGTTATTTACTAAAGTTCACAAAAACCATTTCTTGCATATGTGAATAGCTTCATGAAAACATCTTTCGCAATTAAGTTTTTGTCTTGTTTTCGCTTTGATTAGTTTTTCCATTAAATGCACAATTTGTTTATTTGATTATTGTCCTGAATTTTAATTCTTTTAAATGGCCAAAGATGAAATTATTTGACCCTTTGAATATCACTGTTCTGGATTCCGATAATACCATTCATCTAAAAATCCCTTCATTAAGAAATCCCTTCATTGATTCGTTGAAAAATCCCTTCTTTGAGAAGGTCAGAAATCCCTTCGTTGAAAAATCCCTTCTTTGAGAAGGCCAGAAATCCCTTCGTTGAAAAATCCCTTCTTTGAGAAGGCCAAAAATCCCTTCATTAAAAATCCTTCATTGAAAAATCCCTTCATTAAGAAAGCTCTTCATTGAAAATCTTTTCGTTAAGAAAGCCTTTCATCAAGAAATCCCTCCTCTGCCAAGTTCTAAGCTGATCGGTTAAAGCAGCGTCACCGACGATTGATTTTGATGGATGAAAAGCAGTTGAATGTCGTATGGCCTGTGTTCATAACAAAAAGGTCCGCCACCGGTCCTCTAGAGAAGAAGGACAATGAGTTAAAGCGAGATTTGCCAATGCAAGATGAAATCAAAGATGAATTTGGCCTAAACTGGTAAGGCCATTTGTCATTCAAAAAGGTGCTACCGAGTGGAGCACTTATCCTTGAAGAGATGGACGAACAAACAGTCTCTCAACCTATCAACTCAGACATGTGTAAGAAGTTTTATTTCTGATTATGCAAATTTCTTTTGGAAATCATGCAAGGAGCGAAACAAAAGTCAGGCCATCTTCTTTTCCAATCAAAACATTTCATCCCTAGTCATCCCTTTTGAGCTATCAGAACAATAGTTTTTTCGTTTGGCAGCCCCTGAGGATTGCAAGCCCCACACTGGGGCAAATTCATTGTGAACAGAGACGATCCGAAAGAAAAGGTAAAACCCCACACTGGGGCAAATCTATCTTTGAAAGAAAGATGGAAGACAATAAACCCCACACCGGGGCAAATTTAGCTTTGAAGAAAAATGCAAAAAGTGAGGAAAATGCAATGAAAATGCAAGGAGAGAGAATTCAATCGAACTGGGGCAAATTTCCCTCAGTTTCGTTCGAAATTGAAGATGATTTCAAATGATGTAATCTCAGGTTATTTCACCTCTCATAAGAGCAAATTGTTTTCAAGCCTCAACTTTTCTTGAAAAACACCCCACCTGACCTCATTACAAAAGCCCAAAAGTCCTGACTTTCGTCACTTGCTGTATTTCTATTAGGAATTTCGCTAATCAATTGGCAAGTGATGTCTATAATGCCTTCACTTAAACTTCTAAGGGAAGTGCATTTTACTGATGCCAGAAATCTTCAACTCAAACTCCTGAGTCGATCATGGTTGAGCTCTTTCATTTGCGTCTTTAGGTGAAAACCCGAAAGGGCACCTCAAAAAAAGAAAAAAGAAAAAAAGAGAAAAGACAAAACGAAACAAAAAAGGGGGGGCAACCTTGGTAAAAACCCGAAAGGGCACCAAGGTAGGATTTTGCAGCGAGCGAGCACGAGGAAGAACAGCTGGTGATTTGGTTCATTTGGATTTCTCCTCATTTTGTCATACTTCTGTCAATTTTGAATTCCAGAACAAAGATATCCAGAGAATTGAATATGACATTTGTTGGCCAAAACTGTGTCATTTTGTAAAACATTCTTTTGCAAATACATTCTTAAGAAGCTCATTTTTCCAAATTACTTGCATTCATGGCATTTTTGTAGAATTTAAGCACAAATGGTTATGTGTGCATTCTTGTGCATATTTATTCTTTCATGACATGTGAATTTTCTTGCATACTTCATTCTTTATCTTTGAATTTTGGTGAATAACAATCCCCGTGGTTTATTCGAAGCATACTTGGGTTCAGTCATCTTTTGAAAAGGGTTAAGGTTCAACAAAGTCAGTTACGCAGACTTCACAATATGGCAAAGCACATACCTGATCAGTTTGTAAATCAGAAAAGCCTTAGGGTGAAAAATCCAACTCAATCGACTGCCGCAGCAAAAGTTGATAAAGGCGTTGAAAGACTCATGTTTACACGATTCTCAAAGGAAAACGGATCAAATGATGGTGGCAATTTCTTTGTTTTTTTTTCTCTTTTGCAGAAAAATTGCATACACAGATGAAAGTAATCACACCTCGCACTGGAATCGGTGTCGGAAAGAGTCCTCCGGTGAGCAATGGCAGATTGAAAATGTCGCAAGCAAATTTCATCAAAAAATGCAACGGCATGGCAATACAGAATCAACTCTGGACTCACATTGCAAAAAATTCATCATACTGGAGCAAATTAATTTTTTGTAAAGATTTTCAAAAGTCAAAAAGAAGCAAAAATCATCAATCAAAAACCAAAATCGAATCAAATTTCATCACGGCAGGATCGGGTTTAATCCCACTGACCGATTGTCAAAAACATTTTCGGGTCAGTCCCTCGATCAAAAGCATTTTCGGGTCAGTCCCTCGATCAAAAGCTTATTCGGGTCAGTCCCACGATCAAAAGCATTTTCGGGTCAGTCCCGCGATCAAAAGCATTTTCGGGTCAGTCCCATGATCAAGAGCTTATTCGGGTCAGTCCCATGATCAAAAGGATTTTCGGGTCAGTCCCAGACCAATAAGCATTTGGGTCAGTCCACGATCAAAAGCATTTTTCGGGTCAGCCCACCGATCAAAAAGCTTATTCGGTGTCAGTCCCACGATCAACAAAAGGATTTTCGGTCAGTCCCATGACCAAAAGCATTTTCGGGTCAGTCCCGCGATCAAAAGTATTTTCGGGTCAGTCCCATGATCAAGAGCTTATTCGGGTCAGTCCCATGATCAAAAGGATTTTCGGGTCAGTCCCATGACTGCAAAAGCTTATTCGGGTCAGTCCACGATAAAAGCATTTCTCGGGTCAGTCCCACGATCAAAAGCTTATTCGGGTCAGTCCCATGATCAAAAGTTTATTCGGGTCAGTCCCACGATCAAAAGCATTTTCGGGTCAGTCCCACGATCAAAAGCTTATTCGGGTCAGTCCCACGATCAAAAGCATTTTCGGGTCAGTCCCATGATCAAAAGCATTTTCGGGTCAGTCCCGCGATTAAAGCTTGTTCGGGCCAGTCCCATGATTTGAATTTCCTTCTCTAGTCAGTCCCAATTTTAATTTTTCTGTTCGGATCAGTCCCGTTTTAAATTTCTGTCTGGGTCTATCCCATTTAAATTTCTGTTTGGGTCTATCCCATTTAAATTTCTGTTCAGGTCTATTCCGTGGGTCTACCCCATTTACATTCCTGTCCGGGTCAGTCCCGTTTTCAATCCATGTTCGGGTCAGTCCCGTTCTTAAATTCCTGTTCGAGTCAGTCCCGCTTTAAGTTCCTGTTTGGGCCAGTCCCGTCTTTAAATTTCGTTCGGGTCAATCCCACTTTAAATCTCCTGTCTAAGTCAATTCCATTTTAAAAGTTTTGCCAAAAGGGGTCAGTCCTTATTTCTAAAACGTCCACCGTTCGTGACGTTTGCCACCGAATAAAGCAGGTAAGTATTTGGTGTCTACTTCTTTGTCTCAAGTTTTTCCAAAACTCAGACAAAGAGGGGCAAACTGTAGACACCAAATTTTTGGTGTAATTTCTTTTACTTTTTATTCTCATTTGTCGTGGTTGCTTTTAGTTTTTTTAGTTTCTAGTTTCTATTTTAATTTTTAAGTTTTAACGTAGAAAAATCATGGAAAAAGAGAAAAAAAGGAAAATTGTTCACAAAATACGTTCAAATTTAATTTTTTGGCATTTTGGTTTATTTTTGTTAATTTATTTTGAAAAAAAAAATGATGAGAAATGATGAAAAATGAAAGAAAAGATCGAAAATGGTAATTTTGTTATTTTTAGTTTGTTTATTTCGATGTGTTTGTAATTAAAATTGTTGTTTTTATTATTATTTAGTTTTACTATTATTTTTGTTAAATAATTAAGGTGAAAAAAAATAAAAAAAAAATCTCCATAACCACGGCACCACTTCATTCATTCCATCTTCCATTATCACACACTATTATATCAACTACCACTCACCACAATATCTCCAGATTCCATTTTTGCTTTTCTGCCTTGAGCCGTGAGTGACTAGCTACTTTGGAGTTAACGACCGAGAAAAAAAAAGGGAGGACTTAGCTTCATTCCCAGCTTCACCGTAAGACCAACCGAGAGAGTGTGAGTAAGAGGAAGGGTGCGAACCGTCTGCCTTCACCTCCTCCACCACTGCTGAGATGCCATTTTCTTCTTCATCTTCCATCAGCTGAGCTCGACCACAACCACCAACTCCACAGCTTACACAAACTGAGCTCAGCCTTGAGCTGAGACGCAAGCTTGAGCAAGGGAGAGGAAGAGTTGCGGGCTGCAATTTCTGGACAGCCGAGAGGAGGGAAATATTTTTTGCAGCTAGCCGAGGGTGTTGAGCTCCAAACTGAGGTAATTTCTGGACCTAGACTAGATGTTTATAGGTTGATGAAGTTGTTTAAGGGCATGCATGTGAGGATTGTGTGGCTAGATGATAACTTAAGTTATAGAAAAATCTGTTTGTGAAGAAAATGGTTGCCGAGAGTTTAAGCTGGAAATTTGCAGCTTCGGTTGACCAAGTTTTGATGATCTGAGCTATATGTATGTTTAACTAACCAAAGTCTGGATGATCTAGCTTTGCATGAAGCTAATTAACTTGGATTAAACAAGAAAATTGAGGGAATACCAAAAATCCGGTTGCATGCATGTCAATCGAGAGAATTGGGATGAATTTCTGGTTAAATGGTGATTTTGATGACATTTGAACTTGATTTTGGATCCAATCTGATAGATAGTTTGTTATTTGGTCTTGCATGTGATCTTTATGGCTGGGAATTCGGTTGTATGGCTGGAAAATTTTATTGGATGTTGCTGGATTGTTAAACCAATCTTCCAGCTTAGCCGATGGAGTTGTTTTGGGTATTTTAGTATGAAATTTGCTGGAAAGTGCTTGATCCTCACTTGGTTGTGTGTTTAGCTAACTAAATACTGGATGATTAAGCCCTGCATGAGATTAATTGGCTGTGTGTAAACCAGAATTTTGAGTGAAACAAAAATCTGTTGCACGCATGTTTATTCCAGAAGTTTGCATGATATCTTCTTGGGTTTCTTGTTTGTTTGGATTATGATGGTGGGTTTAGTTGTGGGCTTGGTCTAAAGTTGTGACGTTGAGTTTAATTACATCTAATCAAGGTTGTGATAAGAATCTGAGTTTATAAGAAAATTGCTGCAAAGTTGTTTGGCCGGAAACATTGCTGAAGCTGAAACCTTTTATTGTTGCTTGCATGTTATTTCAGACCTGAATATGATGTTTTTCTGGGTTGTTTGCTTGCTTGGATCATGGTTGCTCAAGCTAAAGTTGTTTGTTGCTTAATCTTGGTCAAAGTTATGTATTTGAACCAGAAAATTTGAGTCAGTTTGCAAGTAAAAATGCAGCAGATTTCACTTTCAGCTATAGCAGTTTTCATTCTTCAATGTTTGCATGTTCATTCTTCAATGTTTGAATGATTTCCACCTTTGTCTTTGCTGATTTGGGATGTTAAACTTATGTTTTTACTGTCTAGTTTAAAGTTTTGGATGTTAGCTTTGGTTAGGGTATGTGATTGGATGTAGAGTTGGCATTTGGGAGTGAAACATGAAGGAAATGCAGCTGAATTGGCGCAGAAATGAAAGGCTTCTACGTGTTTTGCATGCATGGATAATTTCAGAATTGTCTCTTAACCCCCCCAAGTCTCCCCTTGTTCTACTATGACCCAAATTTGAGAAAAACTAATCAATTGGGTCCCTGAGATCTTTTGCAGCAATGCATTATGGCCCAATTACATTTCTTTTTCTTGCATTAGGTCCTAAGGTGGGTGTATTTTGAGTCATCATTTGGCTTTTCATTGTTTTGAGACTTTTGAAGCTCTTAAATTTTTCAATTGGTTTTTATTTGGTTTGGTTGATTAATGGTTGCTATTGAGTTTTCAAAATGCATGTTTAAATCATTCATGGACCCTTGTTCATTCTTGGACCTTCGAATTTCCATAAATGTTTGTTTGGATCTTGTTATTTACTTGGAGAACTTTTTGTGTTTTTTTTTTAATGTTTCAATTAAGTTCAAATGATTGAGTAGTGCTTGCTTTTGGGTCTTTAGTAGATGTTATGCTTGGGAATCGGATGATCATGCCTTTTGCCTTGGTCTTTAAGTAGTTTTGACTTCATTGAGTTGCAATGGAGGGAAAGTTTGATGTTTTGATGGATTCAAATTGTTTAGTTTATATCTTATCACTAAATTGGTACATTAATCTTTTGTTTTTGGTGATTTTAGCCTAAGTTAGTCTTTTCTTGGTTGAATCTAGCCAAGTTGAGTTTGTTTACTCCCTTAGTATCACCAACGGGGAGGTATAATCTCTTTTACCCCTTTTGTTTCTCTCCTATGTGGACTAATATGCTAATTGAGAATTACATGTTTACTTGGCTTTCTTAAATTTGCTTTAATTCCTTTCATTTTAAGTATTTCTTTTATTTATTCATGGGGTATGTGTACACCTCTTGGCTTGTAATAGATAGGGCGTAGCAAGTAATTTGGTCCATTTTCCCTTTCCCCTTTGTTTTAGTTAGCAAATGTAATGGTTGCATGCCTATGTGTTATATGTTAAACGCTTTATTAGGATCTTGCATCTAGTCGAGCATGATAAGTGCTACATGATTTAGGTGATTTGCATGTCTACTCGCTTTTTGTAGTATAGATGAATGGAATGGATGAATGTACGTCACCACACTAGTCCAACGCTAGTTGTGGCTTCTTTTATCGTTTCCACTAGTCTAACGCTAGTCGGAATTCATAGAATGGGCTAGTCCAATGTTAGACCCAATAGGTTCTTTTTTTCCTTTTTTCATTAAGTGCATGATCACCACATATCACGTATTTTTCCTTAGTTTGTCATTTGGTATGTTCCTCAAAACCCCTTCCCCTTCATTTTAGGACTTGCATCTCATGCTAGTTAGGGTTCATTTGCGTGAAAACCCCCTTGGGTAAGGGAAACGAGCGAGTGTGGCTACTCAATAGCCTTAGCACGCTAGTTTCGCCTTCTAATCAAAGGGAAAATCGAAGTCGAAAAGTTAGAAGTCAACCCCCGTACCCGACTTGTTGCATTCCCCTAGGGTCATACTTTCATTTTTATTACTTCCATACTCTTTTAATCACATTTTTTCTACATTTCTCAATCCATATTTTTCACTACGTCTTTATCATTTATTTACTTTACTTTCACAAATGAAATTCAAGTTTCACTTATATATGTACGATTCTATCTTCATTCACTTGCACACACAAACACTTTGATTTTCATACAAATTCACACATGCACTTTCTTTACACATTCGCACACAAACACTTTGTTTTTTTTTACACCATTTCATACATGAATCTTTTCATACACTTGCACACTTGCACTTGAGTCACCATTTGCATCAATCGACCTCTATGAGGTTTCCCTTTATTGGCCGCCACAATTCATGTGGTTTGGGACCAAAAACCTCACGAGAGACATCGTAAAATTTAGGATTGCATTTCTCATTCATTAGTTTTTGTCCAAATTGCAAATACATACTTTGGGTAGAAAAATTAGGAAAATAAGGGTTAAATCGCGCAACTAGCCTTGGCTAGGTCGAAGGGGTGCCTTGGATTTTTTTCCTTGCCTTCCCCTTCGTCAAATGTGACTCCCGAACCTTTTTCTTTGTTTGCGTGGACTAGGAGTCGTTCAAAAGGGTTTCTTATTTTTTTCCCTTAAAAAATTCACTTTTTGGGTGACTTGGTACACCCTAACTCTATACCAAGTGGCGACTCCATTTTTCATATAAAAAACCCTTTTTGAACTATTTTTCTTGGGTCAAATCGTCGCATTTTCAAAAGTCCCATTTAGACCCATTTTTATTTTTATCAAAAATTTCACTTTTTCCAAACCAATAAAATCACAAAAACATTATTTTATTTTTTCCAAAAAAAAGTGGGGCGCGACAAACCAACCATAGGAAAGCCCCAATTAGAAGCCATAAATCTGAAATTTTCTGCACAAGCGAAAATTTTTCACAAATAACCGCAATTAACGCACAAAAGATCCATTTAACACAATTTAGAACCATCAATTCAAGGCCAACCATAACCATCATATGAAAATAGAAAAATCCCCAAAAAAATCAAAAATTTAGCAATCTCCACTTTAATTCATGAAATCTTCCATAAAATCATCTAGTTAGCTACCATAAGTCACCAATTGACCATTATTAGGAACAAAGAGTGAGTTCCAAGCAACATACCTTACCTACTCAAGAAAGGTAGTAGCTTAGGGGTTTTTCTTCCAAAACAACTCCACCAAGATCTTCAAACTCCCTTAGCAAGTCAATTTTGTGGACTAATTCAAGGTTTAATCGGTTGGATTTCAAGATTTATGCAAGAATGGAAGATGAAAGGTTGAAGCTTTCTTTTCTTTTCTCTCAAGAGAGGTTCGGCCAAGATGGTGATGAAATGAAGATGATTTGGGTCAAAATTGGAGTTTTAGTAATGTTAAGAAAGTTAGGCAAAAATTAGGCAAATCTACCTTTGACCAAATAGTGACACTTGGCACTTTGTTATTGCTTAAAGTTATTTTCTTGTCTCCCCATGGTTAATCCATCTAGGTAACCTCTAATCATCTCTTAACACCTAGTAATTAAATCCCTTCATGCAAAATTTAACCTAATTGGCCGAATTTCTCTCACTTAATGCACTAGCAGGTCCCACGTCCAACATACACTCCTAATTTCTCATGAACTAATTTATACTAGAAAAATGATTTTAAAACTATATTTATTGATAAAATATCTATAAAGTTAATATAATAAATGAAATATAAATGTGCACAAGAATAAAATAATGCCTAAAATAAAATATTTTTTTATTTTTTATTTTTTATATTTTTTTTCTGGGTTCTCACACCCTCTCCCCCTTAAAGAATTTAGTCCTCGAAATTGCTCACCTGGGTTACTAAACAGCTCAGGGTATTTCTTTTGCATCTCTTCCTCTACCTCCCAAGTGGCCTCTTCTATACCATGATTCCTCTACAAAACCTTTACCAATGGAATTTGTTTATTCCTCAGTTCCTTAATCCTTCGATCGAGTAAGCGCACAGGTCTCTCTTCGTAGGTGAGTGTTTCATCTATCTCAATCTCCTCCGGTTGTACAATGTGGGTTGGATCAGGATAGTACTTTTTAAGCATCGAGATATGGAAGACGTCATGAATTCGGGATAAACTTGGCGGCAACTCGAGTCGACACGCTACTTTTTCAACCCTTTGGAGAATCTTAAAGGGTCCTACGAATCGTGGTTGAAGTTTCTTTCCCCTACCCGCTGTGACACTTCGTAAGGATGTAATCTTAAGGAAAACACGGTCTTCAACTTCAAACTCCAAATCTTTCCTTCGGTTATCCGCGTAGCTCTTTTGGCGACTTTGAGCTGTTTGGAGTCTCTGACGTATCAACTTAACCTTTTCTTGAGCATCATCCATCCACGGAATGATTGTTGGGTTCAATACCTTTTTTTCGCCTACTTCATCCCAATATATAGGTAAACGACACTTCCTTCCGTAAAGCGCTTCGTACGGTGCCATCTGGATCGACGAGTGGTAACTATTATTGTAGGCAAACTCCACCAAGGTCATGTGTTGGCCCCAACTACCCCCAAAATCTAAGATGCAAGTCCTTAGCATATCCTTAAGGGTTTGAATGGTTCGTTCAGACTGTCCATCCGTCTGAGGGTGATAAGTAGTACTAAGGTTGAGTTTAGTTCTTAAGGTCTCTTAAAATTTTTGCCAAAACCTTGACACGAAACGAGGATCTCGATCGGAAACTATACTCACTGGAATTTCGTGTAATCTCACATTTTCATTCATATACAGTTGAGCTAACTTTTCTAGGGAATACTTCATATTCACAAGCAAGAAATGGGCCGACTTGGTTAACACGATCAACGATCACCCAAACAGCATCATATCCCTTTTGTGTCCTTGGCAATCCAGAAACAAAGTCCATCGTGATATTTTCCCACTTCCATTCGGGTATCTCAAGAGGTTGTAACAATCCAGAGGATCTTTGGTATTCAACCTTAATTTGCTGGCAGACTAAACAGGATTGTACATATTGAGCAATTTTCCTCTTCATTTTATCCCACCAATACAACCTTCGTAAATCTTGGTACATCTTGCTACTACCCGGGTGAATTGTATATTTCGATCGATGGGTTTCTTCCAAAATCTCCTTTTTTAAAGTTTCATCATTGGGCACCACTACTCGGTTCCTATACCTTAAAATCCCTTCAGGACTCAAATTGAAATCAAGTAATTCTCTCTTGTCTACCTTTTCTTTCCACTTTTGTACCATCGGATCCTTCTCTTGGGCTTTTTTAATTCGACCAAGAATAACAGATGTTACCCAGATATTCCCAAAGGTCACCTTTTGACGTTCCAAATTAGGGTTCCACTCACTAACCACTCCCAACATCTCCCACTCTTTGACCATTAGCCCAGCTATTTGAGCCTTCCGACTTAAGGTATCAGCTACTACATTCACTTTTCCCGGATGGTAGTTAATCGTACAGTCGTAGTCCTCCAAAAATTCCATCCATCGTCGCTGCCTCATGTTCAATTCTTTTTGGAAAAATAGATACTTAAGACTTTTATGGTCAGAATAAACCTCAAAGGTTACCCCGTACAGGTAGTGCCTCCACTTTTTCAGGGCAAAAACTACGGCCGCTAACTCCAAGTCATGGGTAGGGTAGTTTTGTTCGTGAGGTTTCAATTTCCTAGAGGCAAACGATATCACATTCTTGTTCTGCATCAACACGCACTCTAATCCTTCCCTCGACGCATCAGTATAAACAATGAAACTATCCTTTCCGTTAGGCAAAGTGAGAATAGGGGCCACGGTTAATCTTTTCTTCAATTCTTGAAAGCTACCTTCACACCTAGAGTCCCACAGAAAACGGCCATTCTTTTTGGTTAAATCGGTCAAAGGACCGGCAAGCTTGTAAAAGTCCCGAATAAAACACCTATAGTACCCAGCCAATCCTAAAAAGCTACGCACTTCAGTGGGAGTTTCAGATCTCTTCCATTCAGTTACGGCCTCTACTTTCGTCGGATCTACCGTAATACCCTCTTTCGAAATCACATGCCCTAAGAAAGAAATTTTCTCTAGCCAAAATTCACATTTACTAAATTTGGTGTATAGTTGATGATCTCTTAGGGTTTGCAAGACGAGCTTCAGATGTTGCTCATGCTCCCCGTGGATTTTTGAGTAGACCAGAATATCATCGATAAACACAACGACAAATCGGTCCAGGTAGGGTTTGAAAACCCGATGCATCAAATCCATAAATGCGGCAGGGGCATTGGTTAATCTAAAGGGCATAACGGCAAATTCAAAATGCCCATATCTAGAATTGAAGGCAATCTTTGGTACGTCCTCTTTCCGAATTAACAACTGATAATAAACCTGTCGAAGGTCTAACTTCGAAAAGACCACTGCTCCTTGCAACAAGTCAAACAATTCATCGATATGGGGCAGTGGGTACTTATTTTTAATGGTCACATTGTTTAACCCCCGATAGTCTATACACAACCTCAAGGTCCCGTCTTTCTTTTTCACAAATAGCACAGGGGCTCCCCAAGGAGATCCACTCTCACAGGTAAACCCTTGTTCCAAAAGATCTTGTAACTGCAATTTCAACTCCTTAACCTTAGCAGGTGCCATCCGATACGGGGTTTTAGAGATAGGAGATGTCCCCGGTAACAAGTCTATCTTGAACTCTATCTCCCTCTCCGATGGTAAAGTTACTAATTCATCAGGGAATACATCCGAATATTCATTCACTACCAGCACATCTTCTACCTTCAACTTATCGGTGGGAGTGTTTATAAAAAAAGCTAAGAACCCTTGCGTCCCTCTACTCAGAAGTTTCCTAACCCGAATACCCGAAATCAATGCAGATGAGGCTAGGCTACCCCGTACATCTAGCCTTAAAGTCGCCTCCCTCAGTATACGCAATTCTACCACTTTCCTTTTACAGTCAAGTTGGGCATCATACTTAGCTAACCAGTCCATATCCAAAATAACATCGTACCCCTTAATAGCTAAACTTATAAGATTTTTCAAAAGCTTTCTCTCTCCTACCCAAATTTCACAATCAGCATACATCATACTAGTGATCAAACGTTGGGTCCCCGTAGGGGTACTAACCTCCAGGTCATAGGACAAGCTAACAGGTCGTATATCAATTCCGCACATAAAATCAGGGTTAACAAAGGAATGGGTGGCACCGGGGTCTATCAAAATCCTAGCGAGACGATGAAAGACAGGGATCGTACCTTCCACGATCTCAGACGACTCAGGGACTTGACGTTACTCGAGGGAATACACCCGAGCGGCCACCTTTGATCTTGTCCCTTCCATCTTAGATTGCCCCGAGTTGGCCTTCGATGGTTGCAGAGTTACTCTCGCCTCTCGAGATAAAATTGGACAGCTTGCAATTTGGTGCTCCGCACTCCCACAGCGCAAGCATTTCCCTTCTTTCTTCCAACAGTTATCCTCAGTATGATTTGGTTTCCCACAGAATCCACAAGGACCCCGAGAAATAGAAGTTGAGCTCCCCTGTGAGGCACTCCTCTGCTGGCCTCGTCCTACTGGGCCATCCTTTGACGGGGTTCCCCTCGATATCCTCGGAAGTCTTCCTCCTCCGGCTCCCCTTCCGAACTTGGAAGGGTTACTTTTCTCACTTTGCCCTGAACTACTTCCAGAAAATCCCTGTTTTCTCATCTGGAAGTTTCTCACTTGGAGTCTTGCATTTTCAAATCACAGTGCCTTCTCAACTGCCTCACTAAAAGTATTAATCTGGGCTACCACTAGATCCTTTTGAATTTTCACATTTAGCCCCTGAATAAAATGCTGCACCCTTCTTTGCTCAATTACAATAAGTTCAGGGGCGAACTTGGATAGTCTAGTAAACTGGTTCTCATATTCAACCATCGATTGAGCTCCCTGGAGCAGCCTAATGAATTCGTCCTCCTTCTTTTCCTGAACTAGGGACGGAAAATACTTAGCGTCAAACTCTCTTATGAAGTTTACCCATGTCTTTGGTGTTTGCTCTCTTTTTCATTTTGTTCGAATCACGTTCCACCAAGATCGGGCGGCCCCTTCCAACTGAAAGACAGCAAAAGTAACCTGCTCTCCTCCGAATAGTGTAAGGCTGCAAAGATATCTATCATCTTCTCCAACCACCGTTCGGCCACGTCTGGATCTGGCCCTCCCAGGAACTTTGGTGGGGAGAACTTTTGAAATCTTTCGAAGGCTCTGTCCTCACCCTCTATATGGTTGCCCGGATTTTCAGGTTGATGAACAGGGGGTTAGCCATGGTGTTCCACTACGTGAGCCAACAAGTCAGTCATGCGCTGAATAGCAGCGGCTACCTAGGCATTAGGGTCAATTATAGGCTCAAGGTTGGGTTTAGGCACAGTTTCCCGCCTACCCCCTTCAGTCGCAGGTTGCCTACTACCACGTCCTCGGCCCCGACCACTACGAGTGCCCTCCATTGATATAATCCAATCTAGAATAGAAGCACAGGTATAATATTAAAACGATATAGAACGTAAACAAATAACAAGAAATAAGCACCAAACAAAACATGTACATGTGAGACCCTGAAAATTTTCTTATTTTCTAGGCATTTATTTTAGGTTTTGAGCTTAATTTTAGTGTTTTCTTTAATGTGTGCATTTTCTGGGAATTTTTATGAGAAATAGGAATTTTAAATCATTTTTCTGAAATAAAACATTTTCTGTGGTAATAGGGGTGTACAGTGGACGTGGGACCTACTAGTGCGGTTGGTGCAAAAAAATGGGTTGGAGGAAAAGTTTACATACGGAGATTTTATTATCTTGTATTATGAGCTAATTAGAGGTTAGCTAGTGTAATTAAGTATTGGAAGACAAAGGAATGAGATAAACACAAAAAGGGCCACTTGTCATAACCCTAATGGAAGTTGGACTTTTGACTACTTTCTTTACCTTTCTTATTAATCAATTTTGACCCAAAAATCCCCTCATTTTCTCCTCCTCTTGGCCGAACATCCTAGAGAGAAGAAGAGAGAAAACTTCCAACCTTTGTTCTTCATTTCTTGCCAAATCTTGAAATTCAACTGTTAATCTTTCAAATTTCTCCACAAAAGTGAGTTGAGAGGTGAGTTTAAGAGGATTGGTGGAGCCTTTTGGGAAGAACAAGCCCTAGCTATCTTGTTTCTTGAGGTTACAAAGGTTAGTGGTTAGGAAATTGTCCCTTTGTTGGTTATGATGTGAAATTAGTAGAGGTTGGTAGTTAAAGATGCAATTTTGTGGAGTATTTCATGAATTATGGTTGTGTTGTCTAATTTTCCTATTTATTGGAAATTTTTCTGTTTTATATAGTTTCTGTCGCGCCCCACTTTTTGATGAGTGATGTGTGGTGTGAGATGTGTAGTGGAATGTGAACGTGTGTAAATGAAAAGTAAAAGGCCATGGGACTTGAGAATGCGACGATTTGGCCAAAACAAAGTTCAAAAGGGGGTTTTTAATTAAAAAATGGAGTCGCCACTTGGTATAGAGTTAGGGTGTACCAAGTCACCCAAAAAAGAAATTTTCTAAAGGAAAGATAGAAAGAAACCCCTTTTGAACGACTCCTAGTCCACGTACACCAATGAAAAAGGTTCGGGAGTCACATTTGACGAAGGGGAAGGCAAGGATAAAATCCAAGGCACCCCTTCGACCTAGCCAAGGCTAGTTGCGTGATTTAGCCCCACCTTTCCTAATTTTTCTACCCAAGGTATGTATCGCATGTTGGATATGACTATATGAATGCAAAACGGAAAGGAAAATGCAATCCTAAATTCTACGATGTCTCTTGTGAGGCTTTTGGTCCCAAACCACATGAATTGTGGCGGCCAACAAAGGAAAACCTCATAGAGGTCGATTAATGCAAATGAGAGTTCAAATTTAAGTGTGCAAGTGTGAAGGTGTATGAAAGATGCAAGACATGTAAGTGCAAGGTGCTTGTGTGAAATTGTATAAAGTTCAAGTGTTTTTTGTGTGCAAGTGTATGAAAATAGAATAATAGATATATAAGGTAAAGTGGAATTTCATTTGTGAAGTGAAAATGAGCAAGTGATAGGTAAAATGTAGTGAAAAAAAAGTATGGTTTGAGAAATGTGAAAAAATGTGGTTAAGAGAGTATGTAGGTGCTAAAAATTAAAGTATGACCCTAGAGGAATGCAACAAGTCGGGTACGGGGGTTGACTCCTAACTTTTCGACTTTGATTTTCCCTTTGATTAGAAGGCAAAACTAGCGTGCTAAGGCTATCGAGTAGCCACACTCGCTCGTTTCCCTTATCGGAAGGGGACACTCAAGCAAAATGAACCCTATAGCTAGTATGGGATGCAAAACCTAAAATGAAGGGAAAAGGGGTTCGAGGAGCATGCAAAATGATAAAACTAAGAAAAATGCATGAAATGAAGTGAAACATGCAAACATGTACTAACGAGGGGAAATCCCTAAGGGTCCAGCGTTGGACTAGCCCATTCTATGAATTCCGACTAGCGTTGGACTAGCGGAAACGTACATTCATCCATCACATTCATTCATGGCTATGAAAAGCGAGTAGACATGCCAAACACTCATAAACACATAGCACATAACATTTAGCATGCTCGACTAGATGCAAGGCCCTAACAACGCAAATTAACACTTAACACGTAGGCATGCAACCAAGCTAATGAACCTATTACATTCACTAACTAAAACACAAGGGGAAAGGGAAAATGGACCAAATTGCTCGCCACAGCCCTATCTATTACAAGCCAAGAGGTGTACACATACCCCATTAAAAGAATAACTTAATGAAAACAAAAAGTAAATGACATAAGTAAAAGGAATTAAAGAAAAGCTAGGAAAGCAAAGTAGACATGCAATTCACTTAGCACATTGAGTCACATAGGAGAGACACAAAGAGGGATAAAAGAAATTATACCGCCACCTTGAATTGATGCTCTAAATGGAGTGAAATCACTTATTTATCCTCCAAAATAAAAGAAATGGTCAAGGTACCAATTTATTTGGGGAAAATTTAAGAAAATTGGCAAACACAAGCTCACTTGGTCATAAAGCCCCTAAAGTCATGAATTAAGTGCAATTGAAACAAAGCATAGTAATTAACTAAAACAAACAAGCGATGAAAATGTAGAATTAAAATTGCCAAGGACCAAATTGATGAAGTTATTCAATTGATTGGGTCCTAGTGGAACAAGAAGAGACTTGGGGGGCCAAATGTAAAATTTGAAAGGTTTTCATGCATGCAACCTACGTAGAAGAAGAATTTCTGCAACAAACAATTTCTGCAATGCCAAACCAGCTGCACTTCCTCATAATTTATGACTCTAACAAGCCAAATTATTCCAATCTTCTAGCATAACTTGCCAACATCAACTCAGTCAACTGGTATTTGTTAAACAGAAATTCTGGAGCAAAATGTGCAAAGAAAGAAACGAAAACAACGAGAGGATAGGGAAAACATTTCTGCAATAAAATCAACAAGACGGCTGCATTTTTCTGCTGCAAATTCGCAGCTTGTTAGCTACCTAGAAAAATGGCCAAAGTTACAAACAAAGCTCAAGGTGATCATGCAAGCAAAGTGAGGAAACCAGCTTCGTGGGTTGTTATGGGACAAGGAAAAAACAGCAAAACGTGTAGACCGAGAGGCAGCTTTTCATGTCAAGTTAAATGGAAGTTCCATGCAACAGCAGAATTTCAACAACTGAAACCTTTTAACAATCAAGCTAGCTGTGATTTTCCTTAGCAACCCAGCAAGATTACAACAGTTAATTCTTCTACAACCATCATTAACACAAGATTGAGTATGCGGACAGCAATAAACCAAACCTATCATCTTGTTGCAGCAGTTTATTTTTATGAATCTCAGTCAGACATCATCTAAGCTCAAACAACCAAATCACAGCAAAACATCAAGTCTTTCTACCAAAATAACGAGAGCATAGGGTCCAAGCATCAAGATTCTATCTTGGCACATGTAAAATTAGATTCATGTCATAAAGCTGAATTACGGCGAAGATGAGTAGGAACAATACAGCGAAGGAAATGAATTACGGCGAGCCAGATTCGAACAAGTTTGGTCAAAACCAAAACTTAAATGGCAAGAGTAAAATGGATTGCATCACCTTGAACACTCCATGAAGTTGAGATGAACTGTAAAGGTGCCTTTCGGCGAAGCTGTGCAGCAGATCGCGACTTGCGGTCAGACGAAGGAAAACCAAACAGCAACTGAAGCGAATAAGGTCTCCAAAGCCGCAGGTTTGAAAGCACCTAAGCTACTAAACGCAACAGTAGAGACTCCTGGAAATTGCACAACTTTGGCAATCGAAATCCACGAATTGGGTTGCGAGAAACTCCAGCGCTGATGCAGGCGATACCTTCCTTTTCCTTCTCTGATTTGCAGCCGAAGCCCTCCTCACAACTCTCTCTCTCGTTCTCTCCTTCGTTTTTTCTTCCCGTTAACCCCCCTCTCCTCCGCTGAAGGTCCTCTATCCCCAGTCTCCTCTAGCCGACCTCCTAAAAGAAACCTTTCTATTCTTTCTCGGCTCTCTCTCTTTCGGTCTTTCTCAGCCCTTATTGTTTTTTAGCCGTCTCCTCCCCTCTCACTCTCTGGTTTTCTCCCTCGCTCAGCCCCTCTCTCAGAACTTCAACCTCTCCAGCCGTCAACCCTCTGTTTTGTTTTGCCTTTTAAACCTCTCTCCCCTTTGCGGCTGCTCTTACCTTTGCTATTTATATCCAGCTATCAACCCTAAAACCCTCAAACATCTTTCCTATATTTGCAGCCAAGGGCTGCCCGAACATTTCTTTGCAAGCTGCGAAAAACGCAGCTTGCTGCCGCGTATCACTTTTCTCTTTTTTTTTTTTTTTAACACTTAAAATTTAAGTAATAAAATTAAACAATAAACAAAAGATAATTAAGTAAAACAAAAATATAAACAACAAGATGATTAAGTAAAACAAAAATATCAAACAAAAACAAACGAACGAAGTTGCAATTTTTCTTTTTCCCATTTTTCATTTTTTATTTTTCCTTTTTTTCCTTTAAATAATGAAATTAAATCCTAAACAACTAAAACATATTTTTTGGAACACTTTTCTTTTTCCTTTGAGAAATTCTAGCTAAAATGGATAAAATAACTAAAACTAAAAGTAAATACAAATAAAAATAGAACAAATAAAAACGAATAGTAAATAAATAAATAATTAATAAAACACCAAAAATTTGGTGTCTACAGTTTCTTATGGTTAGCTAAGGTATGATAGCCATATATTGGATAATTTAGAGCTTCTATGTGTTAATGGTGGTTAATTGCGGAAAATTTCCGCTTTTGTAGGAAAATTCCAGATTTTAGGGGTTTAAACATTTTCATTCTGCCTGGTATTGTTTCTCCTAGTTAGAGGCAGAATTGGCATTGGTGTAAAACATGCAAGTTGTAGAAAATGATATTTTATAGTTGTCTGCAAAATTTCATCTCAATCGGAGCAACGTAGCCAATGAAAAGACCAAAATACCCCTGCTGCCCTGTTTCTGTCCGAAACTGATAATCAGCTTGTGTAATTGGTTAGTTTGACTAGGAATATTATCGAATTAGTTGTTGGTCTCTTCTAAAGAATTATAGCCTTGTATATTAGCTTTCAAATGGCCTTGGAATTACCTCATTTGGAGTTGTGTGTGCTGAGATAAGAGTGAATGAATCAGGACTGCCAGTTGAATTCCGCGGTGAGTTTTGAACTGGAAAATCTGGAGTTGTTTTGGTAAATTTGATCTAGTTAGGGTGAGAACTAGACTTAGTAGTCTTCATCAAAATTATAGCTCTCTGTCTTAGCTTCGAAACGGTGTAGATTACGCCCCAATCCGATAAGTGTAACCCCAGTTGTGTCCGTTTCGCTAAATGACGTCAAAACTGTCTTTTGGTTTTAGGGCATAAACATCATTCCGGATTCTCCCTAGCTTGGTTTGGCACTTATAGGTTCTATTGGGCCTTATTTTTTTGTAGGCTGTGGATTTGCTTTGACTCGTATTCGAGTCTTAATTGTGATGTTCTTGTTGTATAGGTCGTACCGGTGCTTCGACGCCTACGCCTGAAGCTAACTTGTGACCTTGTTTACTTACCTTGGTGAGTGTACCATTATATGGTCTACTGCTTCATTGGTTGATTATACTTGCTATGTGAACTTGAATGGCTTGAATGAGACGAGGGTGTACTTTATCGCTCTCGATCTCTTATCTGTATTCCTGTTACTGTCAAAGTGTGAAATTATCTACATGTATGTTTTCACATGGCTGAGAGCTTTGCCAGACAACTTAACTGTGCTATCTGAGCTCATACCCCATTGGTCCTTAATCGAGTCGAGCCGGCCAGGGCTTGGGCGAATCGATAATGGATCTTGGGTTCACTGTAGTCGAGTGGAATGTTAACTCCTCGACCTTATGGTATACTCGAGTATTACCCTCTCTGTTACTGTGAGGTGTTCGGGCCCGGTAAGGGGGTGATCGGTAGAAGGGATATGGAGTAAAATGGGGTTCTACGGAATGTTTTTCGCTTTAAAGGTTGACGGAGTGTCAACGGGTTGGTGATCAAGTGCGGCAAGTGGAAAGTGGCTCTTGAGAGCCAATTGTATCCTTTTATATTGACTTGTTGTGTTTATGAGATTTGGGGTCACTATGTGATAACATGTGGTTTCTGGTATGTCTTGTTGGTACCTCACGAGCGTAAGCTCACCCTCGTTACTTTGTTTTCCTTACAGGGAATAAACTTTTGAGATCTATGATGTGGTGAAGCCGAGTTGAGCTAGTTTTCATATATATATATTTTTTGTATAGCTCCTCGATAGTTGGGAAATCCATACATGTACTTGGATCCAACATTTCTTTTGGAATGTAAATTGGTAATTATGCGTGTATAAAAGTGTTTGGTAATGTTCATGTGCGGCCCCATTTTTTTCCATTTTCGTTTCGTGACTTTGATTTATTTGAGCGCGCTAAAATATTCTGGAACGTTTTAGATTATGTGTAATCGTCTTTGTAGTCCTGGCGAGAGTTGGGCAGACAATCCGTTAACCCCTTTGGTACGCCCTAGGGGAAAGTGGGGCTGTCACAGGTGGTATCAGAGCCTAGGTTAGAAATAACCTGGGCGAACCCGAAACTTGAATCTTAGCACTTTTGGAGATTTTGATAGGCTATGTTTAAGTATGATCACTTTGTCTAAGTTGTAATCTGTGGCTATCCTTATAGGTCATGGACGGAGCTAGTGGGAGTGGAGGTGGTCCACCTCGGAGGCGTTTTCGTGTTGTCGACTACGAGGAGAGGCCCGGAGGACAGATTCGGCGCTGGAGTACAGCCAATCGGACTAGGCGCTGTGGTCGTTGCCAGCACTACTCCTACGCTGACCATGTGGTCGTGGCTGTGTTAGATGAGAGGAGGAGGCTCAAGCGTGCCGCTGCCAGAGATCACACTGAGCTGCAGCGTGTGAGGGGTATCATGAGGGTGCAGGCGGATTCGAATTCGGGAATTCGGGTTAGAAAACTACTGAGTAGAGGGGCACAAGGGTTCCTAACTTTTCTCATTAATACTCCTACCGATAAACTAAAAATAGAAGATGTTTCCGTAGTGAGTGAATATCCAGACGTATTTTCCGATGAGTTAGTAAATTTACCTCCGGAAAAGAGAAATTGAGTTTGAAATTAACCTATTACCGGGGACTTCTCCTATTTCCAAGACTCTCTACCGAATGGCACCTGCTGAACTCAAAGAGTTGAAATTGCAGTTGCAAGACCTTTTAGAACAGGATTTTATTCATAAGAGTGGATCACCTTGGGGGGCACCTGTTCTCTTTGTTAAGAAGAAGGACGGGACCTTGAGACTATGTATCGATTACCGAGGGTTGAACAACGTGACCATTAAGAATAAGTATCCATTGCCCCACATTGATGAGTTATTTGAGCAGTTGCAAGGTGCGATGGTCTTTTCTAAGTTAGATCTTCGACAGGGATACTATCAATTGTTGATTAGGAAGGAAGATGTGCCTAAGACTGCCTTCAATTCTCGGTATGGGCATTTCGAATTCGCCGTGATGCCTTTTGGACTAACTAATGCCCCTGCCGCTTTTATGGACCTTATGCATCAGATTTTCAAACCCTATCTGGACCGATTTGTCATTGTTTTTATCGATAACATTTTGGTCTATTCAAAAATCCGTGAGGAGCATATGCAACATTTGAAAGAGGTCTTACAAACCTTGAGGGATCACCAGTTGTACGCTAAATTTAGTAAGTGCGAGTTTTGGCTAGAGAAGGTTTCTTTCCTGGGGCACGTGATTTCAAAGGAAGAAATTGTTGTAGATTCGGCCAAGGTAGAGGCAGTGACTGAGTGGAAGAGACCCGATAATCCTACTGAAATCCGGAGTTTTTTAGGGTTGGCAGGTTATTACCGGCGATTTATCAAAGATTTCTCGAAACTAGCCAGTCCCTTAACTGATTTAACGAAGAAGAGTGGTCGGTTTCTGTGGAGTGATAAGTGTGAGAACAGCTTTCAAGAGTTGAAGCGAAGGTCAACCATGGCCCCTATCCTGGCCTTGCCTAACGGTAGGGACAGTTTCACTGTTTACACTGACGCCTCTAGAGAAGGTTTGGGGTGTGTATTGATGCAACACCAGAATGTGATAGCCTATGCTTCTAGGAAACTGAAAATTCATGAACAAAACTATCCTACTCATGACCTAGAGTTGGCTGCAATTGTCTTTGCTCTAAAAAAGTGGAGACACTACCTATACAGGATGACCTTTGAGGTCTATTCCGATCATAAGAGCCTTAAATATCTCTTTTCCCAAAAGGAGTTGAACATGAGACAACGCCGGTGGATGGAATTCTTAGAAGATTATGATTGTACTATTAACTACAATCCGGGTAAGGCTAATGTTGTAGCGGATGCCCTAAGTCGGAAGGCTCAGATTTCTGGGTTAATGTTGAAAGAGTGGGAAATGTTGGGAACCATTGGGGAGTGGAATCCGAAGGTGGAACATAAGAAGATAACCTTTGGTAACATATGGGTAACATCCACTTTGTTGGATAGAATTAAGGAGGCTCAAACTAAGGATCTCACGGTTCAGAAATGGGTGGAAAAGGGGAGGAAAGGAGAAAGTCCGGATTTCAATCTAAGCCCTGAAGGGATTTTGAAATTTAGAAATCGGGTTGTGGTACCTATGGATGAGAATTTGAGAAAAGAAATTTTGGAGGAAACCCATCGATCCAAATATGCAATCCATCCAGGTAGTAACAAGATGTATCAGGATTTACGACAGTTGTACTGGTGGGACAGGATGAAAAGGGATATAGCTCAATATGTACAAACCTGTCTAGTATGCCAGTAAGTTAAAGCCGAACACCAAAAACTTTCTGGATTACTGCAGCCTCTGGAGATACCCGAATGGAAATGGGAACATATCACCATGGACTTCGTTTCTGGACTACCTAGAACCCAAAAGGGACATGATGTCGTTTGGATAATCGTTGATCGGTTGACCAAATCGGCTCATTTCTTACCTGTGAATATGAAGTATTCCTTGGATAAGTTAGCTCGAGTATATTTGGAGGAGATTGTGAGATTACATGGAGTGCCCGTGAGTATAGTTTCCGACTGAGACCCTCGTTTCGTGTCAAGATATTGGCAAAAGTTTCAGGAGACTTTGGGGACGAAGCTGAATTTAAGCACCACTTATCATCCTCAGACGGATGGACAGTCGGAGCGGACGATTCAGACCCTTGAGGATATGTTACGCACTTGTATTCTAGATTTTGGGGGTAGTTGGGGTCAACATATGACGTTAGTGAAATTTGCCTACAATAACAGTTACCATTCGTCGATCCAAATGGCACCGTATGAAGCTCTTTATGGGCGAAAGTGCCGTTCGCCGATATACTGGGATGAAGTAGGAGAAAAGAAGATCCTAGACCTTACTATTATTCCTTGGATGGAGGATGCCCAAGAAAAGATCAAGTTAGTCCGTCAGAGACTCCAGACAGCTCAAAGTCGCCAGAAGAGCTACGCCATAACCGAAGGAAAGATCTGGAATTTGAAGTTCGAGACCATGTTTTCCTTAAGATTACCCCGTTATGAAGTGTTACGGCTGGCAGAGGAAAGAAGCTCCAACCTAGATTTGTAGGGCCCTTCCCGATTCTTCAACGAGTTGGAAAAGTAGCATACAGACTCGACTTGCCGCCAAGCTTGTCACGGATTCACGATGTATTCCATGTGTCAATGCTCAAAAAGTACTACCCCGATCCAACTCACATTGTGCAACCGGAGGAGATTGAAATTGATGAACCCCTTACCTACGAAGAGAGACCTGTGCGAGTACTTGATAGAAAAGTTAAGGAGCTGAGAAATAAACAAATTCCACTGGTGAAAATTCTATGGAAGAACCACGGGGTCGAAGAGGCGACCTGGGAAGTGGAGAAGGAGATGAAAACGAAATACCCAAGACTGTTTAATGACTCAGGTGAGAAATTTCGAGGACGAAATTCCTTAAGGGGGAGAGAGTGTGAGACCCCGAAAATTTTCTTATTTTCTAGGCATTTATTTTAGGCTTTGGGTTTAATTTTAGTGTTTTCTTTAATGTGTGCATTTTCTGGGGTTTTTATGAGAAATAGGAATTTTAAATCATTTTCCTGAAATAAAATATTTTCTGTGGTAATAGGGGTGTACAGTGGATGTGGGACCCACTAGTGCGGTTGGTGCAGAAAAATGGGTTGGAGGAAAATTTTACATACGGAGATTTTATTATCTTGTATTATGAGCTAATTAGAGGTTAGCTAGTGTAATTAAGTATTGGAAGACAAAGGAATGAGATAAACACAAAAAGGGCCACTTGTCATAACCCTAATGGAAGTTGGACTTTTGACTACTTCATTTACCTTTCTTATTAATCAATTTTGACCCAAAAATCCCCTCATTTTCTCCTCCTCTTGGCCGAACATCCTAGAGAGAAGAAGAGAGAAAACTTCCAACCTTTGTTCTTCATTTCTTGCCAAATCTTGAAATTCAACTGTTAATCTTTCAAATTTCTCCACAAAAGTGAGTTGAGAGGTGAGTTTAAGAGGATTGGTGAAGCCTTTTGGGAAGAACAAGCCCTAGCTATCTTGTTTCTTGAGGTTACAAAGGTGAGTGGTTAGGAAATTGTCCCTTTGTTGGTTATGATGTGAAATTAGTAGAGGTTGATAGTTAAAAATGCAATTTTGTGGAGTATTTCATGAATTATGGTTGTGTTGTCTAATTTTTCTATTTATTGGGAATTTTTCTATTTTATATAGTTTCTTATGGTTATCTAAGGTATGATAGCCTTATATTGGATAATTTAGAGTTTCTATGTGTTAATGGTGGTTAATTGCGGAAAATTTCCGCTTTTGTAGGAAAATTCCAGATTTTAGGGGTTTAAACATTTCCATTTTGCCCGGTACTGTTTATCCTAGTTAGAGGCCGAATTGGCCTTGGTATAAAACATGAAAGTTGTAGAGAATGATGTTTTATAGTTGCCTACAAAATTTCAGCTCAATCGGAGGAACGTAGCCTATGAAAAGACCAAAATACCCCTGCTGCCCTGTTTCTGTCCGAAACTGATAATCAGCTTGTGTAATTTGTTAGTTTGACCAGGAATATTACCGAATTGGTTGTTGGTGTCTTCTTAAGAATTATAACCTTGTATCTTAGCTTTCAAATGGCTTTGGAATTACCTGATTTGGAGTTGTGTGTGCTGAGATAAGAGTGAATGAATCAGGACTGCCAGTTGAATTCCGCGGTGAGTTTCGAACTTGAAAATCTGGAGTTGTTTTGGTAAATTTGATCTAGTTAGGGTGAGAACTGGACTTAGTAGTCTTCATCAAAGTTATCGTTCTCTGTCTTAGCTTCGAAACGGTGTAGATTGCGCCCCAATCCGATAAGTGTAATCCCAATTGTGTCCGTTCCGTTAAATGACGTCAAAACTGTCTTTTGGTTTTAGGGTATAAACTTCATTCCGGATTCTCCCTAGCTTGGTTAGGCACTTATACGTTCTATTGGGCCTTATTTTTTTGTAGGCTGTGGATTTGCTTTGACTCGTATTCGAGTCTTAATTGTGATGTTCTTGTTGTATAGGTCGTACCGGTGCTTTGACGCCTACGCCTGAAGCTAACTTGTGACCTTGTTTACTTACCTTGGTGAGTGTACCATTATATGGTCTACTGCTTCATTGGTTGATTATACTTGCTATGTGAACTTGAATGGCTTGAATGAGACGAGGGTGTACTTTATCGCTCTCGATCTCTTATTTGTATTCCTGTTACTGTCAAAGTGTGAAATTGTCTACATGTATGTTTTCACATGGTTGAGGGCTTTGCCCGACAACTTAACTGTGCTATTTGAGCTTATACCCCATTGGTCCTTAATCGAGTCGAGCCGGCCAGGACTTGAGGGATCACCAGAGGACCTTGGGTTCACTGTAGTCGAGTGGAGTGTTAACTCCTCAACCTTATGGTATACTCGAGTATTACCCTCTCTGTTACTGTGAGGTGTTCGGGCCCGATAAGGGGGTGACCGGTAGAAGGGATATGGAGTAAAGTGGGGTTCTACGGAATGTTCTTCGCTTTAAAGGTTGACGGAGTGTCAACGGGTTGGTGATCAAGTGCGGCAAGTGGAAAGTGGCTCTTGAGAGCCAATTGTATCCTTTTATATTGACTTGTTGTGTTTATGAGCTTTGGGGTCACTATGTGATAACATGTGGTTACTGGTGTGTCTTGTTGGTACCTCACGAGCGTAAGCTCACCCTCGTTACTTTGTTTTCCTTACAGGGAATAAACTTTTGAGATCTATGATGTGGTGAAGCCGAGTTGAGCTAGTTTCCATATATATATATTTTTGTATAGCTCCTCGATAGTTGGGAAATCCATACATGTACTTGGATCCAACATTTCTTTTGGAATGTAAATTGGTAATTATGCGTGTATAAAAGTGTTTGATAATGTTCATGTGCGGCCCCATTTTTTCCCATTTTCGTTTCGTGACTTTGATTTATTTGAGCGCGCTAAAATATTCTGGAACGTTTTAGATTATGTTTAATCGTCTTTGTAGTTCTGGCGAGAGCTGGGCAGGCAGTCCGCTAACCCCTTTGGTACGCCCTAGGAGAAAGTGGGGTTGTCACAGTACACATATTATACACAGATGTATCAAACAAGTCATAGAGTAGCAGTCGGTCAAATATATACAAGAGGAATCCCATGAAAGTATCGGGCAACCAAAAGTAAGATATACAAAGCTAGGTCAAAACACAAAAATAGCTAACTAAGAGCTTTCCCTAGCCATTCCCCACATGGGATCAAAATATAGCTCAAAGGAGCTCTAACCTAGTTCTCGACTGAACCAACCGACTCCTCCCCAGAACTAGAACTAGGGGCACCTCCCTTGCCTGGAGCTCCGTCGCCTGGAACTCCCCCTGGCATATTAGCGCCAATCACTTCCTGGATTAGCGTCTCACACTCGTTAATAATGCCACCGGACCGATCTCTAACTTCCCGGACCACCCTAGTGAGACGGCCGTTGGCTACCCGTAACTACTCTCTAAGAGCATTCGTTCGCTCCTGCTCCATGGTTACGTCCCCTTGGAGCTCCCGAATCCGATCTGCCTGCATTCTCATGATGCCCCTCACATGCTGCAACTCAGTGTGATCTCTGGCGGCGGCACGCCTGAGTCTCCTCCTTTCATCTAACACGACCACGACCACGACCACATGGTCGGCATAGGAATAGTGCTGGCAACGACCACAGCGCCTAGTCCGACTGGCCGTGCTCCAACGCCGAATCGATCCTCCGGGCCTCTCCTCATAATCGATGACTCGAAAATGCCTCCGAGGTGGCCCACCTCCACTCCCACTAGTTTCGTCCATGACCTATAAGAATATTCACAGTTTACAACTTAGACAGAGTAATCATACTTAAATAGACCCTAACACAATCCCCAAAAGTTCTAAGAATCAGGTTTCAGGTTCGCCCAGATTATTTCTAACCTAGGCTCTGATACCAACTGTGACAGCCCCACCTTCCTCTAAGGTGTACCAAATGGGTTAACGAACTGCCTGCCCAACTCTCGCCAGGACTACTAAGACGGTAGCACACACTAAAATGTTCGGAATGTATATTAGCGCTCCTAAACGATTCCACTATCACAAAATGGAAAACGAAAATCGCAACTGAAAGTGAATAGTGACTGCCACGCCACCATCTAGAGAATGAACATTTCCAAACCAAATACAATACATGAACATGATTAAACAGTTTTATACACATACATTTGTCAATTACAAAGCAAAAGGAAAACATTCGGATCAAGGTACATATAGGATTTTCTAACTACTGAGGAGCTATACAAAAGTATTTATACTAGTTCAATTCAGTCTTCCAAAATCATGGTTTCCAAAAGTTGACCCTATAAGGAAAACAAAATTAACGAGGGTGAGCTTACGCTCGTGAGGTACCCATAAGACACACCGAGATAATCATACTTAGGCAAGGAACACATACTTAGGCAAGGAACACATAAGAAATTACATCACCATAACCAAAAGTAAAAGGATACGTTCGGCTCTCAAGAGCCACTTTCCACTTGCCGTACTTGATCTCAAATCCGTCGACACTCCGTCAACGTTTGGGGTAAAGAACAAAACCGTAGATCCCACTTTACACCACATTCCTTCCACCAAACATTCCCCTTACCGGACCCGAACACCTCACAGTAACAGAAAGGTAATACTTGAGTATACCACAGGGTCGAGGAGATAACACTCTACTCGACTAACAGTCACTCATGGTTCGTTATCTAACCGACCAAACCCTTGCCGGCTCGACCCGAATAACGATCAATGAGGTAAGAGCTCAAATATCACAATGAAGTCGTTGGATACAACCCTCCAATCGACATTAACTCATGCACAAGTACAATTTCACAATAATACAGTAGCAGTCATACAAGTAAGAGAACAAGAGCGGTGAAGTACACTCTTTTCTCATTCAAGTCAACCAAGTTCACAGAATCAAGTATAAACAATCATTTAAGCATTAAACCATACAAGGTACACTCACCAAGTCAAACAAACAATTTCACAAGTTTTCGCGCGACGTATGCCTCGGTTCACTGGCACGCCCTATAACAATCAAGAAAGTACAATTGAGACTCGGACACGCGTCGAATACCTCTTAAATGAACTATTAAGGCAAAACCAAATATAGCTTGAAATGGAAAATACATAACATTTAGGGTTAAAAGTAGAAACAAACCCCAAAATCTTTCATTTCTATCCAACCTCAACCTAAACTCACAAAAATCCGATATCCTAAACATTTGGACAGCATTTCCCCTAAAATTTCAGCTTTTCCATCCTACAAACAACCATAAAAATGCATCCAAAACAACCACAATCACCTAAACAATTCATAAGCCATTCAACCCACTTCATTAGGGTCACAATACCCCTCAATCATAGCCAATTAGAAGCTCAACAACCAACCATAGGAAAGCCCCAATTAGAAGCCCTAAATCTGAAATTTTCCGCACAAGCGAAAATTTTTCGCAAATAACCGCAATTAACGCACAAGAGATCCATTTAACACAATTTAGAGCCATCAATTCAAGGCCAACCATAACCATCATATGAAAACAGAAAAATCCCCCAAAAAATTCAGAAATTTAGCAATCTCCACTTTAATCCATGAAATCTTCCACGAAATCACCTAGTTAGCTACCATAAGTCACCAATTTACCATTATTAGGAACAAAGAGTGAGTTCCAAGCAACATACCTTACCTCCTCAAGAAAGGTAGTAATTTAGGGATTTTTCTTCCAAAACAACTCCACCAAAATCTTCAAACTCCCTTAGCAAGTCAATTTTGTGGACTAATTCAAGGTTTAATCGGTTGGATTTCAAGATTTGTGCAAGAATGGAAGATGAAAGGTTGAAGCTTTCTTTTATTTTCTCTCAAGAGAGGTTTGGCCAAGATGCTGATGAAATGAAGATGATTTGGGTCAAAATTGGAGTTTTAGTAAAGTTAAGAAAGTTAGGCAAAAGTTAGGCAAGTCTACCTTTGACCAAATAGTGACACTTGGCACTTTGTTATTGCTTAAAGTTATTTTCTTGTCTCCCCATGATTAATCCATCTAGGTAATCTCTAATCATCTCTTAATACATAGTAATTAAATCCCTTCATGCAAAATTTAACCTAATTGGCCAAATTTCTCTCACTTAATGCACAAGTGGGTCCCACATCCAACATACACTCCTAATTTCTCATGAACTAACTTATACTAGAAAAATGATTTTAAAACTATATTTACTGATAAAATATCTATAAATTTAATATAATAAATAAAATATAAATGTACACAGGAATAAAATAATGCCTAAAATAAAATATTTTTTTTATTTTTATTTTTTTTCTGGGTTCTCAAACCGTTCATCCATTGTAACCTCTTTACATAATGTAGCAATAAATTATGAATAAATCCCTTTGGGATCAATGAATTATGAAATAGTCCTTTTGAGAATACAAATGGACATCTACACTTTTAATTGTTTCATAACAAAAATTAAGTTTATTCCTATATATAGTTATGGATGCACATACGCTTCCTACCCGAGAAAATCATGATCGAAAAAATCGCTCTATTATGCTCTAGGATTTTAGCATAGGAATTTTCAAATTGAAATTACAAGTATGTGAAATATTAATTTTATAAATTTTGAATGAAGCCATGTAAATGTGCCATGAGGGATCCATATTTTTTACACTAAAAATTTGCTATTTATGATCAAACTTTTCAAAACTCATTAAAGAAGATAAAATACGGTGGGTGCATACAATACATCACTAACGTTTGTTTCTAATTTTTAAATATATTTTGTATTGTTAAGGTACTAAATTCCATATCGATTTATGTTTCAGGCAAATACATAAAATAGTTTTTTCCTCCATATTCTAAGTTAAATACCCTAAGTTAAAAGTCCTTCATTCAATTTGGGAATCTCTTATGTTTTTAAGCATATAAGTAGGAGTTTTAGGTGTATACTTTTATTAGAATTTGACACTTTAGACTGTAAGAAAGCTATGATAATTTGGATAATATAGAAGATTAAAATAAATTTGGAAAATTATATAATCTTTCAACCAAAGAATTAAGAACTTTAGGTGTATATTCAATTAACATTAAAAGATTAAACTTCCACATATGAGTAGCTATGATAATATGGATAGTGTATAGTTTGGGTTAATTCCATATATGGACACATAAAAAAGTGCAACTAAATGAGATTTGTCATTCTTAGAACAGAAGAGAATTATAGTGAGGAACCAGCGGATTTATTATGAAAGTTCAAAGTTTTTGGTTCATATTATTGTAAATTATTAAGACAATGCTTACGAAATTATACTTGTTAAAGGTTGCATATACTAGGTAAAGAAATGTACTATATAACCAAAATTATATAAAAAATAAATTGACAAATTAATTATCATCAATATTATTGCTCTCAAGAAAGGAGTAACTATTATTTATTGATGATTATCTTTTCCCCTATCTTAATTGTCCTCAAGAAACAAATAAGTATGATTTGTCAATGGTCGTTTTTTCTACTTCTTTATGCCAATTTTGCGTAGGGGTGAGCAAACGGTACAAATTCGGTAATTCAGTTAATTGAATTTAATGAATTCGGTTATTTGAGTTATAGAAATTTAAACCGCTTTCAATTTCGAATTGACTATAACCGAATTCATTTCGTAACCGATTTCGAATTCGGAAATAGTAATGAATTCGGCTTAACCGAATTCATTTATAAAAAAAAAAAATTTTGGGGCTCCTAAATGATAAGTGATAACCTCATAACCCGACTTTTCCCAAATTCACCTCAACTGAAGGAAGTGATTGTGTAATTTTTAATTTATAAATTAGGTCTCCTAAATTATAATACATTCATTACGCTCCTCAATGATTTAAAAATTATTACTGATTTGATCCCCAAATTTATTCTTAATTTAATACATTACTTATGTTCTAATCATTTTCTGATTTAATTGGCATTTATTTGATCACTTATAGCTAGAATCCTTAGTCTATGATTTAAGGAACACATAAAAAGTGATTAATTTAAACTAGAATAAACCTTAAATTGTACAATGATTAGTGATAATTTATGAATTTATAATTTACAATGATTAATAATAAGTAATATTAGTTACAAACTTACAAATTACAATGATTAGTGATAAGTTATATTAGTTACAAACTTATAATTTATTTCAAATCGAAATAAAACTTATTTACTTACATATGTTATTGTGAAAAGTCAATACATTAATACGTTGATTTGCAATTCATATGCATTCATTTGCACTGCTTAGTTGTCTTGTCTATACTTAAAGTCTTAAGATTAGGGAATAGAGAATATGAATTTTTATGTTAAATATGTCATGTAAATTTAGAGCACACTAATACTTGTAAGTTATAGGTTACGCATTCAAATATTCAATAATTCAAACATGAATGATGTATCAAATTACCAATATCTAAATTCTAATTACTAGTTATGTTCATTGTTTAATATTTAGTAGTATACATATATGTATTAATTATTATCTAATTCTAGTCATGTTACTCATGTATAAAATAATAAGTATTATACTTATGTTATATTGTTATGTATTACTATATATTTGTATTATTATAGTCATATAACAATTAACAAATACTAAAATAATATATTGTACATTATTATATATTATTATTATTATTATAAGTACATGATAATATTATATACTAATTATTATTAATAGCATTTACCTATATAATATGATAATATATTAGTAGTATATACTAATACTAAATAGCATTTATCTATATATTATATAATTTTATAAACTAATTTGGTATTCGAATGTGGTAATGCGGTACCCTATTTCATTTTACCGAATTTGAATGCGAAATCGGTTATTATCAAATTCATAATCTCATTACCTATTTCATACCATATTAGAATTCAGTGAATTCGGTACGTATCAAATTTATACCAAATTACCAAATACCCGATTTCAAATTATCAAATTGAATTTGAATTCGGTTATGAATTCTGTATGTACCAAATTTGCTCACCCCTAATGTTGCGTTAATCAGATTCAAATTTATATTAGTTGTTTTAATTTGTTGTGTTGTATAATGTTAAACCCATAGTGGTTTGTTTGGTTTACCGAGTGTTTCATTTACCTTTACAAGGGAGTGATTCATGACAATTGATATAAAAGTCCTTGCGATAATAGTAAAAATTGATTCTTTCAAATTTGAACCAAAATTAGAGCTTTGATTAAGTAGTAAAGAAGTAGGTTATGGATTGACACTTTCTGGTCATTTGTGCGCATGAGAAACCAAAGCAAACGTTTTTAGTTTGCTGTTTAATTTTTTATTTAATGTAGGAGAATTCTAAATTAAATAGTATCTTTGATTACTTAATTGTTCATTAAAAAAAAAAAAGCGTACCTACCAAAGAGAGGATTTTTGTGACTGAATTTTAAAGTACTTTTGGGATTACAAGATAAAAAAAAAATAAAATTGTTGGCCATGGAACTCATCATGATAAAATGCACATTAATCAGTGGATAATATTGGGAGTGTTTGGATACCAAAATTATTCCAAATATCTTTTTATATTCCCAATCACCTTTTTATCTCACATACATCATATCACAAAAAGTGCTACAGTAATTATTCCAAATAATATTTCAAATAATACACTATCCAAATTAGAAAGTATTTACCATATTTTTGGCAGCATCTTATATACGGCTATGACAAAATCTTTGCAACAATTTTGAACAAGTGATAAATACTTTTTGTTATGAAAATAAAATGGGTTTTGGAATTCATCGTAAGAAACTATGATTTGTTTTATTGACTATTATTGACTATGATTTTAACATGATAAAGAAGGAAATAAGTACAACCACATTTACATTCATTGCACAAAAAGGTATACTCCAATGAAAACGATGAAAATTACGTCCTGACAGAAATAAAAAGTAGTTTATTATGTCAATTTTCTATTTGACAAATAAAATGCAAAAGAACAAATTCCAATTCATGATCACCGACCACCCTTTCCAGTAATACCCATCATTACATTTCATTTTTTTATTTTATTCCATTTCCTTTCTTTCCCTTTTTTCCCCTGAAATATTCAACTGGATGCATCTCACTACGATATCATTGAATTTGTTTCTAGCGAAGTATTAGATGCCAGAGAATACAAAATAAGTCATAGAAAATTAAGGGGGCGTTTGGTTCTATGGAATTGGAATTGGAATTCTATAAAATTAGAATTCTATGAATTGGAATTCCAAAACATTGCAATTCTTTTGTTCAGAAAATGCATAAAATTGATACAAAATTCATTTGGAATTCCAAATTCTTTATTTGGATGAGAGAAGAATTCATTAAGAATTAGAATTGATTCCATCTAAAATTTGTTTACATAAAAATTTTCTTTTTTTTTCTTTTTCCTATGTAGTAATTTTTTAACATTTAACTAATTGTTACTAAAGCTTCAAGAAAAAACCCAATTAGTGCCTCTAATAATTTATTTTTTCTTGCATTTAACTAATTGTTACTAAAGCTTTAAAGAAAAAAAAGACCAATTACTTCCTTTTCTACAAAAAAAAAATATACATTATTCTTGTTTCCTTTATTCTTAATTAAATAAAAAAATAATTATGTATTCTAACTTAAAAAGTAGTTAATATTTACCAAGTTAAAACCTTGATTTTTTTTTTTTTAAAGTTAAGAACTTTTAAATTTTAGAAAATTAAAAGCCTCCTCTATTATATGAATTGGGGAGGGAAGTCATAGCTTGTACCTATTATAAATGTTTGAGTTTTGTATCTTACAAGAAATTTCAATAGATAAATATGCAAACAAAGTGATTTAAGCAAAAAACAAAAAGAGAAAGAAAAGCACAATTATACATTGCTACTATTCTTCAGTCAATGGCCATTCTAATATTAAATTAAATCCGAATAAGTTCCTATCAAACTTCAACTCACATGATGACCTTATTTAATTTGATAGTCAACAAACATTGCTTGTGCTAGTTCATTTCTAAATTGTGTCTACTCTCTAGTTGGCTGTATTGTTCGAATTCGATTCTCATTAATAGCATTTACGCCACCATCATTATTTGGACCATCATCATCCATTCTATCTTCCTCATCTTCATCTTCCATTTTGGGTCTATTTGGTTCAGATGAAAATCTTTTCCAGAAAAATATTTTCCTAATTTCCCTTGTTTGGTTGCACAAAAATTACTGAAAATATTTTACTGTATAAAAGATTTTCACTCATCCTATGGAAAACAACTTCTCTTCTAAACTTATTGAAATTGTTTTCCTAATCGCACGCATCTCACCTGATAAAGGTACTTGCCAAACTTTCAAAGATTATAGTATGTTCAAAATCAAAAAAGGTCTCACCTTGCTCACCTTATTCTAGTAATTAATTATGTATAATAGCGACATTGTTTTCTAAAGGAGCTTTTAGCAGTGAGAGTGCAAGACATATGTCACAATAAGCATTGCATGTGATTGATATTTGACAATGAATGGCTAGCAATTTGTTTATTGCTCAAGGAGAAATTTTTGAGTCATATTTACATTTCTCTAAGTTTTTTTAAAGTTAAACAATGAGATAATTTTTTTATTTTTCATGGAAGAAGTATTTGGTTATAATGTGTAGAAAGTAAAGACAGAGGTAAAGTGAAAATATTTCAAAGTTGGAAAATATTTCAAAAGTCAAACAAACACCAGAAAATGAAGTAAGAAAAAATTTTCAATAGACTAACCAAACACCTGAAAATGATGAAAGGGAAATGATTTTCTTGGAAAATTACTTCCATGGAAAATATTTTCCCAAGGAAAACATTTTACTCCCAACCAAACGGACCCTTCATCTTCATCATCAACCTCATGTTGTACTCTTCGCATCTCAACATCAACTTCATCCAAGGATCATTTGGTTGTTCTACTCAAATAAGATTATGAAGGATGGCACATGCATTAATTATCATGACATGAGTCTTGACATCAAAAAAAGATGCATCTCTCAAAATGACCCATCACTTCTTGAACAAACCAAATGTCCTTTCAATCACATTTCCAGCAATAGAATGTCGAAGGTTGAATAACTCTTTAAAATTTTGAGGCTTGTTCCCACTAGCAGACCATTCATTAAGATGATATCTAACTCCACTATACAGAGCGAAGAAACCTGGGCTATTTGCATAACCTGCATCAACAAGAAAGTACTTGCCTATAATGTTAGACAACAAATTGTTACTCATTTATAATTGAAAAAAAACACTCGATAAGTCTAATTATCACATACCCTTGGGAACAATTAATGGATCTGATCTACCTAACGCAGCATGTAAAACTGCTATCTACTGCAGAACCTTCCCATCCAGACAATACATATGTAAATCTCATGTCACGGGAGCATACACCTAAAACATTTGTTGCTATCTCATTCTTCCTATTTCTGTACCTTCCTTGGTCTCTAAGAAGAACATGTACTTACATAAGTACCGTCTAACGCTCCAAGACAATCCTGTATTACAAACAAAATATCATAAGTTGATGAATTTGTAAATATTATCTTCACTAACAAATATCAAAAAATATTGATTACTTGAAACCATTCCCATTTTTCATGCTCGTAACCTTCCATTTCCTTTTCATGCTGGATAAAATAGTGTCTCCCCAATTTTATGATAGCACGTAGAACTATATTAAAGTATCGACTCTCTGTCTCACATGATCTTATGAGATTAAATTGACAGTGCGATTCTTAAAGTTATGAGCAAGAACATAGAGAAACATTGCAGCTGCCTCTTCAAGTGTAATATTTATAGTATCTCTCAACTCACAATGCTCTCTTAAATTTGTACACAAAATAGTAAAACAATGTTTATTCAGTCGAAGTTGCTCTACACAAACTCTATTGTTTCCATAGTAAAGGCGCCTCAAATATATTTCACGTGCTACTTTACAGTCAAAATAAGGTTCCTTTACTATATGTTTCTCATGCCACCAAACTACCAATGTAGCTACCGTTACCATATAATTTGCAACTACCACTTTTTTCTTTTTTGCTTTTTGCTCGTCTCCTTGATCTGTGTCGATATCCAAATTCTGCAATTCAAAATCACGACAATGTAGTGATAAAACATTGATTATTTGACATTGCTTATAAGACATCAGTTTGTGATTAAGCATCAATATTATCATATTGCATTGCTCAAATAATTCTCTATTATCCCAAACGTTCTATCTATGTATGTTTCTGTCTATCCAAAGAAAAGGAAATAGTAGGAAGGTTCATGGTACATATTTGTTATATTCTGTCTTTCAGCCCACAATATTTTTTCGAGAATATCCATGCATCTCACTAACGACTAGGATATTAAAACTTTAATTTCTGTCATTCATCATATACAACTGAATTTGCAAATGGTTTTTATAAGAAAGATAAGAAAAATCGAAATCCTGTCCATTATTTAACAACTTTATCAAGATAGCAAGTAATATTGAGCCAGGACTCCAATTAGAAAACCAAGAGAATTTTCATGTGGGATGAGCAGGAACATTTGAGAGAAGAAGAAAAATGTAGAAGTTTTGAACGCAAAAGTAGCAATGTTAGGCCTGATCCTATGTTCCAATATCCTGTTAAACCACTTTGCTCCCAAATCCACAAGCCCCCGCTTGTAACAAGCATAAATCAGAGTGTTAAAAATTTGATACTCGATCTCACACCCTGAATCAGCAATCCCTCTAATCATGTCCTCTGCCACATCCCACTCCTCCCTCCTACCTATCACTCTAAATATTAAATTATATGCAGTCAAATTCTTCTTCAACTTCCCATTTTCTCTCATCCACTAAAAAAAACTTAAAGCTTTATTGTCACTACTACCACTTTCCAGCTGCTTCAAAATTCCATTACAAGGCTTCAAGCTCAAATCACACTCCAAATTACTAATATCAAAATCTAATGCCAGTTCATTATCCGATAAACTACGATCCATAATATCTTTCCTGTCAGTTTTCATAGCCTTCTCTCCACCTTTTGCCTTATTAACACCCTTCCACAAATTTGACCTCAAATTATGAATCTTTCTTCACTCTCTTTACACCCCTAAATCTTTTCCAAACATTAAACCCACCCTTCCTAAACTTCCATCAAAATTCCCTCTGCTAGAATCTAAACTCTCGGAATCCATATCATCATATGACTCGAAAACCAAATCATCAACCAAATTGAATCATAAGTATCCAAAACCTCAGCATCTATCTGAGAAATCTTAATGGGATGCACCTTGCAAAATGGTTTGGTTACACATGATCCAGATATATGCAAGCATCCAGGAAACAAGGAAATCGAAAAGGGATCAACAATTCAGACAGAATTCACTGTAAACTTGTGTTTTTCATATGAAGGATTTTCCAGTGATATTGTGAGCTTAAAAGAGGCCATGAAGTTCAGTTCAGTGGCCTCTCAAGACATGCCTTGCTTAACTCATTGAGTCATATGAAAAATGTAGAGCAAAATTAGGTCGAGATTGTGATCGAAGGAAAGGTAAACTTGAGTGAGTTATAGTAATGATCAAAGACTACACCAAAGAGCATTTTGGATATGATTCAGAATTTATGGGCTTTGTAGCTATAGTAATTGTGGCTTTTGCGGTCTTATTTGCTTTCATGTACTGCACGAAGAAATTAAACTTCCAAACAAGGTAGAACAAAAATCCGAGACGCACATAGACATGCATGAAGATTCCAAATACAGACCTATGTCACAAATGTGAATCTCTAAATGCATAGTCAAATCTAAATTACAGAGCTTAAACTTACTTCTCTGGAAGTTTTGCGAAAGGATAAATTTCACGCAAGATGTTCACAATTTCGGAGTAGTGTTCACAATTTCACGCAAGACAGTATCTTCCACTGGCAGACGGATTTTGAGGTGGCACCTTGAAACAGAACAAACCGTGGCAATGTATCAAATGAAACAAAGTTTTGTAATAAAGCCCACAACCAATGATTAATTGAAAAGGTTTCAAAGATAAAGTTACCTTTTACAAGCCCTAAGTATTTCTAAAATTTGGGGAAAGCAAAAGAGCTGAAGGAAAGAACCCAAAAAGTAAGGATGAGAGGAATAAAGGTGACTGCAACCGCAATGGTGGAGCAGCAGAAGTAAGTGTGGAGACAAAGAGAAAAAAATTGGATGCGTAGGTCTTGCGATTGGCGAGGTGATGGGTGGAGGGGTGGCGGGAGCGGAGAAGGATAGAAAAAGTGGGCGGAGGATTGGAAGGCGGAGAGGGAGATAGTGGTAGCTAGGAGAGGTAAAATGTTAGAGTGGAGGTTGCAGCGACGGTGGAGAAAGGGCACCTGCGAGGCTCAGCAAGCGATTGGGACAGAGAGACGCCTCTGTTTCTTGCAACTTTGTGTTTGACCCGATTTTAATTTTTACCTACATTGGATCCGTGTGTAGACCCGTTTCTTAGGGTTTAATTGTGTGGAATTGGAGTTAGAATTTTTTTATCCGGTCAAAAATTCAACTCATGAAATTGGACCCAAATTCAATTCAGATTAAATTCTAATTCTTTAAGTGGAGCAGAATCCAAACAACAGATTTCAAATTGGAGCCCCAATTCCAATTCTAATCCCCAATTCCATGGGAACCAACCATATCCTAAGTTTGGTATAAATCCTTTACTTTCAATATTTTCATCATTGCATGAGAATTTTGAGAATTTTAATGAAATACCCAAAAGAACGAAAACTAGAAACATATATTTGGAAATGCAGAGCATGTCACTATATTAATTGGAGATATCCTTTTAGTATCACTTAATATATTAAATGGAGAACGTTAGAACTACTAAATGGATCATATGTCCATTAAAACTAAATCTGTGTTAGGGAAGGCGATATATGGGCAGACTAATCCCTAAAGGCAACCTCCAGGATTCTGTATGCCATAGGAAGTACCAATAACATTAGAGCAAGATGCAATGGCAAGCACTCCTAGGCCTTTGTAAGCTAAGTCAATATCCACAAGCTTCACGTTTTGGCATGGCACCAATTTGCTACATTGCAAAGATAGTGCAACCTTTGAACTGGATGTGCCCGAAATGTCGTTGAATTCTACATCTCTGATTTGAACTTTTGAGACTGATTCACCACCCTAAAAGCAACAAAAGCAGTTATTGAGAAATGTTTTATTAAAAAGACAGAAAAAAAGGTGATTGGCTTCAGTCTACTATTTGCCCACTGAAGATATTTGCCCACTATTAATCCATTTAGATCTACTTTAGATCTTTTTTTTTCAAGACATTTTGGATTATAGATGAAGACTATATGATGAAGAAGAAGAGATAGGAAATCTGACGAAGAAGAAGAACAGAAGGTGCGTCATGTGATGGAGAGAGGACAGGTCCGTCATAAAAGTTGAGGGTTTTGTCCAAAACCTCCCAATTTGCTCAGGAATGGGATAGCTCCAATTTTTTAAAAATGATTCCAAAATTTACATTCCAATAAACTTAACCCAAGCAACAAATAAGGAGTTCATTCTTTTTTGTGATTCCCAAACCCTTTAACCAAGCAGCCCCTCGAAGTTCAAGTTGGTTGGAAAGGACATTAATATAATCGTAGGATCTCTCAAACTTTCCTCTTTCCCCATTTGCCTCTAAGTCTTTAAGTCTCCTCTTGGACGCAAATACGCACACACACACATACCTGGACATATATATACATCAAATAATAAAACATCAATAAAAGATACCATACCGATGGTGGGCAATGTGGGCAGTACTTCTGATCAATAATGATGGGGTTGCCAACGTTTTTCATTATGATGTTCTGGAAACTAATATTTGAAGCCAAACTGGACCAAGAAGGTGACCAAGTCTTGATCCTCACACCATTTTCAGTGTTCCAGAAAGTGGCGTTCCTGACGCTTATGCCCATAACATTTTGGTTTTGAGAGCCTTTACCAAGGCTTCCGATGCTGATGCCATGACCAGGGCCGCAAATAACTTCAGAAATGTCAATGTTCTGGCTGCCGGAAACCATGGATATACAATCATCGCCTGTTCCAATGCTTACTCTTGATATCTTGATGTTGGTCGATGCCCCAATGTGGATTCCATCTGTGTTTGGACTGTTCTCCGGAGCAGACACCCTAACGTAACTGATGTCTATGTTGTTGCATGCAAAAAGGTTGATATGGACCTTTTTGCTGTTGATTGAACTTAGGTACTGTATTTTGGAATTTCTGATAAAGTCGAACCTCAAGCTCTGATAGGATCCGCATTAAAAAAAAACAAAAACAAAAAAAAAAACAAAAGGAAGGGACCTAATATTAGGATGGATTGATGGGGAAGGGGATAAAAAAGATGTAGTAATGGAGATTGAAAAGGAAAAAATTATAAAGTAAAGCCTAATAATACATGTCTCTGGCAGTGGGAGTAAATTATAAAGTATTTTATCATTGGGTATGTCTAATGCATGTCCGATGTCAGATTTTTTTAAATGTAAAATTAATTAGGAAGAGAATGTAAATATAAATAAGGATAATAATTATAAGCATTTGCCTCTAAGTCTTTAAGTCTCCTCTTGAACTCATAATTACACAAAAACAGTTAAATTTGTACTATAAATGATTACCATGAATGAGAGGAGATGATTTTAATAATTCCTCCTTAATTGACTCCTGATTCCAATCAAAACAATGATGTATAATCTAATAGATAAGGAAAGACTAATAATACTACCAATTAGGGAACAAAGTTGCCTTCCATCAATAAGGAAGGTGTTTAAGGAGAATGTTACTTCCGTGATCACAAAATTCACCTCACAACTGAGCAACAATCTTTCAAGAATTTAAGATGACAAAAGGGATTAGGCAACTGGTGATTATAGATCCCCAGCCCTGTACTTTGTTTAGGGAAAAAAAAAAATCTTCTTTGCTAAACGCACTGACCCAAAAAAAAATTGATTTTTTCCCATAAAGAATTTCTATGAAGAAATTAAACTTACAGAAGGGAGGGGCAAGCATTGAGAGTTCTTGAAGCAATCATTATAATGCCAAGCAGAAGCACCTTGACCATCCAAATATCCACTCCCAGTCACAGTCAAATTATCAACAGAATGAAATCCAATCCAAGTATCTGTGAAGAACAAAGCAGGAATAGTAGGAGCCTTAAGAGTTCCTCTCATAAAAAATGTCATTTCTGCAAGACATGGCCCCGAAAATGTGATTGAATGCAGCATATAGGTTCCCCCTGGAATCAAGACTGTGCTGCTTCCTTTCCATTGACATGCATCACTCCATGCTCTCAGGAATGCCTTCTCAAAAGTACCCACAAAACAAAAAAAGAAGAAAATAAAGAAAAAGTTAATTCACTTTCCAACAATCACAAATGCACGGCTACCTTTCCCTTTTGCGGGAAAATTTCACATAATAACACAGAAATCTTTTTTCATAATAAAAAGTTTGGATAGTTTGAGTTCTGGTCACTATCGTAGACTAGAGTATGTCTTGAGGTACTTAAAAATTATCCATGAACCAATATAACAATCATATTGGAAGTGGAATTCGGACACATAACATTTTATTAGAAAGTGGTATGCTCTTATCAATTCAACAACTGTTTTGGTATAATAACAGTGATTATAGTACATAATACAAATACTTCAACAAAGATTTGAGACTTTGGAAAAGAGGTTGTGTAAAAAAAATCAAGTTCATAACATAAAATTAATTTTTCCAATCTTTTAAGGCGGTGAACCCTTTCTTTCTTTTTTGGAAATCCCATGAATAGGCTAATTTACTATGCATAAACTAACCTGACTGTCATCTGTGTTTCCGTCAGCTCTTGCACCATAGTTCACCACATTGAAGATTTTAGGTGGTGAATACACAAAAGCATCAGCAACACTCCAAAGGAAGATGAGAACTATAGCTATGCAAAAAGCCAATCTTGAAGCCATGATTGAATTCTGGGAAATGTAATGTGCTTCTAACTTGTTCTTAGGAACTGCATATTTATACCCATGTTTCGTTTGTTGCCAAATACAGGACTGGTTATAATAATGTTATAATTTTCATTACATTTATATTATTTTTTGCGAATCTTTTCTCCTATATACAAGGAAGACGCTTAAATACATGCTTTTTTATTGCTTCCCAACTTCATTTAATCAAACCCTAGAATCACTCTCGGGAGATATATTTTCCATTTTACCATTTTTAACATCTATACTTTCTTGTCTGAATGGGCATATCTTTTTGAATCTCAAGAATCTTCATTTGAGATATTATCTTTTCCTTATTATTTTGTCGTTTAATTTTTGCTATGTCACATGGAAATTATTTCTGACTTTTTCTCCAAAGCTACTTAATTAAGTCTGCCGTAGTTTAGACTTTACCACAATAGTTTCTATTTCTACTTCTATATCGAAGTTTTTTCTTCCCTACAAGTCCGAGTACCCCAAGAGAAGGCAATCTTCATGATGTGATATGCATCGGAATATTTGGGATTTGATTCTATATGTACTCAATCTATTGTATCCCAATTATTTTCTTGAAGAAAATTTCATTTCTCGAATAGAAAGTTTACTAGCCGTCCTTTTATAAATAAACGAGCATTAAAAGAGCGGAATTCGATTACTTGAGAGTAGGCATATCAATGGGTAGGGTCTGAGTTAGATCTTTTTTATTCAGATTCAGACCCATTTATTTTAGTTAGATCCAGACCCAGACCCAAACCCTTTTGGGTTAGAAAAAGTAAGTCCATACCCAAAGTCTTATGGATCTGGGTATCCAATGGCATTCATGGGTATTTTCTGAATATACTAAAGTAAAAATATATTTAAAATATATAGAGTTTATAAATAATATCAATGCCATCCAATTTTTATTTTCAAATAATAAAATTAACATTCAACAAGTTGAATGCAATAGTGTGAACTCAAAGAAAGAATTATTATTGACTACTTCTATATATTTTTAAGGGTTAATCACATTTTATCCCGTTAAAGAATATCCCATTTTTCAGTTTATCCCCTACCCTTTAATTTTGCTCACTTAACCCCCTTTAGGACAAAATTGCCCTTGCATTATTTTGACTTTTCATTTACCTTTTTTCCTTTCTTTTATTTCTTTTTCTCTTTCTTCTTTATTTAATTCTTCCTCTTTCCCACAAAAATCTTCACTTTAATGTTTGAAATTAAAAAAGAGGAATTGTAGAGATCTATTTTCTCCTTAAATGATTAAAAAAATATTCAAATCACTTTCTTAAAATACAATTTTTTTAGCCTTTCAATTCTTTTAATTTTGGATTTTCCTCTTTCCTTTCTAGTTTCTCATTTTATTCTCAAGAAAATATCATAAGATGAAATTGTTTTCCTTTCTTTTATTTCTTTTTCTCTTTGTTCTCTCTTTCATCCTTCTCAATAGAAATTCCATTTCAACGAAAATTTTTGTTTTGAGCTTGTGGTTGCATATTTCTGGGTGAAGGTTTAAAAGACATCAAAAACTAATTTTGATTTTTTGTATGATGCCACGTGTCCTCTTTTTTAATTTCAATCATTAAGGTGAAGATTTTTGTGGGAAAGAGAAAGAATTAAATAAAGAAGAAAGAGAAAAAGAAATAAAAGAAAGAAAAATAAGGTAAATGAAAAGTCAAAATAATGCAAGGGCAATTTTGTCCTAAAGGGGGTTAAGTGAGCAAAATTAAAGGTTAGAGGGTAAACTGAGAAATGAGGTATTCTTTAAGAGGATAAAATGTGATTAACCCTATTTTTAAAGATTCAACTGCATCCACATCCAATATTTCATTTGTTTGCCTTTGCCTTTTCTCCTTTTTTTGAAAAAGTTTATACCAATTATAATGACAACTAGGATTAGTTTTTAAAAAAGAAAACAACCATAACATATATAAATATTTAGTCTTATTAAAAAATGTAATTTTGTACCTCTTTTTCTTATTTAAATCTCAATATTGGTAGATGTCTTGCAATCGAGCACTAAAATAGTGAATGAGATAAAAGTCATTTGACTAAGGACTGATGCCAAATAAATAATAGAATAAGAAGATTTATAAACACTTACTCATTCTTTCTTTGATTCTATCCAATCATCAGTAGTCACTAATATTTCAACCATATTTAGAAGCAATTTGGTGTGAGTCTCATCAATCACTCAACCACCAATACCAATTGCAGATCCTGATGTCATGAAATCTTACTATATTCGATCCAATAACCATAAAATATTAGATTATTTTAAAAATTTAGCTTATATATATTATTTAATTAAATATATATATGGGTCTGGATAAGATCTGGTATGGGTCTGGATTTGGATATAGATTCTAGAAAACCAAACCCTACCCAGACACACGACTCTCTCACAGGGTCTGGATCTGGGTGGGGTCTGAATTTAAAAAATTAAATCCAAACCTTACCCAAATATATTGGGTCTGGATTGGATCTAGATAAGACCCGAACCATTGACATGTTGACTTGGGAGTAAAGATTTTTAAGGCCGTCCCTTTTTATAAATAAAAAAATAAAAATTTATTAGAAAATTAGAAAACGAGTATCTTTCAATTTTCCAAATTAAGTACATTTTAATTATTTGAGAAATTTAACTATTGCTTGGGAAATTCATTATTTATCAAGAATTCACATAACTTTCTCCAACCCAACATCCATTATTTTCTTTATCCGCATATTAAAGGAGTTTTTTTAAAAAATTTTCTAAGTAGGGAAGAGGTGGGATTTAAGAAGCAAGAAGGGAGAGGAGGACTAAAAAGGAGCTTTTTTCTCTCTTTTTTGTGGGAAACTTTTATTAATATCACCAATGAATGCTTGCAGGAAAAACTTTCTCAAGTACACTAGAGAAAAAAGCTCTGTAACTAACAAAAGTAACGAAGAGGCTTGGTAAAAAGACCATTTCCTATTGGATGTCGAATAAAAGTTCAAGTCCAATCTTAAACCAGCCAGAAAATGCCGTTATCCTTTGGTAAAAAAATTTACCTCAATAAGTTCCAAAAAAAAAAAAAAAAAAAACAAAGAAAGGTTCCCAAAATGCGTTGTTATTTGTGTCCTATTTTGACCTTAAAACGATGTGCTCATCCTCTTTTTACACAGCAGCCACAATACACAATAGCTTTAGACATTCCCATCCAATATCAGGCCTCAATTAAAAAAAAAAAATTTAAGCGGAACATTTTACTCCTAGTGCAGCAAAAAAAGTGCTCGTCGCAAAAATCATTTCAGTCGATAGAGACATTACCTATATGACTATAAGGTCTCTGGCACGGCTTTCAAGCCAAGTTTTAAAGTCTCGCTTTTGACCAATAAAATAAAAGTTAATTTTATATACACTAATAATATATATATTATCACGATTAGATGCAAAATATATATACATAATTTGAGTTTGAAATTCAAATTATGTGTCATGCATCTAATGATAAAAGTGTATATATTATTAGTGTATAGAAAAATAATTCATAAAATAGTAATAACAGTTTTATTTCTTTCAAAAATTTCAATGACGCTATCTTGGAACTAAGCGAGGTCTTGCAATCATGTCTTGCACCTCAGTTGCAATTTGCACGCTTAAATTAAAAAGAATAATAATAATTTGCCCTTTTGATTTAAGGTCAATCTAATTGAATACAAGTTCCATCATTTCATGGCATAATGACTAATGTACCACATGAATGAAAACCAGTTGACCAATATACTACATGACAGAACATGTGTCTTACATAGGTAAAAGTTTATATTGACAATATCTTTTTCCTAAATAAAAATACTTTATAAATGTATAAACATTAAAATAATAAGTTCTAACATTCTTCCTTGGGAATTAATGCTGTTAAGACCAAATTCATCATCAAATGTCCATTCTCTCGGTTAAGGAACCCAAAGTCTCAACTTTAAATAGTAAAATATCTATTCTCCAGCATGATGAATTCTGTACTTTTCTCCATTAAAATAATTTTTTACTTTGTCGCTTATCACTTATTTTAATTATTTAAATTGGACTTGTCAATTAGACATTACTACAGACGAAGACAAATCTTGAATTGTCATCTAATTCAGGAGATTCCAGTGATTGCAATATTATTAAAAACTATTCATTTGGATATTAAAGGTACACAGTTTTCAAGTTGATGCAGGGCATGTAAAAAAATCGTTTATTATCATCTTAATATTCATGAAAAAATTCGAAGATAATTGCAAAAAGGGTCCACCTGATTGATCAATCACTTTTAGTCATTGGACACTTAAAAAGAGAGGCAATTAACATCTATTTCGATAGTGAACCTTAATGCTCTTGAAAATATCACCATATAATTCTAAGTAATGTCTTTGGCACAATGTTACCTAGCATTTAAAAGATCACCTGAGAAAAATTGACAATGTTTTGGCCGTGAAATCACAACTAGCTAAAACAAGAAAGCAATGCCAAAAACAGCAATAACTAATAGCTTCCTAAATTGAAGAAACATTATTAATTCTTGCTTCAGCTAATGCTTCCATAAGCAACTGAAGGTGATATTCAAGGAACTATTATTGCTAAAATCACAAAAAGGTTCCATGTGAACTCTCTAATTTTAAAAAAAAAATTCTAAAACAATAAAAGACGCTTATGTGATTGTTAAATTTAGTTAAATTCTTACGTTTCTGTTGTGTATTAAATATTTCGATATTTCATACTCTCAAGGCTTCTGGTAACTCTTACTCTCCTCAATAAACTTGGAGGTTTTAGTTCTTAAGATTGCATTACTGAATTTTATCGATTTTGTTTTTGAGCAAAATTAGAACTTTTCCATTGATCAAGAAATGAAGTTTAACACTAGAGAATCCCTTCTTATTTACATCAACTAAGATTAGTACTATACGCTCTTCAAACTAAGAAAAGAAAAGCAGTGCAGAAACATTTGAACTAAGATAGCTTTGGTCAAAACTCCACTCAATAACTAAATCCCAATTCTCCTTAATCCTCGGTATCTTGGATCATGAAGCAACTATCAATCGAATAACATTCACAATCATAGTCACAACCTGCACCCTAGGTAGCCTAACCTTCTTTTATCCAATAAATAAATAAATAGCCTAACCTGTTGAAACACCATTTGATTCCTTACCTGCCCAAGATGATACACGATTGTTGATAGAGCCAACCTCCAAAACTTGTGACAAAAAGAATCAGATGTATTATGCTTACTCCATCAATATAGTTCATCTTGCCACACCAAAATTCTCTTGTACAATAAGCACAACTTCTGTATCTTCCCCCAAACACTATGAGTAAAGTCACATTCAAAAAACAAAAATTCTTGTGATTCATCATATATATCACAGAAAGCACAAGCAAGAGATATGGCAATTTTCCTAATTCTCAGTCTTGCTCGAAGGATTAATCGACAACTTCTGAGTCTTCCCCCAAACACTATGAGCAAAGTCACATTCAAAAAACAAATATTCTTGTGTTTCATCATATATATCACAGAAACCACAAGCAAAAGATATAGCAAATTCCCAAATTCTCAGTCTTGCTTTAATGTTTGATCGATTCCTGACTACTAGCCACAAAATAAACGCATATTGTGGGATATACCCTTTCCCCCACACTAATGTATAACGCTGCATCCTGTTTCTAGGTTCAATAAGCTGTTTAAGCACAGATTTAATGGTAAACTCACCAGATAAAGTTTTCGGTCCAGTTTACATGATCATCCCTATGTAAATTTTGTAATAGAATAATGAGTTAATTACAAGGTTCCTTGATCTCCTATGACCTTCTCACATAGGGCTACTTCCACCTATCACAATCAATGAATTTAGCTACCTTTGATCCTTGGCCAACCTTAAATTCTTCAGCAAATGTTTGAAAGTTTTGAGAAATAAAGCCCCAACTGTTGGAAGAAACCTAATAATGAGGGCATATATGTTCCATCAACCTTAAATTCTTCAGCAAAAGATCAGATCCCCTTGTCTCAATTCTCTTTCACTATGAAAGAAACCTAATAAGGAGCCATTCAGATTGATAGAAAATTGTGCAGTAGAAACATAATTATATTCCAGGACAAGAATATCATAGGAAAGCCCATATTGCACATAGCAGAAAACGAAAATTCCCAATCAGCTTTATGATACGCTTTCATTAAATCAACTTTAATAACAGCTCTGGGCTTGCCTCCGCTCCTGTGGTAACCTCTTACAAGTTCATGCAAAATCATGGATGCTATGAGATGCTTTCCTTTAACAAAAGTATTTTGCACTTTAGAAATCAAGGTAGGCAGGACTCTCTTCAATCTAGCAGCAAGAACGTAAGGGTAACACTTGTAGACTACATTACAACATGATATTGGTGTAAAATCTGTCATCTACATAGCATTAGGCACCTTAGAGACAAGAGTAGTAGTAGTGCACTTCAGAGAATAGTACATACACTCATGATCAAAACAAAATTTCAAAGCTTCAATTACAATATCCCAGCTCTTCTTTAAAAATTCCATTGTAAAACCATTAGGCCCTGGGGCTTTTCCTGGTTTCATCCTAAAAATCACTTGCTTAATTTCCTCTTCCGTAATAGGAGCTTGCAATTCACCTGTTTGAAATAAAATCAGTAATAATTTGCTTGAACCTATATTGACCGTGAAATTCACTTATTTTTCCAAATAGATTGTGACAATATTTCATTACGGTTGTCTTTGTTTATTCATAATCCTCCACTATTTCATCTTCATCATTCTTCAATTTCAAAATTTTGTTTCTAGTAGTGTGATTAGATACCTTCCTATAGAAGTAGCTTATTTTTCAGTCCCCATCTTTTAAGCATTGAACACGAGAGTTATTCTTAAAAAATTGCTCCTCAAATATCAAAAGTTCGGCATGTTCCACTGTCAAAGATTTCTGCTTCTAAATTAACTTAGCACCAAATGGTTTGTTACAAAGTAAACTTTGTACAGTATGAAGCAAAACTTTCGTTTGCTCCACTCTTTCACTAATGCTGCTAACGAAATCACAAATTAAGTTTCTTCAAAGCAACTTTAACTTTCTCTAACTTCTCCTATACCGGTTTGATTGGATTCCCCTCAAGCTTCTTGTCCAAGTGCTGCTACAGCATTCTTATAACTATCATGCCTAGTTCAAAACTTGTGAAATTTGAAAAGTTTCAGCCTAAAAGAGCCGAAACTCAGTTATCTTGCATGGACACAGAAATTCGAGAATGATCACAAATAACAGGTGTAGACACCAAATTTTAGTGTTTTTTAAGTTCTTTTTTCATTTTTGTTATTTATTTATTTATTGGCCATTTTATTCTAACAAGGATTTTTCTTATTTTGTAGGATTCTTTTATTGAGAAAAAAATGAAAAAGCAAAAGCCCAAAACCCTAAGCCCATTTCCTACAAATCAAGAAATAAGACGCATCAACCTCCTTATCTTCTTATTCTCATTCTTGATACTACTTGTACTACTTCATCTATCATTTTCTCTCTACAAGACTCCACACACAATGCACGCTCCCCCCTCTAACACTTCATGCCACTACTCTTTTTTCTTTACCCATACAAGACACCTTCCCCCCCCTCTCTCTTCACGCATGCCAACAACACACTTTTTCTCTATACACACTTAACACACAATCTTTCTCTACAATAATCACACCAAGAACACACTCTTTCTCTGCCAACACTAACACACTAAAAATTGCACACATAAGAGTTGAGTTGGCAAAGATTCAAGGAAGAAGATTGAGGTGCAAGTACAGCCCTCACATTGCTACCCTAAGCTAATAAAGCTGCTAAAGTCCATTCTTTTCTTCTTTCTAAGTTTGGTTTTACTTAATGGGTATATGTAATTCCAAACTCTTGGCTTTTAATTTATGGTCTTTTGGTGCTTTTGTTGCCTATTTCTTTACTTGTTTCCGTTGTATATGTTGTGAGTAGTGTTTTGATACAATTTTTGTAAGATTTGGACTTAATTTGGGTGAGTTTAAGAAAATAAGATCTGGTTGTAAATTGCACATTTGACTATGTTACATTGCTTTCTTACAAAAATTAAGTTCAAAAATAGAATCTATGCAAAAAATGAATAGGCAGTGAATTTTGTTGAAATTTGGTAACAGGCGGTGCTAGTGGCCAATGATTAGCCAATGGTGGCCGGTAGCAGCACCGCCACTGGAAGCTGCCATATCCAGTAGCTAAAGTCTAATGAAGAAGAATGGAGGAAAAAGAAAAGAGTAAAAAATATATTAAAAAAATAAAAAAATAAAAATGGGCTTTTTTTTTTTTTAGATTGGACTTATTTTGTCTTCATGGTTTGGGCTTGTTGGGTTTTAAGTTAAGTTTGTTCCTTTTTCAAGACTAAACTGTTTTGAGTTTTAATTGGACTTATTTATTTTTCACACGAGTTTTTTTTTATTTTCTTCTAGGCTAAGGTAACATGGCCCAAGCGATCAATTTTACTAAGTTTAAAATGGGTCAAGGTGACATGATCTAAATACTAGAAGTAGCCTGGACTGCTTGTTTCTTGATTTGGATTGGGTCAACCCCATCCATATTAGTAAACCCGATCTAGACCTAATTTTCTTGCTCTGTCTTTATTTTGGCTTGTAATTTGACCCCTAAACTTTTAAATAACTTCATTATAGCCTTAAAACTTTGATTCTTTTGCTTCTAGCCCCTTATTTTCAATTACATTGGTCCCTAAACTTTTAAATTATGATGAATCTCAAGACTCAAAATTGGGATAAAGATGTTGACTATTTGGGGCTTGTGGGTCAATTTTGGAGCTGGTGTGCTAGGTTTTTAAGGGCTCATGTGCATGTGACATGATGGCTCTTTTAGTGTTACACAGTAATATGTTAGAAGACCTACACTGGCTTTGAAATGCAAACATAAGGTGCTAATTTGGCAAATAGCATGCATAATGGATAAAAATGGCCAAAATCTCAAAGATATGAGACCAAAACGGCCATTTTCCCGAAGGAGTAACATCAAAAGAACGAGTTTAGCTGTACATTTCAACTAAACCATTGTTGTCAAATTCACAAACTATTCGAAGTTTCAAATTTGTCAATTGGTCTATGGCTTCTTTTTTCTTTTCATGGAAGAAATATAATTTTGTTCCCAATATTTGACCGTGTGCAAAATTGATCCCAATGTTTTGGCCAAACTAAATTTAGCCTCAGAGTTTGTGATTTTAGGCAAATTTCAAATAACTAACAGAAAATTATCATAAATTAGAATCAACAACAAATTGGCGTTAGTCAAAAGTTTTGAATTTACATTTTTAGTCCCTAATGTTTCAAGTTTCGATCATTATGGTCTCTCAGATTTTAAGTAGTTACAACTAAGGCTTTTAAACTAAAACGATATGTGAATTGAATTGAATATACAGCAAATATGTTCTTAAATTTCTATAAAAATATTTCATGAAAATATTTTATATTGACACAAAATGATAATAGCTTAAATAGCATATCCTTGTTAAATAAGCTATAATTGGATGACAAAAACTAATAATAATTAAAATATAAAGTAATGAAAGGAAAGAAGAATTCTACTTTTGTAAACTAAATTTATTATAGTTATGTCGCGCCCCATTTTTAATGAAAAATATAACGTGTTTAGAAAAATGAATTTTTGATTAATTTTTGAGTGAAAAATGAGTTTTTGATTTTTAGAAAATAAATAAAGAAAACGGGCCTAAATGGGACTTTAAAAATACGATGATTTTGGCCTAAAATAATAGTTTAAAAAGGGTTTTTAATGAAAAAATAGGAGTCGCCAGTTGGTATTGAGTTAAGATGTACCAAGTCACCTAAAATAAATCTTTAAAGAAAAAGTAGAGAAAACCCTTTTTAAACGACTCCAAGTCTGCGAAAATCAAGAGAAAAAGGGACGGGAGTCATATTTAAAGAAAGGGAAGGCAGGGATAAAATCCAAGGCACCCTTTCAACATAACCAAGGCTAGTTGCGTGATTTAGTCAAAAATTTTCTTAATTTAACCTAAAAACTTATCACATTTGGATGTTTACTATATGAATGCAAACCTAAACCTAATGTATATCGGAAGGGTCAATATGTCTCTTCGAATTTTAGTTGGTGCAAATCGTATTGAATTGCAACGCCCAAAAGTGACTCTTTGAAGAGGTCACGAGTATGCAAAATATGAGACTCGAAGAAAAGAAAAGAAAATAATAATTATACAAATATACATGATTTAAAGGAATGTATCATAACGGGTGCGGGGGCTAACATTTGTGACTTCAATTTTCCCTTTTTATAGAGGAGATACGAGCGTGCTAAGGTTACGAAGCCATACTCATCCATATCCCATATTTGAAGGGTTATTTCTCCTATCTAATCAAGCAAATGATCTAACCTAGTTTTAATTTTCTTAAATGGAATGCAAGTCTACATGTCATGTTTCACACATAGGGGTAAGGAATATACATATAAAGGAAATATAGGATAAGGGATATACATATAGTAGGAATATGAGATAAGGGATACACATATAAGGGGAATATGGGATAAGGGATATACATATAAGGGAAATGTCATGCAAAATGAAGAAATCCTAAAAAGTAGAAAATATGTATGAAAATTCTAGCGCGTGGATGGCCCCTAAGGGTCTAGCGTTGGACTAGCCCATGTCTATAAGTTCTCACTAACGTTGGACTAGTGAGAAATTAGAAAGGAGGGAGGGCCACAACTAGCGTTGGACTAGTGTGAAATCGGAAAAATGGGCCACAACTAGTGTTGGATTAGTATGGTGACATCATGCATCTATTACAAAAATAAATGGCCCAATTTCATTTGATTGTGATTTACCCAAATCAGAAACAAATTTTGTACTTTGGCTCTTGATTTTTTGAGTAGTTTTATTGTGGCCCCGAAATTTTAAATTTCTTTCACTTTAGTCCTTAATTTAATTGCATTTTGATCCCTAAACTTTATCTTGATTTAATTTTGACCCTAAAACTTTTGAAAAATTATAATTTTGACCCTAAAACTTTTGAAAAATTATATTTTGATCCTAAAAATTTTCTAATTTCTATAATTTAGTCCCTAGTAACTTTTTGACTCTCTCTATTATGATTATTTCCTTTCTTTAATAGCTAATTATGTTACTCTTGAATGTATTCAACTTGTAATTTTTAAATGTCCTAAAGTTTCTTTATATTTGACATATTAATATGAGTTTAGTACTTTTATATTAGTATTATTTCCAATTAAATTGGTGTCATGATACTTTTGTTCATTTTGAGTATAAATAGGGCAATTTGACTCTATTTAGTTACCACTTCAAAAAGGAGGTACCCCTATTATCATTTAGATTTTAATTACGTGCTCTTATGTGCTCCTATATGTTTATATATTTTTACATGTTTTGTTATTTATTTAATTCAAATGTTCATTCAAATTTTCTTATAATTATTTGGAAGGTATTTAAATACCTCAGGATGTAAAAGATAGGTAATATTTTTGAAAACTTGTAATTAGATAGACTAATGTAATAGATAAGATAGATAGGTTTATTTCATTATATTTTTCTATTTTAGATTGTAATTAGGTCCTTTATTGTAATAGATAGAATAGATATGTTTATTTTATTATATTTTTCCATTTTAGATAGTAGTTAGACTCCCCGCTATAATAGATAGGTTTTGTATGTTTATGTGGCTTATGTATTTATATGCTTTATCCACTTTTTTTAAGATTTTTGCATCTAGATTTTATGTTTATGTGTTATGTGCTACGTGCGCTTACATGTTTATTTGTTTTACTATATATATTATGAATGCATGACGTCACCACACTGATCCAATGCTAGTTGTGATTTTTCCCTCCGTTTACTTGTTTGTCCAACGCTAGTAAGGACTTTTAGAAATGGACTAGTTTAACGCTAGTCTCTTAGGATTTTTTTCTCATCTGCATGATATTCCCTATTATATTATCCCTTACCCTTTATATGTATTAATCATATCATTTAGCATTGTATCTCATTTGAGAAATTGTAAAATAAGTTAGTTCATTTACTTGTTTAGGTTAGGTAAATTACTCTTCGAACATGGGAAATGGGCGATTATAACTCTTTGGTTTAACTACCCTGTTAATCCCTAAATAAGAAAAATTATGTCACAAGTTTTGCGTCTCGTACCCATTATGTTGCATCCCTTTTTTCTTGATCACTTATACCTATATGTAATTTAATTCTCTTTTCTTCGAATTTCATTTTTGCATACTCGTGACCCCCTTAAGGGATTATTTTGGCTTTCGCAATTAATGCGATTGATATCAATTAAACCCTTGAATGGACATTTTGTCCCTTTCGATATTTTTTATAAATTTAGATTTGCGTCCATGTAGGAAACATTCAAATGTGATAAATTTAAAGGTTAGATTAAGAAATTTTTTTAAACTAAATCTTACAATTAGCTTAGACTAGATTGAAAGGATGTCTTAGGTTTGAATCAATCGAACCTTTGCTTTCTTTTTCTTCAATCATGACACCCGAACTTATTTTCTCTTATTTTCAAAGATCTGGAATTGTCGAAAAGGGTTTTATTTTTATTTTTATTTTATTTAAATTTTTAAAAATATTTTGGGTGATTTAGTACATCCAAACTCAATACCAAGTGGCAATTCCTATTTTTCTTAAAAACCATTTTTAGACTAAATTTTGGGTTCAAACTGTCGCATTCTTCAAAGTCCTATTTTAGACCCTTTTCACTTATTTTTAAATGAAAAACCATATCTTTTGTAAACATCCTTTTTCATCGTGAAAAATGGGGCACGACATTGCCAATCCAAGAAATTGAAAATATTAATTATTCGAGAATAATATGCAATTACTCATAATTTCTATTATAGGTAGTAAAGATAAAAAGGAACTGCTATTTATGTAACAACAAAATCAAGTAAAAATGACATAAAAAATGAGTTTGATTTTGCACCCCTAGTTTATTCAAATCTACAACCGTCTTGTATAGATTCTTAGATTTCAAAAATTGCTCGTAGGTTAGAATCCCATTTAGTTATTTTGATCTTCAGTGTGCTTAACAAACTAAAACAATTTCAACTGGTAGGTACTTATTACCAATTACAACTCCTACAACTTCTAAATAGTTGAATTATCAACTCTTAATAAACTACATCATATGTGTTATGTGACGACCCCACCTCCCCCCAGGGCGTACCCAAGGGTTTGACAAATCGCCTATCCAATTCTCGACAGGACTTATCCATACACCATAAAATTTATAAAATAATAATCTCAACAGTAAGAGCAATAGCAATTTCAACCTTAGATGTATACAATCAGGGATATCAAATGCCCAAACAATCCATAAATATAGTCAGGACTCCAAGCATACAAAGTAAAAACCAAGCGAATCCAATATGGAAGTAAGAAGTGCTCACTCGAGCAACTAACAAAATTTAGACAAAGACTATACCTTCTTCAACTCCCACTCTCACGTTCTCACCCGCCCGTAATGAGAACAAACTAAAGGAATGAGATTTCGCCTAATGAGGTTCCAAGAATCATGCAAGTAAACTAGTAGGCATGGTATAATTCACAGGATATCAAGAAACAGGTCAAATCCAGATAGATCATGCAATAATGTATAATAAAGAACACATTCATGTCAAAGGATATGATCTGCTCTCAGGAACAGGTTCCACAGTAGCATGTCCAGGGGCCGTTGATACTCAGTCAACCAATTATAATGTCCGTAGACTATCACTTGTCTCCAACTCCGTTTCTACGATCATTCCCCTGTACCGGGTCCACACGTCAAATGTGAGGACCGGAAAACTTATTTTATATTGTATCTTATTTTCTTGGATACATTTTATTTTACTTTACTTTATTTGCCTTAATTTCTTGGATACTTTATAAGTGAGTCAAGATTTTATTATTTGTCTTCTACAAGTTAGTGCATTTATGAAAGTGGGACCCACTAGTGAGGTGTGTGTGATAAATTTGAAAGATTAGGAGGAGTTGGATGCAAAGAGATATTATTTATAAGGAGTCAAGAGATAATTAGAAGTTGGCTAGATATTTTAGTGCTTGAATGATAATAGATAAGGATTAGCTCTTGGTTTACCATTTGTCATAAAACCATAGAATTTTAACTTTGACTAAGACCAAATTTTCTTCTTATCCAACCAAAATAATTAGATCATTAATTAGACACTAATCATTGCCTTGCCAAGTGTCACTCATCTATGAAACTTTGACCAAGACTTCTCTTGAACTTTCTCTTAGAAGTTTGGTCAAAATTCCCTTCCTTTCTTTCTACTTCTTGGCCGAACTTCCTAGCAAGAAAAGAGAGGGAAAAACTCCAAAATTGCAACTTTGTCCCTTGCTTGAATCCTTGAAAAATTTATCCTAGAATCTTACTTCAATCCATAGAAAGTTGTAACAAGGAAGGAAGAAAGGCTCTTGTGGAGAGATTTGGAGAAAAAGAAAGCTCTTGGTTGTATTTCTTCGTAGGGTTTGAAGGTATCGAGTTAAGAAACCTTCTTTTCTTTCTTATCTTTCTTTTTTGATAGATATATGACTTGATTATGGAAGGTTTGACAAAGATTTCATGGTTTTGTGAGGTTGATTGAATTTTTCAGCTTTGAATTATAATTTTCCAGCCTTGAGATGAAAACTTCTAGCTTTGATATGACTTGTGGGCTTGGATATCTTGTTGGAGATGCATTTTTAGCTTTGTTATATGAATTTCCAGCTCTAGTAGTCAATTTTCAGCCTTGGAATGTAATTTTCAGCTTTGTTTCCCTTTTAGGTCTTGACATGGGAATTTCCAGTTTTAGTATGAATTTTTAGCTTTGCTATAGAATTTTTCAACTTTGGGTTGTAATTCTAACTTAGGGCAAAAATTTCCAGCCATGACATAGTTAGTTTTGTAAGCGATTTCTTTGTTAGAAATTGACACTATATGCCTTATAACATGTTAGTTAGTTTAATTTGTGGATTTGTTATATCAACATGAAAGAAAGTTGGGGAGTTTGGCTAGAGGAGAGTTTGGAAAAAATATTCTTTGGCTTGCTGGAAATTTCCACAGAGAGCTCTGCATAGATTTGGGAAATTGGTTATAACTTCATGTAGAAAAGTCAGAATTGAGTTCCGTTTGTTGCGCTTGAAACTAGATTCAGAGTACTTTCTACCGTGAAAGTTTCAGAAATTTTCTAAATTCCTATGAATATCTGTGATTTTTCAAAATTGACAAAATTTCCACACCTGTTCTATTTTTCTACCGGATGAAGCAGCAACTTGAGACTAAAATTTGACTGAATTGTGGACAGAATCTTACAAATGTTCTTTTGGGAAATTGTAACCCCTTGAATCTATTTTCCAACGGTATAAATTTTATAAATTTTGAACTTAAGAAACTTGAGATATGATTTTTCAAATAGCATCATGCAAAACTGGAGTAAATTTTGTTCTTCAAAAGCTGTTCTTGCTTTCATTTCCAACTTCAAGTTGGAGTTGTAAAACCATTTTGAGCTTGGTTTTATGATTGGAGTTGAGATAATTTGGTTGGTTTGAAAGTGTTTTCCTTTGAATATTGTAGCTTGGAGTAATGGATCTCATGGCACTTCACATACTTGATTTTAGAACTTGAAAATGAGGCCAGAAGTGCTCCTAAAGCAAACACTTAAGCTTGTTGCCGTAGTGAGTGTTCCAATTGTATGTTCCATGCTACTTGTGGTTCAAAAATGACTTGTTGCTTGAACTGGCTTATTACCGCTTAGGCGAGTGTGTGCTTTATCACACTCGTCCTCCTCTCCTTGAATGATCTTGTACTTGTTGAACTTGATTGACCTGTACTTGTGTTTGTATTTGTGCTTGGCTTGTAAGTACTAAGCGGCAGCATGTACCACATTCAATCCGATTGGGAGGTGCCTCTCATCCCATCTCAGTACTTTTATCCTGATTAAGTCGATTGGAGAGTTATTTTGTCGACCCTTGCGCTGAGGGGCAGCATGTACCACACTCAATCTGAGTGGGAGGTACCTCTCATCCCATCTCAGTACCTCTATCTTGTTCTGTCGAGTGGAGTGCTATCTTCTCGATTAATTGGTATGCTCGAGTATTACCGCTACTGTTTCTGTTTGGTGTTCGGGCCCGGTAAGGGGTTGGTCGGCGGATGGAGATTGGAGATAAGTGGTGTTCTATTGGACTTGTTACTATATTTCAAACATTGACGGAGTGTCAACAGACTTGAAAAATGCTACTCCAGGACTGGCTGCATGTGAAACACTGTACGAGACTAAGTGCTACGCTTGAAATCTGGCAGGAGCACCATATCAGCTGTATCAACGTTTGAATCCTAGGTGCTCTGCCTAGAACTTGGCGGAAGCCTCTGTATCAGTACCGTATCCTTTTCTGGCTGGTGTTGAAGTGCTTATCTGAATGTGTGAACTGTCCATGACATTATGTGTAACTGTTTACTGTCTTCGCTTTGAGATTTTGATATATATGAAAGATATTTTGCCAATTTGATTGCATGTTTTCTTGAAACGTCACTGGACTTTTAGCTCATTCCGTTAAATTTGTTTTCCTTACAGGGATGAGAACAGGAGAGGTTGAATTGGGGAAGGCATAGACTTTGTCTAAGTTTTGTTAGTTGCTCACGTGAGCACTCCTTAGAAATTCTAGCTTGCTTGCGTGGTTTTGATTTTGTAAATTCGACTCCGTGGCTGTATTCATAGATTGTACGGGTTTTTGAGATCCATAACTGTACACATTGGAGGTTGTATTTGTTATCGCCTTTATTATTGATGTTATTATTCTAAAATTTTGTAGTGCGTGACCGAGTCCTGGGGAGAATTGGGCAGGCGGTCCACCAAACCCTTAGCTACGCTCTAAGGGGAGATGAGACTGTTACATCAAACAAGTACTCAAGATTCGTCAATCTCCTCGACCAAACCCTTGCTGGTTCGATTCGACCAACTATCCACGGGGTGGAGGTTAGAGTCCCAACTATTCAAGTATTCATTATTTGGACTTGAAACCCCAAGTGTTCAAGTATTCACAAGTGGAGTTGTTGGTTGTCACCCAATGCTCACGCATGTCACGATTAGAGACGTTAGCTATCACCTAAAGCTCCGTATTCAAGCATGTCACGAGTTCAAGTCACGAGTAAACAGGTTAAGAAATTCTTTCTTTACCCAAGGTTGTACTATTTACCCAACCACTCTAAGGCTGATCTCAAGTAATAGTTCCAACGACGGGCCCAATTCAGCCGTTACCGGCTTATATTCAAGCATACGCATGAGTAACTCAAAGCTGTCTAGTTTAGCCAATGTCTCAGATAAGGGTGCTAGCGAAGAGTCCAGTTCAGCCACTACAAGGAGATATACAGCCGGCCTACATTCATGCATATGTACATGTAAGTCCACATGTAGGGTCATATAATTCAACTTCATAGAGGTCAAGTGCAAATAAGTACACATTCACCTAGCCAAGATCAAATCAAGTAAGCTCAGTATGTCAAGTATTTTAAGCATTTCAACTATTTCAAGGTCAAGTGTTTCAAGTCAAGCCACAAGTCACATGTGTATCAAATTACTTGTACATGCATAAACAAGATATCAAGAGTTTAGTCAAGTTAGGTTGAGTGCAATAAAGTACACATTCGCCTATGCAATAACAATTCAAGTGCCTAGCAATTTCTAGCAACAAATCATATTTAATCAAATAACATGAAACATGCAGTTGAAACACTCACCACTTGACCTCACCAATTGGTCACCCTGGTTCTTCCTTTAGAATATTCTCAAGTCCTGTGATCATGTAATCCATCAAGAGTCTAGCTACTTAAAACCAAGATGATGAGAAAATATGAGATTCGAAACTTCACTTAACAACCCCAAAAACTACAAGTTTAACCCTAATATTAGAAAAGCAAAAGGGCCACGGTTTCTTGTTAAAATCAAGTTCCTATCAAGTTCAAATCAAGTGAAATAGTTCACGCATGCTAAGGTTAACACATATCTAAGTATTTCAAATCAAAATATACAGGATACCAAGGAAAGTTAGGTTTAAAACTCAGAAAAGTTTTCTAAAGCTTTCCCAAGTCCCACTTAATCCATTTGATAAAATTCCCAGCTTTGGTGACATTATTTGAAAATGTATAACTTGAGTTCTGTAGGTCAAAAAATCACAAAACTCACATCGTTAGAAAATAGACTCAAATCACTAATAGGTTTTAGAAACATCTTCATGAAATTCAGCTCATAGATTAGTCAAATTTCAATTTAAAACTCATTGCTATCACAAGTGTAGAAACAGAACAGTCATGATTTTCAAGAAACTTTGCAGATTTTCTGGTATTTATAGAAATTGAACCAAACCCTGAATTTTATACCATTGGAAGCTCTATGAGTCTAATTTCAAACACAACAAACGGAACTCAATTCTGACTTTCCTATACGAAGTTATAGCCAATTTCCCAAAACTGCACAGAGCTTCCTGCGAAAACTTTCAGATTTCTAACAACTTGAGAAAATGAAACTTTTCTTAACAAAATCTCACTCTCTTGGCTCAGATTCAACATACATGTGAAGATTAAGGTTTAAAAAATATCTTAAACAAAAACCTTGCCAAATCACCATAAATTTTTGAGTTGAAAAATTCACAAACAACTCAAGAAGAAATGAAAGCCTCCATAAAAGTCATCCCTTTTAACTTCTATAACATCATCCATAAACTAAACTCCAAAGTAAAGGAAGAAAACTAAGGTTTCTAGCAAGATTCACCTCCTACCTTCAAATTCAAGGATGACAAGCAAATCAAGAAGATGCAAGGCTTTTCTTCCTCCAAAAACCCACCAAGAGCTTCCCTCCAACCTTGATTCAAGATTTATTGGAGTAGATTAGAGTTTTCCTTTGGATTTCTCACTAGTTTGGACAAGAATCAAGGATAGAATTTTTTTGTGGTTTTCTCCCTCTTTTCTTCTTCCCAAATTCATCCAAGGCCAAGGAACAAGAAAAAGAAATAGTGAAATGATAAGAGTTCAAGTTGGATAAGAAGAAAACTTGGTCTTGGTCAAGGGTATTGGTCAAACTTTGAGTGACAAATGACAAATGACAAGATCACAAGATCACAAGATCACAAGGGTATTGGCCATTATAGAATGTTTGAACAACCAACCAATTGGGGAGACCATGGTGAGGACATCTTCTTTGAAGATCCTTAAATATCTCCCAAACTTCACATAATGACTCGCCTTCATGTTGAGTGAAACCTGTAATATCCATGCGAAGTTTAGCTATTTTTTTTAGGAGGAAATATTTATTTAAGAATGCTTTGTCAACTCACTCCAAGAAGTGAAAGTATTAGCTGGATAAGAGTTAAGCCATACCTTTGCTTTGTTACAAAATGAAAAAGCAAATAACCTTAACTTAATTGCATCTTCACTTACTCCATTTACTTTGATTGTACCGCATAAATCCATGAAGTTAGTTAGATGAGTATTAGGATCCTCCATTGCATTTCCTCTAAATTGACTTTGTTGAACCATTTGGATGAATGAGGGTTTAATTTCAAAATTATTTGCATTAATTGCTAGTCTTGCAATGCTAGTTTGTGCTTCTAATTCATTTGGCAAGGCATAGTCCCTCAGAGGTTTTGGCCTTTACTCCTCCATTTCGATGAAAGTTTCACTTATACATTCCACCTCAATTCGCTCTTGTTGGGTGCGTTTTCTTCCTCTTCTCGCCGTGTTTAATTCTTGAAGATAAATTGTGCCTTTAGTGAAGAATTTAGTCCCTAAAAATAAGCAAAATGAACAACTAAAAGATATATAATATAAGATTAACACAATAAAGATAAAGTCTAGATTAATAAAACTTGCTTTAACTCTAGTGTTGCGCCGAAATCTAAGTCTAAGTCCCCGGTAACGATGCTAAAAACTTAATAGGGTATTTTACTACATTACAAATTTTAAAACCTTATTACTCTATTTTTGCAAGTATACGGTTCGTTTATTGAGTATAGGGATAATAGGTATCGATCCCACAAGGACTTAGAGTTTGGCAATCATTTGAGCTTAATCACTTGCTTTATTATCTAGATAATCAAAGTTTAAGTAAGTAAAACCAAAGAAAGTTAATTAGGTGGTACAACTGGCCATAAGAGTTAGAATTTTGCTTAAGCAAATAATGTAAAATCGGCCATTAGGTGGTAAAACCAACCATACAGGCAATAAGTTGCAAGAAAATAAATAAAAGTAAAGAAAATTTATATTAGAATTGCTGAAACATTAGGTGAGAGGATCCTAGGGATTAGAATCCTTTGTTATGTTAAGATTAGAAGTTAGTTAAGGTGATTATGCATATGCTTCCATGGATTGTCAAGGAATAACTTCCAATTGTATGTCCTAGCTTTCACCAATGGACATTGAAAAAAAAACCGCTTTGGCTAATTTCTTGAGAAATTGCTTTCGCCAATTCCTTTAACTTCTTGAATCATCCTTTACCTATGTTCATAGAGAAAGGGTAAGAAACAAATTAAATAAACTCAGTGAAGTTATTATATGAATCCAACCAATCATTATTCACTACTTTCGTGAGAATAAGGCTAATGTTTACGAATTTAGATCTATTAGAAGGCAACTTTCTTGCTCAACTTTATCAAATCATTTATAGTTGAAGGCCAAATAACTATGAAGTAGAAGCACAAGTTCTCAAGCTAACAAATCATGAAAAAGCATAATCATCCCTTAACTACTTCAAATCAAGATTATAACAAGTTCATCTTCACTCTAGGATATGAAAAAGCTTAGCTAGACATCATAGTAAGAACATCTAAATATGAAACAAACTTGTAACAAAGCATGGCAAATAAGAATAAGAGACAAAGTTTAGGAAGAAGAATTCTTATGCAATCTTGAAGTTTGAATTCTTGAATTCCTTCACAAGTTGATCTCTCAAATAAGTTTAATACAAGAGTGTTTACACCTCCCTCTCAAAGCTCTTTAAACAAAGAAAGAAACTCTCAATATGAAACTAAAGCTAAACTACTTCTATCTCTACTTCTACTCTACTCTATAAGGTGCTATCTCTTACTAACATTCCTCTCAAATGAATGAGATTTAAGGGATATTTATAGATGTTTTGGAAGAGAAGATGTTCTCATAATGTAGACACAAAGTTATTTTCTACTTCTCCAACTCAATTCTAGCTGTTTCCAGTCGTTTTTCTTGCAGAGGAATTGGTCAAAAAGATTATGTGAACAAAATGCAAATTGTAGAGTAAGTTGTAGCTGTGAATCAGGGATCCGCGACCCTATACCTCACAAATCACCTCTTGGATCTTTGTTGCACTCAGTTTTGTGCTTTCAGCTTCAATCTCAACTTTGCTCTATTTTTTGTCCAAATTCAATTGTGACTTTCTTGATGATGGAGGCTGAATTAGCTCTTGCACAAAACATAAGAATTGTAGCTCTTTGAGTTGGGTTTCCAATGGATCAATAATCATCTCATTTGGATTTGTATTGACTGAGAAATGATCAAAATACCCCTAATTGATAAATGCTCTATTTCAACTTTTGATGAAAACTTTTCCCCACTGTATTTTGACTTTTTGACTAGGAAGCTTAATGAACTGGATTTCGATGTCTGCACAAGAATTATAGAGCTATGTCTTAACTTCAAAATGGTTTAATAATCACCTCAATCCGATACTTGTAGCTCAAGATATCACCAAAATATCATGATGTGTTAAAGTTGTGAAACTCCTTTTGTCCTCAATCAATTCATATGAGACCAAAACCTACAAAAAACAACATAAACTTACATATTAACCTACACTTTTACATGTTTTGGTTAAGAAAAACTACTTTATGAAAATTAAATTATAAAGGAATTCAAATCTTCCATTTTAACTTAAAACACACAAAAACCTAACCTAAAACGTAACTAAAAATAGGTAAAATAAAGACTAATCAGAAAGAGTGATCATTTTACCTAAATGCTGATCCTAAATAAGGAAGAGATATATTGAAATTTGGTCTTGTTTTGAGAGATTCATCATGGAGTCTTCTACATGAATTTAAACATGACATTTTTTAGCTTCTTTGTCATTTGAAGAATGCAATTCTATTGTATTGCCTGTCCTTGATGATACACCAATGCACATTGCATGCTAGCTTATGATTGTTTTCTAAATTTTAGGGAGCACAATTTTCTTGTATTTGTCAAATAAATGGAAAGTTATTCAAACAAAAATTTTTGTAATCTGATGGCCTAAATTGAGGAGAAGTTTTATAATACATTTGTGGAGTACGCCTGAGAGTCAAATGGTCTTCAAATCTGTTGTTCAAAATTTATAAATCAACATTTTTATGAGTAGTAATTGTTGCATCATTTTTTCAAATAAAGAAAGAATTTTTTGCCAAAAAAATTCAAGTGTATGTTGTATTTTGGCAAACCCCTCTTTGTAGGAGTTTACAGCTAAGATGGAGGTAGAACTACAAGTTAAAATCTAGCAAATTTGAAGGTCAACCATGAATAAAAAAAAGCAATAATGAGACATTTCAAAGTGGAGGGAAACATTTTAGTCTCTTATGTTTGGAACGGAAGTGGCAATACCTACCAAATTTGAGATCCCATCCTTGCGCATCTTAATGAAAGCCTAGGTAAAAGAAACAAAATGGTGACTTGGTACACCTATACTCGATACCGAGTGGTGACTCCCTTTTTCCTAAAACCCTTTTAGACTAAATTTTGGTCCCAAACTATCTCATTTTTTTAAAATCCCATTTTAGACACCTTTTCATTTATTTTTTAAATGAAAACACATTTTTTGTAAATACTTTTTTATTATGAAAAATAGGGCACAACACTCTTTAAAAGTAGACACTTATTATCCTTCTTTTCAATTTAGTTCTTTTAAGTTCTCATATATTAAATATCTGGTATTTCATACCCAAGGAACTTAACTTAGAAGGAAATATACTAATTAATCTCAATTATAAATTTAACATGAAACTTTCACAAAGTTACATTTTATTCAAGTTAAAACTATACAATGAAAGTTTACATTATAAGGCTTATTCTTTAAAATCTTTTAATTTATCAACTCTTGATAATTAATTCACATTTTCAACTCTTGATATCTTTTTAGTCAACTCTTGACTTATAGTCAATGACAAAATTTGATTGAACTAATTTTTCAATATAGCCAATCATTCTCTAATAAATCAATATCTATTTAAAGAAAAATTGTCATTTTTAGTAATGAAATTATTGTTGAAGGATTTCATATATGTTAAATCTTGATTATCCATCATTCAATTCTTTGAGATGTCTAATTATGGTGAAATAAAATGAATCCTTGTAACATAGGAGATTTAGGAAGCATCTATGATACACTATCATTAGCTCTTTTATACTTACTATACTTTTAATTCTATTCCATCTTCTATGATTGGAAGTATTAAGGTTTTAAAAAATATAGCCAAATTTATTTGAGAACTTTTCTCAATTCATGTTGCCTACAGACACCAAATTTTTGTCAATTTTTAACATTTTCTTGAATTTTATCTATTTAATGAGTTGTTTATTTTCTTGCCTTTTAATATGTATTTTTCCTATATTATAGGTTTGTTTCAAGAAAATAAAAAAAAACAAACAAAACAAAAACAAAACAAAAAAGAAAAAGAAAAAAAATTACGCTCTCTAATAATTTTCCCCTACCAAAACCACTATTAACCCATTTTACACTCAATTTCTATTGACATTTCTTTTTATTTGGGACAGAAATTCATCATTTTTACACAACTACTCCACCCATTTTTTTCTTTGACTCTTCCTCGGCTCTCTCTTTTTTTTTTTTTTTTTTCTCACCAACACATTGGCACAATAACAACTCCAAACCCTTTCCCTAAATCTCTAAACTCTCGGCTCTCTTTGTCTCTCAGTTTTTTCCCCTTTTTGGTTCAAGAAGACAGGACACAAGAAAAAAGCAACAAAACCCCCAACTCCTCTGATTCTCTTCGCTCGCTTTCCCTCTCTGGCTCTCTTTTTTTTTTCTTTAAAACACAAGACACAAACTAGCAAAAATTTCTGATTATCTCCCTTACTCTGATGTCGGCTCTCTCTCAATCTCACAAGTCACCCAAAGAAAAGAAAGAAAATAGAAGGTGAAGGACGTGGATTCTATTACCGAGTTCAAACCATCATCACCACCATCTATTGGTTTGCCTTTTTCTACTACAAAAACAAAGTGATTTTTTTGCATCATTGTCTTACCCAAACATTTGTTTTCTTTATCCCTGCTCTTCATTTTTTTTTGTCTTCTCTTTTTTTTTTTTCTTGTTCTCTTTCTTTTATGCTTGTGGTTGTAAATGGAATGTTTCACATGAGTTGATATGTGGGGTCTAAGTCTGCCTAAATTCCATGGATTGTATAGGCCAGAATTATGCATATAATGTGTTTGAGAAAATGTCTAAGTGAAAAAATGAATTGAAAGACAAAATTGAGTGTGTATATTCTTGCTAAAATAGATGGTTATGGCTAGTGCAAGGCTTGAAAAACGTTGGGTTGTTCAAATATTTTGAAGTTTTGAACCTTAGAAGCATGTGAATATTTGTTTTGGACTATTTTGCTTTAATTTGTCATATTGTTGTTGTTTTTTATTGATTTCTGGTCATAGCTATATTGTATGAATCATAAGGAGTGTATTGGTATAAATTTTATGAATTTTACCGATGATTATAGTGATTTTAATGAATAAAAATGGACCATTTTTTTTGGCAATTTCATCACTTTTGGTTCATTTTTTCTAAAAACTAAACCCAAAAATGGATTCTATGCGAAAAATTGATTTGGGGTTTGTATTTTGGTGATTTTTCGTGATTGGACAAGTCGCCGGCGACCGGCAGCGCCACCGGCTGAGGAAGCTTCAACCTTGCTGGAGAAAAAGAAGAAAAATAAAAGAAGAAGAAGAGAAGGAAAAAGAAAGATCAAATAAAGAAAGCAATATTGGGCTAGTTTTTTTTTTATTTTCTGGTGGGCTTGTTTCTTTAATTTCATTTGGGTTAGAGTTTTTTTCTGGGCTTTCGTCTGGGTTCTAGGGTTATTTTCCACTTGGGCTTGCTTTTGTTTTTAATAAAAATAGCCTGCATTTTTCTTTTGGGCCAGAGCAGTCCAGCCCAAATAAAAATACATGGCCCAATTTCGCTTGGTTGTGCTTTATCCAAATTAGAAATGAATTTGGCACTTTAGCCCCTGATCTTGTGAGTGATTTTACTGTGGCTCAGAAATTTTAAATTTCTTTCAACTTGATCCCTAATTTAATTGCATTTAGACCCCAAAAATTTATCTTGATTTAATTTTGACCCCTAAACTTTTGAAAAATTATATTTTTGATCCAAAAATTTTCTATTTTTGCAATTTAGTCTCTAGTGACTTTTTGACTCTCTCTATTATGATTATTTCTTATTTTTTTAATAGCTAATTATGTTACTTTGAATGTATTCAACATATAATTTTAAGATGTTCTTGAGTTTCTTTATGTTTGACATATTAATATGAGTTTAGTACTTTTATTATTATTATTATTATTATTTCCAATTAAATTGGTGTCATGATCCTTTTGTTGATTTTGAGTATAAATAGGGTAATTTGACTCCATTTAGTCACCACTTCAAAAGAGAGGTACCCTTATTATCATTTCAATTTCAATTACGTGCTCTATGTGCTTTTGTGATACACCGAATGTTTGGAGGTTATTTGTAAAGAAAATACTGGAGTTTATTTTTTTTTTGTTTGATTTAACACCTTATTTTGTTTTAAAGGACTAGAAAACCCTAAATTCTAATAAAAAACCCTAGTTTACTTGTGACTAACCGGTTTTCTTAAATCTTTCATTTTTAATGTAATCAATGGAATTGTAAAATCCCTCACCATTTGCTTAAAATTCCTTTTATTTGGCATTTATTCATTTCTAATAGCTTTACTACTCATTCACACCCTCAATAATTGCAATCAACCACAGAATTAAGGGTTTTCCATTTCATTTTCGAATTATCGCAAATTAGGATTTTTTTCTCGCCTTTTCGTAGTGTGACCATTCGGTACGGAGTGTGTATCAAATTTGGTGATTAAGAGTCAGTTTTAGATGATATTAAGTGTGTGATTAGAAGTGATAATAATAAGTTGGTGAATTATAAGATAAAACCCTAGTATACGCGATTTAAGAAAAAACGGGTTGAACCGACGGGTACCGTTTGTTACCGAGTGAGTGCACAACTTGAACACTACTTTATTACCTTAATCTCCTTGCAATTAATTGATTAAAATCAGCCCCAAAATATCCTCAAGGCAGCTGAAATTATTGACCAAGAAAAGGGAGGAAAAAGAAAAAAATTAAGATTGAATCTTGTGGTGACACTTGTTGGCAATCCATGGACCTTTGACCAAATGAGTTTCCTTCCTTCTTATCTTTCTTCTTGGCTCCATTCCCTTCCATTTTTCTTCCATCTTGGCTGAAAATAAGAGAGGGAAAAAGAGAGAAAAACAACTTTACCTCCAACCTTGATTCTTCCTTGTTGAGTTGAAATTAACCGAACCAAACCGATTAAACTTACCTTTTGGTGCTTGGAAGGCTTGGTGTACTGAAATTTTTGGAAGAAAGTGGTGTCTTTCTCACCTCCAAGGAGCTTTTGGAAGCTGCCATGGCTGCCTATCCCTTTACTCTTCCTTAATCTTGTTTAAGTGTGAATAGAAACTCATATTCTTGGTTTATGACGGTTAATCGGTTAGTTTTGATTGATTTGTTGGGTATGGAGCTAGGGTTTACATTTTCAGCTTTGATTATAGTTATCTATCTCTTAATTGATATTATTGAGTTAGTAATTGGTGGGTTTGACGATAGAGCACTTGTTAGATATGGATTTCTAGAGTAAAGGTGCAAAAGCCAGAAATTGGAAACCAATCTGCCCTGTTCTGTCCGGTTCTGGTTGACTATGAGGGAGGCCGAATCAGGCTTAGCACAAAACATGAAAGTTGTAGGGAATGATGTTTTATAACTTTCTGTAAAATTTCAGGTCAATCCGAGTACTGTATCAAGTGAAAAGACAAAAATACCCCTGACTGCCATAGGTAGAGTTCTGTGGCCAGTTTTGACATTTCACCAATCTGACCGCATCTGTTCACCCTGATCCGCACTGAATTAGCATTTTTTCAAAACACAGAAATTTTAGTACTATGTCTTAGCTTTCCAACGCCCCTGATAACGTCTTAATCGGACTTCGGTAGCCTGAGTTATTGTCGTTTATGCATAGTGCGGTTGACTAGCCCGAATGTGAGATTCTGGTTCTGTAATTTGAGATTTTGACTTAGATACACTACAAACTGGACTGAGTGGTCTTTATAAAAGTTGTAGGCCCTTGTCTTAGCTTCGAAACAGTATAAATTACACCCCAATCCGATAAGCGTAGCTTCGGTTGTGCTCGTTATGCTAAATGATGGCAAATCTGTCTTTTGATTTATGCCTTACATTTCATTTCCGGACATGCACCTAGTTTAATTTTGTACTTGTATGACATTGAGCCTATCGAACGGCTATTAAAATGAGATTATTTTGTATGTGACTTTGGGACTGTTTGAGGAAAATATTGAAGCCAGAAATGGTTGGAAAATAGGTAAACACAAGGGGCATGCCGCTAAATTTTCACTAGAGGACTAACCTAGCCTTTGGAGTTCTAGTTCTGTAGTTTGCAAATTTGACTTGGATACACTGAAAACTGGGTCGAGGTGTTTTCATGGATGTTGTAACCTTTTGTTTAAACTTCGAGGCACTACCTAGTACATTTTGATCCGATAACCACAGCTCCAGTTATGGTCAAAATCGTGTAACCCGTTTTGTACCATTTTCATTTTTACGCGCGCGCACGTGTATTTCTCAACCGTTTTTGCCGTTTTGGACCGTTTAGGATTATTTTTGTTATTTTGTTACCAGTCCGGCCGTTTCGGCCAATTTCGACATTCTTTTGGCCGTAACGTTGTTTTTGACCGTTTTTTATTATTTTTGATCGTTTTCGATCGTTTAAGTTATAAACTGCTATTGTATGGCCGTTTCACTTATGTGTGTATATAATCTGTCAATACAGACTGTGAGGATTTTGACGTGACGGTCAATCTCAGTGAATTGTATCGTTTTTCGTGCCAAGTTTTATCAAGTGAGTAATTGGGTTGTTTATTGATGTGAAATTATCAAAGTGCTTTGTATATGTTAAATGGTACTTAGGCGAGGGTGTACGTTATCTCACTCGACCTAAGTTCATCCTTTGTTTTGATTTCATATGTGAAATACATGTCTTATGTTGAGTATCACCCTCTTGCTGTGTGCTGATGGGGGTGGTTACATGATTTGAGTTGAACCTCTTTTTGCTGTGTACTGTTGGGGTAAGTACTTTGTTGTGTACTTTATTAAGAGATATCATCTATTGAGAGATTGGATATCTCAGGGCTTGGTTCCAACCCGGTTCTAAGGGTAGACGAACTATTCGAGTCAGCCGGGGTTTGGTCGAAGTTAGTTCCATGCTAACCTTAGGATTTCGTTCTTTGTTAAAGCTTTGATGAAAGTTAAGTGATTTTGCTTCGCTCGAGCTGCTGTGTGCTGTTGACTGGCCAGCGGGGGTTGATAAGGTGAACGGGAAAAGTAAGTGGAGTCTACGGATCATGAGTATTATGAGTATTTTGGTTGACGGAGTGTCAACAGGCGTTCAAACTCGGGGAATTGAACTGGTTTTGAAGCCACCCGTATCCTACCATTGTGATGTTATATTTCTGTCTATTGATGTGAAATATCTTGGTTTACATGTTTATTTGGATGTGATTTTACATTTTTACCCCCGATTATTCACTAAGCATATAACTTACCTCATTCCATTTGTTTTCCTTTGCAGGGGGTACGAGCGAGGCGTGAGACTTGTACAGAGTTGTCTAGTTGTTTTGAATTTTAACTTGTACTCGTGCTATGACTCGCTTAGGATGATTTGTACTTGGATTGTATACACTTTGAAGTATTTTGTGCATCGATGTATATTATAAGGTTGAATTGCGATGTTACTTATTATCTATGGATGTATGCGTGAGATACGAGTGAGCGAGTCCTGGCGAGAGTTGGACAGGCGGTCCGCCGAACCCTTTGGTACGCCCTAGGGTGAGGTGGGGCCGTCACAGATCGTATCAGAGCCATTTCGCGTGGTCTCTGCGCGTAGTGAGCTTGGGCCAAGTGGTGTTATGGTCCTAATTTCGTGAATGGGTGTAAGGGATTAAGGACTCTTTTGAGCATAAGTTACGAATCATGAAACGTTCTAGGTTTAATCCTTTATCATGGTACTTTGGGGACATTAGTTAGGTATGTCAAGTAGGAATCTCTAATATGGGTGATTTACTCTTGGGACCGGCAGGCTCGAGTTGTGAATTGTCTTATTGTGGATTCTTGTATTTGGGTACCAAGTAGTGGAGAGCGCTAGAATAAGGGTCTGTATCTTAATTGCACTTGAGGTGAGTTTTGATGGCAAAGGTTAAGACGTGGATGATTCTAACATTTAACCTAGTCATTGGACTGATCAAAGGGATTGGAAATACTTGAACTGCCTGAGACCGACTAGGCTGCGCTCATTTGAGACTTGAACTTGTTTTGGCGAGTGTGCTCGTACGTACACGTAATGGACCTGATTTGACTTTACGCATGAGTAATATGACCTATATGTGGACTTGAATTCGGTGACTGTTTGAGAATGTGAATTGCTGGGTATAGGCTAGCCGAGTGAGTTCCTATTCGTACTCGTGCTCTATGAATCTGAAGTATTTGTCTCTGCTTTTGAACTTATATGTTTGACCCTGCTTTTGAACTTATTCGTACTCGTGTGGTTGTAGACCGGCTACTACTCCTTTGTAGCGGTTGAACTGAACCTCTCTGGTGAGGCATTGCCTGTTGTGTTTTCAAGCACCGCCATTCTTCTGGCGAGGCATGCCAGTTGCGTTTTCAAGCACCACTAGGGACAATTTCTTGAACTGAGCCTCTTTGGTGAAGTATAGCCGTTGTGCTAGCTTGTTGTGTTGTCCAGCACCGCCACGGGTAAAATTTTCGACTTAAAAAAATTTTCGACTTGAGAAATTTCCGACTTGAGGCTAAGCCATGTTCTGAATTTTTCGAATATCTGAGACTTTATTTCCAACTCAGGGCTAGTTGTTTGAACCGAGACCTTTTGCATGTTCTATTTGGTTACCTGTTTAGCTATCTGTTGGCTCGTTGCAAAGTGATAAAGGGGATTGGAGTGATTCTGGGTACTTGACTGACTTTCGAGGACTATTTTAATCTGATTAGTACAAGTTGGAATGTCGAGGACGACATTCTTCTGAGGAAGTGAGATTGTGATACACCGAATGATTGAAGGTTGTTTATAAAGAAGATACTGGAGTTAATTTTTTTTTTGGATTTGATTTAAAACCTTATTTTGTTCTAAAGGACTAGAAAACCCGAAATTCAAATAAAAAACCCTAGTTTTCTTGTGACTAACCGGTTTTCGTAAATTTCTCATTTTTAATGTAATCAATGAAATTGTAAAATCTCTCACCATTTGCTTAAAATTCCTTTTATTTGGAATTTATTCCTTTCTAATAGCTTTACTACTCATTCACACCCTCAGTAATTGCAATCAACCACAGAATTAAGGGTTTTCCATTTCGTTTTCGAATTATCGCAAATTAGGATTTTTTTTCTCGCCTTTTCGTAGTGTGACCATTCGGTACGGAGTGTGTATCAAATTTGGTGATTAAGAGTGAGTTTTAGATGATATTAAGTGGGTGATTAGAAGTGATAATGATAAGTTGGTGAATTATAAGATAAAACCCTAGTATACGCGATTTAAGAAAAAACGGGTTGAACCGATGGGTACCGTTTGTTATCAAGTGAGTGCACAACTTGAACACTACTTTATTACCTTAATCTCCTTGCAATTAATTGATTAAAATCAGCCCCAAAATATCCTCAAGGCAGCTGAAATTATTGACCAAGAAAAGGGAGGAAAAAGAAAAAAATTAAGATTGAATCTTGTGGTGACACTTGTTGGCAATCCATGGACCTTTGACCAAATGAGTTTCCTTCCTTCTTATCTTTCTTCTTGGCTCCATTCCCTTCCATTTTTCTTCCATCTTGGCTGAAAATAAGAGAGGGAAAAAGAGAGAAAAACAACTTTACCTCCAACCTTGATTCTTCCTTGTTGAGTTGAAATTAACCGAACCAAACCGATTAAACTTACCTTTTGGTGCTTGGAAGGCTTGGTGTACTGAAATTTTTGGAAGAAAGTGGTGTCTTTCTCACCTCCAAGGAGCTTTTGGAAGCTACCATGGCTGCCTATCCCTTTACTCTTCCTTAATCTTGTTTAAGTGTGAATAGAAACTCATATTCATGGTTTATGACGGTTAATCGGTTAGTTTTGATTGATTTGTTGGGTATGGAGCTAGGGTTTACATTTTCAGCTTTGATTATAGTTATCTATCTCTTAATTGATATTATTGAGTTAGTAATTGGTGGGTTTGATGATAGAGCACTTGTTAGATATGGATTTCTAGAGTAAAGGTGCAAAAGCCAGAAATTGGAAACCAATCTGCCCTGTTCTGTCCGGTTCTGGTTGACTATGAGGGAGGCTAAATTAGGCATAGCATAAAACATGAAAGTTATAGGGAATGATGTTTTATAACTGCCTTCACCAATCTTACTGCATCTGTTCACCCTGATCCGTACTGAATTAGCATTTGGCCAAAACATAGAAATTGTAGTACTATGTCTTAGCTTTCTAACCCCCCTGAAAACCTCTTAATCGGACTTCGGTAGCCTGAGTTATTGTCATTTACGCATAGTGCGGTTGACTAGCCCGAATGTGAGATTCTGGTTCTGTAATTTGAGATTTTGACTTAGATACACTATAAATTGGACTGAGTGGTCTTCATCAAAGTTGTAGGCCTTTGTCTTAGCTTCGAAACAGTATAAATTAAACCTCAATCCGATAAGTGTAGCTTCGGTTGTGATCGTTACGCTAAGTGACGGCAAATCTGTCTTTTGATTTATGCCTTACATTTCATTTCCGGACGTGCACCTAGTTTAATTTTGTACTTGTATGACTTTGAACCTATTGAACGGCTATTGAAATGAGATTATTTTGTATGTGACTTTGGGACTGTTTGAGGAAAATATTGAAGCCAGAAATGGCTGGAAAATAGGTAAACACAAGGGGCATGCCGCCAAATTTTCACTAGAGGACTAACCTAGCCTTTGGAGTTCTAGTTCTGTAGTTTGCAAATTTGACTTGGATACACTGAAAACTGGGTCGAGGTGTCTTCATGGAAGTTGTAACCTTTTGTTTAAGTTTTGAGACACTACTTAGTACATTTTGATCCGATAACCACAGCTCCAGTTATGGTCAAAATCGTGTAACCCATTTTGTACCATTTTCATTTTTGCCCGCGCGCATGTGCATTTCTCAACCGTTTTTGCCATTTTGGACCGTTTAGGATTATTTTTGTTATTTTGTTACCATTCCGGCCGTTTCAGCCAATTTCGACATTCTTTTGGCCTTAACGTCATTTTTGACCGTTTTCGATCGTTTAAGTTATAAACTGCTATTGTATGGCCGTTTCACTTATGTGTGTATATAATTTGTCAATACAGACTGTGAGACTTTTGACGGTGACGGTCAAGCTCAATGAATTGTATCGTTTTTCGTGCCAAACTTTATCAAGTGAGTAATTGGGTTGTTTATTGATGTGAAATTATCAATGTTTTTTGTATATGTTAAATGGGTACTTTGGCGAGGGTGTACTTTATATCACTCGACTTAAGCCCATCCTTTGTTTTGATTTCATATGTGAGAATACATGTCTTATGTTGAGTATCACCCTCTTGCTGTGTGCTGATTGGGGTGGTTACATGATTTGAGTTGAACCCCTTTTTGCTGTGTGCTGTTGGGGTAAGTACTTTGTTGTGTACTTTATTAAGAGATATCATCTATTGAGAGATTGGATATCTCAGAGCTTGTTTCCAGCCCGGTTCCAAGGGTAGACGAACTATTCGAGCCAGTCGGGGTTTGGTCGAAGTTAGTTCCATGCTAACTTTGAGATTTCGTTCTTTGTTAAAGCTTTGATGAAAGCTAAGTGATTTTGTTTCGCTCGAGCTGCTGTGCGCTGTTGACTGGCCAGCGGCGGTTGATAAGGTGAACGGGGAAAGTAAGTGGAGTCTACGAACCATGAGTATTTTGGTTGACGGAGTGTCAACAGGCGTTCAAGCTCAGGGAATTGAACTGGTTTTGAAGCCACCCGTATCCTACCATTGTGATGTTACATTTCTGTCTATTGATGTGAAATATCTTGGTTTACATGTTTATTTGGATGTGATTTTACATTTTTACCCCTGATTATTCACTAAGCATATAACTTACCTCATTCCATTTGTTTTCCTTTGCAGGGGGTACGAGCGAGGCGTGAGACTTGTACAGAGTTGTCTAGTTGTTTTGAATTTTGACTTGTACTCGTGCTATGACTCGCTTAGGATGATTTGTACTTGGATTGTATACACTTTGAAGTATTTTGTGCATCGATGTATATTATAAGGTTGAATTGCGATGTTACTTATTGTCTATGGATGTATGCGTGAGATACGAGTGAGTGAATCCTAGCGAGAGTTGGGCAGGCGGTCCGCCGAACCCTTTGGTACACCCTAGGGGGAGGTAGGGCCGTCACAGCTTCCACGTATTCCTATGTGTTTATATTTTTTTACATGCTTTATTATTTATTTAATTGAAATGTTCATTCAAATTTTCTTATGTTTGTTTAGTTAATTTTATAATTATTTGAGAGGTATTTAATTACCTCAAAATGTAATAGATAGGTAATAATTTTAAAAAATTGTAATTAGATAGACCAATGTCATAGATAACATAGATATGTTTATTTCATTATATTTTCCTATTTTAGATTGTAATTAGGTCCCCTATTGTAATAGATAGAATAGATAAGTTTATTTTATTTTATTTTTCCATTTTAGATTGTAGTTAGACTCCTCGTTGTAATAGATAGGTTTCGTGTGTTTATGTGGCTTATGTGTTAATATGTTTTATCTGCTTTCCTTAGAATTTTTATATATAAATATTATGTTTATGCGTTACGTACTACGTGCTCTTACGTGTTTATTTGTTTTAATTTATGCCTTATTTGTTTTACTATATATTTTAAATACATAACGTCGCCACACTAGTCTAATACTAGTTGTTGCTTCTCCCTCCACTTACTTGCTAGTCCAATGCTAGTAAGGTTTTTAGAAATGAATAGTCCAATGCTAGAGTTTTAGATCATTCACGCGTTAGATTCATCTTTTGTGTGACATTCAAAAAATTTGATGCATATTTTTTTTTATTTTAGAATCTTTTCTCGTTTGCATGATATTTTCTATTATATTATCCCCTACCTTCTATATGTGTTAATCATATCATTTAGGATTACATCTCATTTGAAAAATTGTAAAATAAGTTAGTTCATTTGCTTGTTTAGATTAGGAGAAGTACTCTTCGAACATAAAAAATGGACGGTTATAACTCTTTAGTTTAAATATCTCGTTAATCCTTGTATAAGAAAAATTATGCCACGAGTTTTGCCTCCCGTACCCATTATATTGCATCCCTGTTTCCTTGATCACTTATATCTATATATAATTTAATTCTCTTTTCTTCGAATTTTATTTTTGCATATACGTGACCCTCTCAAGGGATTATTTTAGCTTTTGCAATTAATTCGATTGATATCAATTAAATCCTTGAATGAAATGTCCCTCTCGATATTTTTTTTTATAAATTCAGATTTACATTCATGTAGGAAATATTCAAACGTGATAAATTTAAGAGTTAGATTAGAAAATTTTTTTGACTAGATCTTGCAACTAGTTTAGACTAAGTTGAAAGGGTGTCTTATATTTGAGTCAATCAAACATTTGCCTTCCATTTCTTCAATCATGACTCCCAAACTTATTTTCTCTTATTTTCAAAGACCTGGAGTTGTCGAAAAGTGTTTTATTTTATTTTTATTTTATTTAAATTTTGTTAAAAATATTTTGGGTGACTTGGTACATCCAAACTCAATACCAAGTGGTGACTTCTATTTTTTTTTTAAAAAAAATTTAAACTAAATTTGGACCCAAACTGTTGTATCTTTAAAGTCCTATTTTAGATCTTTTTCACTTATTTTTAAATGAAAAATTACATATTTTGTAAACATCCTTTTCATCGCAAAAAATTGGGCGCGACAGCTTGACGACTCCACTGGGGAACCTAGTGAATCCAAGCACTTGGTTTAGTTATTTTTTCTCTTTTTAACCCTTTCACTTATCATATTTGGATGTCTTAGATTGTATTTTTCTTTTTTTAGAATGTTTTGCATTTCACACTCATATTCGTTCCTTTTTTTCGTATATGTAATGAATGATTTGTCTATTTACTTTTGTTTATTTATTTATATTTACTTATTTGTATCGCATTTTGCATTTGGGGATGAGGAGCAATATTACCCTTGAGTTTTCATGCATGTTTGATGGTATTACTCCCTCCTCTTAAAGTAACACTTCATACGTGCATATGCGGTTTCTTTTCAACTCTTTATCTTATTTTCTTTTAGTGGTTGTCACACCGCTCCTCCCTATTATGATTAGAATCGATCTATTGGGACATGTGATCGTGACACGACGTGCACGTAATAATGTCTAAGGGATCACTCGAACCTCCAACTAAGAGTTTTTGGATTGATGACTCTTCGCCCTTTTGTCTGAAGTTTTGAGGATCTGAAACGTTATCGACTTTAGATGCATTAGTGAGTACAATCTCATGCATTAATTTAGAAATCACCTGGGATAGAACCTTCATCTACCCTATTAGGAACACTAGATACAAGAGGAGGAATTTTACCCCTCTTTCTTTTTCTTTATCTTATATTTCTATATTATTTTGTTACTCCAATCTATTATGTATCGTTTATCAAATAAACTAACTATTGTTTTATTTTCTTATATTGCATTCATAAACCCTAAAAATAAGAGTTCTGGTATGGTACTCATTAAAGGCAGACCGTCTTTTGTAAATAGCACGTTTAAATTTCAGTCTATCGCATTAATACTATGTATATATATAAGCATGTCATTTTAGTCTTACTCCGGCATCTAAATGGGGCAACTTTAGGTCATGTTTCAATTATCGTATTACATATTTATTCATTTAATAAACTGTCATCATGCATTAATCCTAGAAGGAACGCTATTTAGCGAATTCCATTTTAGAAATATATCAATCTTGTTTTTCCTAGATATCTAACCCTCTATGGGATATTCATATTTAATTTTTTGTAAAATTGGAGAAGTGAGACCTGTAGGTAAGGTATTTAATCAAGGTTACATGGTTCAAATGGACAAACCTCAATGAATCAGTCAGCTGTTAGTAGTTCCAATAGAGGTTCGAAAATGGCCAGGGTTTCTCTCATTTAGTAAAATCAATCAAGTTGCCTCCTATCTCCAGCCAATTTGAGACTTCAAAGACATTGAATCTGATGGGTATTTGGTAGATGCTTTGAATCAACTGTGGGATCCCAACTGTTCAATGTTTAGGATAGGAAATACGGAGATGTCTTCGACAATTAAAGAGGTAGCCGATCTTCTAAATTTGTCAGTAAAGGGTACAATGGTGATATTTTTTGTTGCTTCTGGTCAAATAGAGTTTTGTTATTTTATTTGGTTAAAAGAGTCTGCAGTATAAGTATCAGATCAAAGCATAGATGTAAAATTTTTATTTGATAGATTCGCAATGAAAGACGGATTTGATAAGCATTTGGAAGATTTTTCATTTGCATCCAAGACAACATGGGAGCGTAAAAGGCCGCTGGTATATGAACTTGTTATGGCAGAGATTTATTTGATCTCCAAAAAAAATAAAAAAAATTGGTTTCAAAATCACTAAACTTCTATCTGACCTATTTTTTGGGATTAAGAATTGTCAAGGCTCTATAGTACCGATAGTGTTGACTGACATTTTTGTCGTTTGTACCAATTATCAAAAAGGATCAAAATTCGTCTATAAGTCAAATCGAATCCTACATATATAGGCCATGGAACATTTTTGGAGACAATTGCCTGCTCTTGATAGTCTACCGTTGATTGGGTATAATTGGATAGCTACCCATCATAAAAGTGTTGAAAAAAGCAATTTGCCAAAGAATACATCAGAATGGTTGGACTTTCTGAGGGTATTACCAAATCAGAAGATTAGATGGATACTAGACTGGATCGACTGTTTCAACCCTACTCTTCATACAAAATTATTAGATTTTATACTGCTATTGAAAATTCAAGGCATCATGGCATACACTCCGAAAAGGTTTCTTAGACAGTTAGGACACGTTCAAGGAGCACCACTCACACCTGATTTGATCAGTTCTACCATCAGCTTTGACAAAGGAATCTGTCTAAACAAAATTTCGATGAAGATACCAATTATTGAAGTTTGGGAAAGATTGTCAAGTGATGAGCATATCATTTATATTCCACAACTTAAGCAGACGACTTTAGTTACCCCTCAATACGAGTGACTCAGAGATTTTAATACTAAGCGACCACTAATGAAATAGTTTGAGAAAGTCAAGAAATTAATGGCTATCATTGAGTCGAAGGATAGAGCAAATGCATAGTTGAGGCAATCTGTGGAAGTGAACAACGGTTTGGCAGAGAAGAATAAAAGACTGTGTGAGGAGAAACAAGAAAAATATCAGGAGTTGAAAAGAAAGTGTGGCAGCAGTATGATCAAATTAAATACATGCAAAACCCCTATTCCAGAGAGTCAAAAGACGTTGTGATAGATAGATTTAGAAAATTTAATGATCCTGCAAGAAATCACCTTCGGAAAATGATATAGATGATGTATGAGATTTTAAAACCCATCAATGAAGTGATCATTATCTTTTACAATGTTATTTCTGAAACACAGGTTTTGTGAACAAGCCTCACTACAAAGGTGCTGCGTCATACTAGGCTGACCCTTGGCAGATAGGGCTCCCTATAGGATATGCATCCGAATTATTTAAAAACTTTCTAACTCTTTTCTTTTTCTTCTTTTTGAAATAAAAGTTCAGCAAATTTAGTCAAGAATAAATTTCTAAACCAGTTTATCCTCTATATGTGACAGCCCCACCTTCCCCTAAGGCGTACCTAAGAGGTTAGCGGACTGCCTGCCCAACTCTAGTCAGGACTATTAAGACGCAACTCAAAACGTGCCGGAATTCAGTAGCGCAATACAGTAGCGTGCGGAAAAAAAAACAAAAAAAAACACGAAACAAAAATGAAAATCGAAACTGAAAGGGAATAGTGCCTGCCACGTCACAATCCGACCAGGACGCAATCGAATACAAGTAACTTCATATAATTCTTGAAATGGACATATACAAACCAAATATAACACATGAACATGGGTACACGCTTTCATAAACCACATTCGTATTTTTACAAATCAAAAGGGAACATTAGAATCCAAGTACAATTAGGGTTTCCAACCATTGAGGAGCTATACAAAATCTCTAAACTAGCTCAACTCATGCTTCAAAATCACAATTCCAAAAGTGGTTCCCTGTAAGGAAAACAAGGATAACGGAACGGGGTGAGCTAGAAGCTCAATGAGGTACCAAAAGCATAACAGTGGAATCATGAGAAAACACTTTTAGGGCACATATACACATCAAGTAAGAGAAATAAATGAACACCACAATTAAAAGGATACAGGTGGCCCTCAGGAGCCAAATCCCCGTTGCAATACTTGATCCAGCCTCGTTGACTCTCCGTCAACGTTTAATAATACACTCATGTCCGTAGACCCCTCTTACGCCAAAATTACGTTCACCAAACATACCCCTTACCGGGCCCGAATGCCAAACAAGAATAGTAATGGTAATACTCGAGTATATCGGAATCAAGAGTCTCAATACCCAAAGATTCTCCAGGAACAGGTACCCATGGATTGTCAATTATCTCTACCAAGCCCTTGCTGGCTCGATTTAATTAACTCCCCATGAGGTTGAACTCAAGTTTAACAGGAAGATCGTTGGACACACTTCCAAACGATCTCATAACAAGCGCAAGTAACAAGTTCAAGTATATAACAAGTACAAGTAATAGATTCCAGTTCATTCAGTACAGGCAAGAGAACGAGCGTGATAAAGTACACCCTCGTCTCATTCAGAATAACAGAGTTCATAGTTATCCATGTCACACATTTCAAGTACAGATGAACCAATTAAACAACAATTCAGCAGAGTGGTACACTCACCAGTTAAAGCAGAGTTCAACCAAGGTAGGGCTCTAATCACCAAGAAACCCTAGAATAGCCAAGGTAAACAATTATGGTTCCCATAGCCACAATTTCAGTAAATAAAATGCACAAATGAGGCTCAACTACAAGTCGTAGACCTCGCCAACTAATTACTCATGCAAGTGTGCAAAACATGATTTCGGGAACGAAAAGGTAATATGAAAACTTAGGGCTCGAACAACCCCAAAAGCCTATCTTATATATCCCAAATCAAACCAAATTCGAAAGAATCCAACAATCCAAAATTTGGACAGCATATCCCCTACATTTCCTTACTTTTCCATCCTGCAAGCAACACCAATTCATCTCCAATCAACCACATACACATTATAGACTATAGAATACACCTTTCGGCACAAAAAGCACAACTGAAGCTACACTTATCGGATTGAAACGAATCTTATGGCGTTTCGATTCCAAAACATAAACCTACATTTATTATGAAGACCTCCAAAGCCAAAACATGCATTTTCATGGTCAAAAATGGAAATCCCCACGAAAACAGAAATCGGCCGGCGAAACAGGGTTCATGGGCAGTCAAGGGTATTTCGATCATTTCACAGGCTACAATACTCTGATTGAGCTGAAATGTTGTAGGAAGCTAGTTAACCTCATTTTTTACAATTTTCATGTTTTAACATAAGCCTGATTCGGCCTCTAACATGCTCAAATAAAATCGGACAGAACAGAGAAAATTGGAACCCTAATGCTGAAATTTCCGCACAAAACTGAAATTTTCCGCAAATAACCGCAATTAACGTACAAGAGGTCTATTTAACACCATTTAGAGCCATCAATTCAAGCCAACCATATCCATCATAGGAAAACTGAAAAATTCTCACAAAAATCAGAAATTTAGCTAACTTCACTCTAATCCATAAAATCTTCCATAAAATCACATAACTAGCCACCACAAGTCATGAATTAGCCATTATTGGAAACAAACAATGAATCTTTACACACCATACCTTGATACCACCCAAAAGGTAGTAGCTTAGGTCTCTTTCTTCCAAAACAACTCCACTAACTACCTCAATACTACTTAGCTAGGGTTTTTATAGAGTAATTTCAAGTTGTAACGGTTAAGTTGTGAGATTGAGCAAGATTGAGAAGAAGAAAATTGGAGGTTTTTCTTTCTTTTGCTCTCTAAGAGAGTCGGCCAAGAGAGAGATGTATGATGATGAGTTTTGGGTCAATTTCTTGGTTATTTAGTAAAGTTGGTAAAATGGTCAAAGTCCAACCTTTAATCACAAAGTGACACTTGTCACCTTTTTGGTTTATAGCTATCCCTTTGTCTCTCTAATACTAATCCATATAGGTAACCTCTAATTATCTCTCAACACCTAGTAAATTACTCTCAGTATACAACACTTAACCTAATTGGCCGAAATTTCTCTCACTTAATGCACTAGCGGGTCCCACGTCCAATATACACTTCAAATATCTCATGAACTAACTTATACTAGAAAAATGAGTTAAGAACTGTATTTACTTATAAAAATATCTCTAAAGTTAACTTAATAACAAAAATGTAGAAAACGGGTACAAACAAAAAAAATAAGGCCTAGAAATTCAGAAAATTTTCGGGTTCTCACACTCTCTCCTCCTTAAAAGAATTTCGTCCTCGAAATTTCTTATCCTCGCCTTCTCCGGGATACAAAACTTTTATTACTTCCTTCTCACACTCAAATTGAGCACCGTACCTAGCCAATCAATCAGTATTCCTTCACTAGCCAAGCTCATTGAATTCTTTCGTATAGTTTCTTTTTCCTTCTCAAATTGAACGTCTTATACACCATTCTAGTGGTCAAACGGTGGAATACCAGAATCTTATTTTCCACGTCTTCAAACGAGTCAGGGGCTTGATGTTGCTCTAGGGCATACGCCCGAGCCGACACCTTTGGTCCATTTTTCTCCCCCTTCAACTGGTCAGGGTTGGTCGTGGTGGGCTGTTGGCTCCTACTCCATTCTCGAGATCGGCTTGGGCAATTTACGATTTGATGATCTGCACTCCCACAACGCAGACATTTTCTTCCTTTCTTCAGACAGACCTTCTCCGTGTGATTCGGCTTCCCACAGTACCCGCAGGGAGCACAGGAAGCGGAGACTAAGCCCCTCTGTGAGGCGCCACTTGACATCCCTGGTAGTTGTACTGCCCCGTTGCCTCTTCCAATCTTAGGAGGCGTACTCTTATCCTCTTACTCTGAGCTACTTCCAGGAAATCCTCTTTTCTTAGCTTGGAAGTTTCTAACTTGTAACCTCGCGCTTTCAACTCGTTGAGCTTTCTCCACCGCATCACTAAAGGCATTGAGTTGAGCTACCACCAAGTCCTTCTGAATCTCAACATTTAATCCCTGGACAAAACGCCTTATCCTCCTTTGTTCGGGAGCGAACTTAGAAACCTGGTGAACTGGCTCTCATATTCGGCGACAGTTTGAGTTCCCTACCGAAGCCTAATGAATTCATCTTCTTTCTTTTCCTGGATCAGAGGTGGGAAATACTTCGTGTTGAACTCTCTCATGAAATTCACCCACGTCCTTGGAGTTTGTTCTCTTTTCCATTTCAGTCTTATGATATTCCACCAAGAACGGGCCGCTCCCTCCAGTTGAAAGACGGCAAATGTCACCTGTCGCTCCTCAGTATAGTGTAGCATGGCAAAAATATCAATCATCTTCTCTACCACCTCTCGACCACGTTAGGGTCGGGTCCTCCAAGAAATTTCGGTGGCGAGAACTTTTGAAATCGTTCAAGAGCTTTATCCTCATCCTCGGTATGATTACCAGGATTTTTCGACTGAGTAATAGGATTTTGGCCTTGATGTTCCACTACGTGAGCCAAAAGGTCGGTCATACGTTGGATAGCGACAGCTACCTGAATGTTAGGGTCCATTCCAGGTTCAGGGTTGGGTTCAGGCATTGGTTCCCGATTTTCCCCTTCATTCAAGGGTTGCCTACGTCCACGGCCCCGGCCTCGTCCACTACGAGTTCCTTCCATTGGATTAACTAATCTAGGCTCGAGGCGCGAATACAATATATAACTAACGAGGTCAGTCAGTCAGATATATATCTAATATGTCCAAATCAATTCAAAACAAAAACAAATATACATATAACACGACTATATCAAACAAATCACACAGTAACAGTCAGTCAGATACAAGCAAAGGAAATTCTATGGAAGTAAGGGGGTCATTCAAAAGTACATACTACGAACTAGACCAGGAGTGCAAAAGCAACTAACAAAAAAAATTTCCCCCTAGGGTTCCATCCGTAATCTACAAGAAATAGCAATTTATCTCTTAGGCAGGGTTAATCATCCACACATCATATAAAGTTCCGTAGAATCAGATGTCTAATTCACCAAATCATTTCTAACCTAGGCATCCATCCCATTTCGTATTCGGGTACAAGAATCTAAAATAAGATAATTCACCACTTGAGCTGGTCAGTCCCAAGAGTAAATCATCTACATTTGAAATTCCTACCCGACATATGTATCTATAGTCTCCAAGTACCAAAATAATGTTTTAAAGCCTATAATACACCGTGATTCACAGCTTATGCTCAGAAGAACACTTAGTCCTTTACACTCATTCACATGATCGAGACCACAACACCACTTGGTCCCAAGCTCACTCCGCGCAGAGACCACGCGAACCTGGCTCTGATACCACCTGAGACAGCCCCACCTTCCCCTAAGGCGTACCAAAGAGGTTAGCGGACTGTCTGCCCAACTCTCGCCAGGACAACTAAGACGCAACTCAAAACGTGCCGAAATTCAGTAGCGCAAGACAGTAGCGTGCGGAAAAAAAAACAAAAAAAAAATACGAAACAAAAATGAAAATCGAAACGGAAAGTGAATAGTGCCTGCCACGTCACAGTCCGACCAGGACCCAATCGAATACAAGTAACTTCTTATAATCCTTGAAATGGACATATACAAACCAAATATAACACATGAACATGGGTACACGCTTCTATAAACCACATTCGTATTTTTACAAATCAAAAGGGAACATTAGAATCCAAGTACAATTAGGGTTTCCAACCATTGAGGAGCTGTACAAAATCTCTAAACTAGCTCAACTCATGCTTCAAAATCACAGTTCCAAAAGAGGTTCCCTGTAAGGAAAACAAGGATAACGGAACGGGGTGAGCTAAAAGCTCATTGAGGTACCAAAAGCATAACAGTGGAATCATGGGAAAACACTTTTAGGGCACATATACACATCAAATAAGAGAAATAAACGAACACCACAGTTTAAAGGATACAGGTGGCCCTCAGGAGCCAAATCCCTGTTGCAATACTTGATCCAGCCTCGTTGACTCTCCGTCAACATTTAATAACACACTCATGTCCGTAGACCCCTCTTACGCCAAAATCCCGTTCACCAAACATACCCCTTACCGGGCCCGAACGCCGAACAGGAATAGTTATGGTAATACTCGAGTATACCGGAATCAAGAGTCTCAATACCCAAAGATTCCTCAGGAACAGGTACCCATGGATTGTCAATTACCTCGACCAAGCCCTTGCTGGCTCGATTTAATTAACTCCCCATGAGGTTGAACTCAAATTTGACAGGAAGATCGTTGGACACACTTCTAAACGATCTCATAACAAGCGCAAGTAAAAAGTTCAAGTACATAACATGTACAAGTAATAGATTCCAGTTCATTCAGTACAGGCAAGAGAACGAGTGTCATAAAGTACACCCTCGTCTCATTCAGAATAACAGAGTTCATAGTTATCCATGTCACACATTTCAAGTATAGATGAACCAATTAAACAACAATTCAGCGGAGTGGTACACTCACCAGTTAAAGTAGAGTTCAACCAAGGTAGGGCTCTAATCACCAAGAAACCCTAGAATAGCCAAGGTAAACAATTATGGTTCCCATAGCCACAATTTCAGTAAATAAAATGCACAATTGAGGCTCGACTACAAGTCGTAGACCTCGCCAACTAATTACTCATGCAAGTGTGCAAAACATGATTTCGGGAACGAAAAGGTAATATGAAAACTTAGGGCTCGAACAACTCCAAAAGCCTATCTTATATATCCCAAATCAAACCAAATTCGAAAGAATCCAACAATACAAAATTTGGACAGCATATCCCCTACATTTCCTTACTTTTCCATCCTGCAAGCAACACCAATTCATCTCCAATCAACCACATACACATTATAGACTATAGAATACACCTTTCGGTACAATAAGCACAACTGAAGCTACACTTATCGGATTGAAACGAATCTTATGGCGTTTCGAAGCCAAAACATAAACCTACATTTATTATGAAGACCTCCAAAGCCAAATCATGCATTTTCATGGTCAAAAATGGAAATCCCCACGAAAACAGAAATCGGCCGGCGAAACAGGGTTCATGTGCAGTCAAGGGTATTTCGGTCATTTCACAGGCTATAGTACTCCGATTGATCTGAAATGTTGTAGGCAGCTAGCTAACATCATTTGCTACAACTTTAATGATTTAACCTGAGCCTGATTCGGCCTCTAACATGCTCAAATAAAACCGGACAGAACAGGGAAAATTGGAACCCTAATGCTGAAATTTCCGCACAAAACTGAAATTTTTCGCAAATAACCGCAATTAACGCACAAGAGGTATATTTAACACCATTTAGAGCCATCAATTCAAGCCAACCATATCCATCATAGGAAAACAGAAAAATTCTCACAAAAATCAGAAATTTAGCTAACTTCACTCTAAACCATAAAATCTTCCATAAAATCACATAACTAGCCACCACAAGTCATGAATTAGCCATTATTGGAAACAAACAATGAATCTTTACACACCATACCTTGATACCTCACAAAAGGTAGTAGCTTAGGTCTCTTTCTTCCAAAACAACTTCACTAACTACCTCAATACTACTTAGCTAGGGGTTTTTATGGAGTAATTTCAAGTTGTAACGGTTAAGTTGTGAGATTGAGCAAGATTGAGATGAAGAAAGTTGGAGGTTTTTCTTTCTTTTGCTCTCTAAGAGAGTCGGCCAAGAGAGAGATGTATGATGATGAATTTTGGGTCAATTTCTTGGTTATTTAGTAAAGTTGGTAAAATGGTCAAATTCCAACCTTTAATCATAAAGTGACACTTGTCACCTTTTTGGTTTATAGCTATCCCTTTGTCTCTCTAATACTAATCCATCTAGGTAACCTCTAATTATCTCTCAACACCTAGTAAATTGCTCCCAGTATACAACACTTAACCTAATTGGCCGAAATTTCTCTCACTTAATGCATTAGCGAGTCCCACGTCCAATATATACTTCAAATATCTCATGAACTAACTTATACTAGAAAAATAAGTTAAGAACTGTATTTACTTATAAAAATATCTCTAAAGTTAACATAATAACAAAAATGTAGAAAACGGGTACAAAGAAAGAAAATAAGGCCTAGAAATTCAGAAAATTTTCGGGTTCTCACACTATACTCTCAGGTATTTTTGAACATAACTTCACGAAAAAGGTCCATCATCACCAGGTCTCGAAGTAGAGTCTTGAGGCAACCTGTAAATATGAGTTTGGTGCCAGAAACTTCGAAAAAATTTGTTATAATTATGTCACCAAATTTAACAGCATTGGGATCTCAGTTAAATGAGGTATTCGGCAAGTTCAATGAGTTGAGTGATAAAATGGCAGCATAAAGGCAGGTAATTGATCAGTTGGTTGCAAATAATAGAGGTAGTGATGTCCCAAACGATAAAAAACCTATTGATAATCACCCACCTATATAGAATAATCAACCACCTCACACATCCAATATCCAAGCTGTGAGAATCCGAAAAATTAGGTTGTATTTATTTTCTTTGAATACATTTTCATTACTTTAAATGATTGCCTTAATTTTCTTGATATTTTTATAAGTGAGTCAAGGTTTTAAATCATTTTTCTAGTATAAGTTAGTTCATGTTATGTTAGTAGCGTATTATGGATGTGGGACCCGCTAGCACGGTAAGTGCGATAAATTTTGGGACAACTAGGTGAAGTTTTGCATAAAGGGATATTAGTTGTAAGGTGTTAAGGGATAATTAGAGATTAGCTAGATAGATTAGCTTTGAAAGACAAAGAGATGAGATCAAACCCTAAAAGAGCCAAGTGTCGCGAAACCGTTGGATGTTGGACTTTGACCAAGGGTTCTTAACTTTCCTAAAGACCAATTTTGACTACAATTTTCTTCATTTTATTCCCTCTTGGCCGAAATTCATGGAGAGGAAAAACAACAGAGCAAAGTTCATCTTCAACTCCAACTTCATGCTTGAATCTTGAGCTTCAATCCACAAGCTTGCAAAATACTCCATAAAAGTGGTTCACTAGGGAAGATTAAAGGATTGAGTGGAGAGATTTTTGGAGGAAAAATACTAAGCTTCCATCTTTCTTGAAGGTACAAAGTAACTTTGGCATTTAACTTTCCTCTACTTCAAATATATGCAAACTAGTGGATTAGGGGTTCAATTTCGATAGTTTCATGAGGAAGTTTCATGGTTTGAAGTTGTGATGTGAAATTTTCAGTTTTTATGGTAATTTTCTGCCCACATATGATGTTTTAGTGTTGGCCATTGGTTGGTAGCTTTGCTATGTGAAATAACTAGCTTTTATGTGTTAGTTTAACTTGCCTAAAGAAAATTCCAGCTTGTGACTAGGAATTTCAGCTTAGGGTTTCATTTTCTAGCTTGAGTAGGTGATAGTTATATGCTTAATTTAGTGAGTTATTGGCTTGGTATGTATATGCTTGAGTTGAGACTGTTTTGTGGTAAGAATGAAGCCTTGAATTGGCTGGAAAAAGTAGTAAACACAAAGGAGGTGTTGCTGAAAATTTTGTCCGCAGGAACCCGTGGGGAAATCTGCTATATCTTGTTGTAGAAAAATCAGAATTGAGTTCTGTTTGCTGAGTTTCAAATTAGAGTCAGAATATATCAACCGTGAAAATTTCAGCCTTTTTCTCAATTCCCATGAATATCTGTGATTTTTCAAAATTGACTGAAATTGCATACTTGTTCTGTCTTTTACTGGATAAAGTAGCAACTTTAGGCTCGAATTTGACTGACTTATGGATTGAATTAGATTTTAGACAAAACATAAAAGTTATAGGGATTTGAGTTAACTTTCTACTTGCAAAATTTCAGATCAATTGGATCATTTATCTTATGATTTGGCCAGATCATTCCTGACTGCACAAAAACTCTAATTTTCCTGACCTGTTTTTCATGTGCTTCTGACCGTCCAATTTTGACCCTGAAAATGTGAGAACTGGGTGTCAATTTCTCATAGGAAATGTATATCTATGTCTTAGCTTCAAAAGGCCATAAAATTTGCCTCAATCCGATAAGTGTAGCTTCAGTTGTGATCAAAACACCAAAGGATGGTAAAGCTGCCATCTTCATTGTTTCTCGTTGCCTTTCTCTTGTTTTCCATTTCCTTGGCCCGACTTAACATGTACTTTTCAAGTGTTCTAAACCTGATTTCTAACATTTTAAACAAGTATTCAAAACATGGTTTTTAGTTGCACATATTGGCTTTGAACTTAATCGTTTTTTATCATTTTCTTTTACAAATTATGCGTGCACCTTGCCTATATGACTTACTATACTTTTCATGCCTTTTTCCTTTGATATAGAAATATAAGTTATGCAGCTTGCACTCGTGTATGATTGGCTCTTTGTAGATGATATTTGACTGCAGATTTCGAGAGTTGCCAGGTGCTGGCCCTGAACTGAATTTTGTTAAAACGTGACTTGTTTAGAGTGAGTGTTCCTTGTGTGTTTGTACAATAAGTGACTATGGGACTATTTGTGAATGTTTGTTAGAATGTTAAGTGCTTTCCAAGGATTGATAAATGGATTTTCGATGGGCGAGTGTGTACTGTGAGGACCCGAATTTTTTCCTTACTTTTAATTCTATTTTATTGGCTTATTTAATTATTTATTCACCCGTTTTCTCCGAATAATTTATTTCAACCATTTTAAAATCATTTACATGAAATATTGTCCCACTTATTTTTTAAAATGTCCCGTTAGCAAATTTAATTTTTCGGAGGCTCGTTTATTAAGAAATAGTGAATACATGTTTTTCAAGGCAATATTTGAATCGAGAGTGCAATAATCCCAGAGAATTAAGAATGAGTAATAATAGACTAAGAAAAGTCAATTGATGGATTAGAGGTGAGTGGGTTAAAAATTTAAGCTTATACCGCGAGTGCGTCGAAAGTTTCCCGAAAGTCACGCCTGTGCAAACTAATTGGAGATTTGAGGAATTAATACTTGTGAGAACTCATGTTTTTATTTCAAAAATAGTTATTTTTAGGATTATTTACCCAAGTATTAGTGAGTTATATTATCGTTACAAGAATTTCTTTTAAGTTTTGCTTTATCGCGCGTCAATCGAAAGATCTCGTATTTCGCGTCAAAACGGTTAAGTGGAGATTTAAGAAACTTATACTAGACTACTAAGAGTGAATAATTATGGTATTAAAGGAGTTACATTGGAGGTTTAGTGCACAAGCGAAACAAACCCGAGAGAAAACAGACACGAAACGCGCGCGCTCGAGTACTATTCATAGTTGACTTTTGCTCAAAATTTTAACCACAAAGCCCTCAAGCTTCTCCAAGAAGTTTCACTCATCAGCGCACTCTCTCTCTCTTCTCACCAAGGCTGGCCGAAAATCCTTAAGGAAGAAGAAGAAAAGCTCTTCACAAATTTACCTCAAATCTTGCTCCAAATCCTTCACAAATCACCATCCAATCTAAAAAGCACTTGGGAATTCACTTAAGTTAGAAGAAAGACCTCATCTTGCCGGTTTTATTAGGAGTTTTTGGGACAAAAATTTCTGGTTTCTCTTGAAAGCTAAGAGGTAACCATCCAATCTTTCATTCTTGGCTTTAATGGATTTTATTCTTAGTTTTGAAGCTTGTAGCTTCATTATTGTTGTTAGTATTTGGATTGGATTGGTTGATATGGGCTCTATGAATTCCCACCTTGGTTGCATGGTCTGATATGATGAGTTAATGTTTGTTTTGAGTTGTTTAAGTGTTGGTTAAGATGATTATGGATATAGAATTGAAGGAAAGTTCGAAGGAAGTTGCGTAGGATTGATGACCGACATCTGTCCTGTATGTGCCGTGCATTTAGTTTGAATTTTTGATATTCAAATGACCTTGAAACTGGTGTATATATGGTGTGTAGAAAGTTTCTACCAAAAATCATTTGGATTGGTAGGATAAAAATTGAATTTTGACAAGAACAAATTTGGAATATTTGTGTAGCAGTGGTCCACTAGTAGTGTTCTTTGAACGAACATATCTCTCTGTTCGGAAGTCAGAATTGAGTGCCGTCAGTGGCATTCAAAACTAGATATCCGTAGTTTTCTAACGGTGTAAAATTCACCTTTTAATTCAAACTGAGTCATCTGTAGTGATTGATCAAAGTCGGCTGCTCTGTTCTGTGAGCCTATCCGAGACAAAGGTAGAAGCTGCATTTTGTGGCTCTATTTTCTCTCACTTATGAATTGATTTTGAAAATAGTTTGTTCTGATAAAATGTAACCTTATGATTCTAGTTTCCAACACCACTAACATTCTCAATTCCAAGTTGTATGGAGTGAGATATGGTTCAATTTCCAAATTGCAACAAAACTGGAAAACCCTTCTTTTGGGCTAGCTGACTGGTTTGGTTGTTAGTGAGGTGTTTTATTTTGAAATTTTGATGTCAACCAACTACCAATTGTTTATGAAATGTTTATTGGACCTTGGTTTCACAAATGAACCAAAATGGGACTGATTTTATGGGGTGAAGTGTTTGAAAAGGAAAAGAAAGCAAGAAGACAGATTTGTCTTGGAAATTTCTTGAACTTTGGTAGTTTTGTTAACTACCTTCCCGTATGAGTTTTTATTTGAAATTTGATAAAGGATTAGCCCTCATATGGAAGTTGAATTGTGAAAAATTTGGTGTTATTCTAAGACCATTTCGATACCCAAATGATGTGCCAAAATTGTTCTTCAAATCTGAAAAATCTACTGAACTGTCTTCAATTTTGGCCAACTTTGAGCTGCTATATTTTGGCACTCAAAACTCCGAATTTAGTTCTGTTTGATGTGTTTGAAACTTTGTTTAGAAATCTTATTGTGGTACGAATTTCGGAGGCTAGTTCACTTTTTGTGAATTTTTTCGAATTTCCAAAGTTTACCGAAAACATGATCGAAACTGTCTTGTATGCTCAAGTGAGCCACTTTGAGCTGAAATTTGAATGTCTTCCGTTTAGAATCTTGGAAAGGTGTCTTCTGGAAACTTTTAGTAATTTGAACCAAGATTCCAATTGTATAAAGTTTTCCAATTTTGGACCTACTGAGTGCAAGTTCTGATTTTTCTAAATTAGGCATGCAAAACTGAAATTTTCCGATCCAATGGGAAATGAGTTTTTGGAAACTCTTCCCTATCCTTTGAGATTGATTGACCGTTTTAAATTTGATTTCACGAAAGAAATCAGTTTTTCCTTGTGTTATTAAACCCCACTTTTGAGTCTCGATTTACGAGTAATTAAGGCTCTCTTTCATGATATTTTCCTAGTATTGTACAAGTGTACAATCCTTCTTGTTAACAAGGGGTTTATAAGTGATAGTGTGTGATAGTAAATTATTATTTGCTCAGGCGCTCAAGGGGACCTTCAAGAGGATCTCGAAGCAGACGCCTAAAAGTTGTTTAAGCACTTACTCCCTACTTTGATTGGTGAGTGTCAAGTGCATGATTTGTTGCAACTATGTGAATTGCTTCTTATGGATTGAATGATTGATAATTGTTGAGTCGAGTGTGTACTTTATCGTATTCGTTCTCTTTCAACTGATTGTACAACTGAATTGCTCATGACTGAATTGAGATTGATTGACTGAATTGCAACTGATTGACTGCATGTCGTTGGAGTGAATCTCCTCGACTTATAACTGAACTGCTTGCATGTCGTTGGAGTGAATCTCCTCGACTTACAACTGAACTGTGGGGACGCCCAAATCTCAATTGGCCGACCTTGCGACTCGAGCCAGCAAGGGCTTGGTCGAGAAGTTTGGTGAACCATGAGATAACTGTAAGCTTGATCTATTGAGAGATCTTGCTTGGCCTACTCACGTAGTAGTGCTTTTTATTGAAGTACGGGTCCGGTGCGGTGAGTGGTGGACGAAATTGACGTGTAAGTGGAGTTCTACGGACTTAAATGCTGACCCGGTTGACGGAGTGTCATCGCAGGAAGATATTTAATCGAGGCTTGGCGAAGCAAGTGGAATTTAGCTCCTGAGAGCTCCTGTATCCTCATTGAATGTGTTTAATTGAAAATTGTGAATTGCTTAAATGTTACAGCTTTAATTCTTGCCTAAATGCCATTGTTACTTAAACTATGTGTTTTGCATGTTCATGTTTTCTTGGTCTCACGAGCAACCACTCACCCCGTCAGATTTATTTTTCTTAACAGGAACTGAACTGGAAGGGGTTATGGAAAAGCCTACTTGATGGCTCTTTTGACTAAAATTTTAGAATGTATTTGTCTAGACATCCTTTTGGGAAGTTGTATATTTTGGAAAGTGGATATATTTTGAACTTGTGATATAAGATTGAATATTTATGTATGGAAATGATTTCGTGCCTTTATTCCGACTTTCATTGTTAGTCGTTATCCCTTAAGTTTGGACTGAAATTGTACTGAGTCCTGGCGAGAGTTGGGTAGGCGTCCCGCTAATACCCTTGGGTTCGCCCTTGGGAGAAGTGGGGGTATCACAGTTGGTATCAGAGTTTAGGTTTCAGATCTCTGTAGTGTATCATAGGCTTAAAAGTTTAGGATGCCGGACTGTGGGATTTGATTGTGTATTAAGTGCAATGTGACCTTGGTGCTTGATGTTTTAGCGAGCAATATTGAAGTGTTTGTGTTTAATTAGAGTGATGTTGAATACTAGTGTTTTATTTTTGTTGGAGTTAAATCCTTATACGTTTATGATTTATTGTCTTGTGGACTCTACTCAAAAGGTGATTCCATCTCTTTAAGTTGTTCTTGAGTTGAGAACTTAAAGCGACTTTGATTTCAAAAGTTTCTTGATGTTGTAGCACCATTTTGCTCACACAACACTATAAGACTTTAAATTTCGAGTTATGTTGGAGGTGAGTCAAGATTATGGATTTAAAATGGCCATCTGATGAGTTTAAGGGTTGGACACCTTGCTTCCTCCACTATTTTACTTGCCGAAATTTCGGAAGAAAAGTTGAACCATTTGAACAATTTTGGACTCCATTTTGAACTTGAAAATGAGACATCTTTTGTACTCCTTTTGGTTTGACCTATTACTCTAGCCTGTATAGGAACTTTCATCTTGAATTTAGTGAGGAAACTTGTATTCATTGGAAATTTTAAACTAGGAACTTAGAAAGTAGCTTAGGCTTTCGGATGGAATTTGAAAGTTATAATTATTCGAATGATGTGGTTTGGTATCGTAAATTCTTCTAGTTTTGTCCCTAACTAGGCTTATGATTTTACTTCTTTTGATCCTGCCTAGGATGGTAGGGGTGGTGCATGCCGTGAGGTCTTTTGTATTTTGCTTGCATGTACCCCTATATTTTGTGGCACTTAGTTGCCTATGTCCTGCATTTGACATGATCTCCCGACTCGTACTATGACTTTTGGTATATATAAAGAATCGTGCTTTAATTCTAAATATTTTTGGCAACTTGTATATGCATTGAGCTCTTTTATGCTTTACTATTCCTTTTCTTACGTACATAGACTTATATTAAGTATGGTTCGACGAGGACGAGGAAAGGATCGTGAGCGTGGGTTTAGGCAACCCCGCACCCCTAGAAAAAATAAGGGATCACGGAAGGAAAGATTGATGGATGGTCTTATGTACTTCAATGGGATCCTAGCACTAGATATGAGTCGGAAATGAATGAGAAGATTCGACCTACCAGTGTCATAATGGATTGACCTAGTTGGGTGTCTAGTGAGGTTTTTCCCTGTGAAGTTTTAATAATTTCTCTACACGTATCTTGTGATCGGTCCTGTGGACATGTTCCAACCTTTTATGAACGTTTGAACTCCCAAAAATATTGCGTTGGTTATTCGTGAGATGACTTGAACTCATTTTCCATTTGTTTTAATTGAATAAAAGCATTTTCAATTTTTGCTTGACTATCATTATATATATATATATCCACTCACCTGTTGCCCTTTTTCCCACAAATATCTATATATATATGTATACATTTTGAACCCGCATGAGAATTGAAATTACGCGGAGTTTAAGTTCGGACCTTTTCTGAGGACTAAGAATGAATATTTGTTGTGAATTGGAGAGTAAGAATGACCGAGCTTCATGTACCCTTAGAGTTAGCTCTTGAGTTAGATGTGAAGGGTGGTAAAAGTGTTGGGTCAAAGTTATGCATATATGAACCTGCATGTTTGCTTATCTTTCTTAAAGGCAATTTCTAAAATATACGTTTTACTCAAACGTAACTCTTCACTCGAAACTTTGAGGGAAATTTTGAAACATCCTCCATGTATATGTTATTTTATTATACATGTGTTTTAATACCCACGCATTGAGTTGCCTGATTAATCTTCTTAAACATATTTGAGGAATTTGAAATATGTATTGATGATTATGGCAAAAACATTATTTGAAGTTTCTTATTAAGAAAATTTAGTTACGAGCCATGAAGAAAAGTTTGTATCGTTAACTTTAATTTTGAAATTTTGAATCGCATTCTGCCACATACATACCCAAATTACATTAAAGCCCTCGATTATATCTCGCATGTTATGATTGACTTGATTTGGACAAATTGAGTCCGAAAATTTTGGTAAGCTTGGTTTTCTATTGAAAATATATCCTTCCATTCAAGTTTTGAACTACAAGACTTAATCATTTAACTAGAGTTTGAATTGACCCTAGAACCAACTATTCTTGTGTAAGTCCTAGTTTCGTGAATGGTATAAATAAAGTGTGATCGCTTGCCCTATGATTTGGAGGTTAAGATTCCTACGGGGGATCAGTGTTTAATTGTTAAGTGCAAACTATAAAAGGGTGAAATTTGGCAGATCTAGTGGACCTAATAACTAAGGGGTATGCTGTGATATTAGGGATGGATTGGCTAGCTAGGTGTGAAAAGTAAGCTGGTATCGTCTGCTCTTGTATCAGGAATCCGAACTAGAAAATCTATGCATACGGAAGCATGAGGATATTTAGTTTTTCTTATAAATACACCCAGGGATAAGATGAAATTGGAAAACGTACTAGTGGTGAAAGATCCATTAGGAGAGCAATGTACACCTTATTTGAAAAAGGATTCAGTAGAGAGAGTGAATCCCGTGGAGGGCGCTTGTACTCTTTGTTACGAAAAACTGGAAGCTAAAAGCCATGCGTGGACTTTCGAGATTTGAATGAGGTGACCATTAGGAATAAATACTCTTTTGCCTCATATAGATGAATCGTTTGACCAATTATAAGGAGCCAGGGTGTTTTCTAAGTTGGATCTAAGGCAAGATTATTATTAGTTAAGGATCTTAGAAGGAATTATACCTAAGATTGCTTTTACTTCAAGACGTGGCATTTTGAGTTTGTAGTTGTGTCTTTTGGGTTGACTAGTGCACCAGCAGTTTTCATAAACTTGATGTATTGAGTTTAAGCCCTATTTGGATTAGATAGTGACGGTGTTCATAGATGAGCTATTGGTGTATTCTAAGTTTCGAGAGAATCAAAAATGGCACTCGAGGATAGTTTTGCAAACCTTGAGAGAGCATTAACTCTTATTAAGTTCAATAAGTATGAGTTTTGACTGGAAGAAGTAGAACCTGATGAGAATTGTCCTAGGAAGAAATGTCGATAAAGCTTTTAGGTCGAAAAGTGAAGGAATTAAGTTACAAACAAATTCCCCTAGGGAAGGTTTGATGGAGAAATCATGGAATAGAGAAAGTGACTTGGAAGTTAAAACGTCTATTGGGGGAAAATCAAAGTTTGATTGCTAATTGGATGAATAGAAATTGTGAGATATGGATTGGAGAGTGTGAGTTATCGATTGATCTGATAAACATAACCATTAAGGGAATGATATTGTCCTAGGTGTGAATTTCGAGAACGAAATTCTTTTAAGGAGGGAAGGATGCAAGGACCCGAATTTTTTCCTTACTTTTAATTCTATTTTATTGGCTTATTTAATTATTTATTCACCCGTTTTTTCCGAATAATTTATTTCAACCATTTTTTTTTTAAAAAAGAAGACTTTATTCATTCATGTGAAAGACAATACAACCACAACGGTACCAAACCACTGACGAACTAGCCTCTCCTCCTACGGAAGCTAGGGAATCCTAATCTATCCATTCGTCTATCTCCGCGGACCAGGGGAGGTAGCATGGCAAAAGAAGTAAACAAGGAATCCTCACACTAACGGCACCCCATTTAGCCAACCTGTCCGAAGGTTTGTTAGCCTCTCTGTAGCAATGTGTGATGGACCGGAATAGCCGCCTATGTTGCAACAAGTCATCCACTTCCAACTGCAGCTGCCAGGGACAGGCCTGATCACCTGACATGATGCGAACCAAAGATAGTGAGTCCACCTCGAGATGCAGCTCTAAAAACCCCCAAGCAATGCACTGTTGCACCCCATGGGCTAGCGCCTTCAATTCCGCATGTAGGCTCGTTGAGACACCAAAGGAACACGAAAAAGCAAGAACGAAGCCTCCCTGAGAGTTCCTAACCACGCCCCCTCCTCTACTGGCCCCTAGATTTCCAAGAGAACACCCATCCGTATTGAGCTTATAGCCCCCATTCAGGGCCACCCATTTAACCTGCAAAATGGTGATTTCTTTGGGCCGAGCCACTAAGGCTAAGTACAAACTCTCCCACGAACCACCAGTCCACCCTATAGATGGAAACTGAGCATGGAGTAACTCCCTTAGCCTGAACAGGACTCGGTCAACCACCCCTCCCCCATCTGTCCTTCCCCCATTCAGCAATGCCCTGGTTCTCGCACACCGCAATTCCCAACAGATGAGTGAATGAAGTATATGATAAACAAAGGCCACATACCGCTGCTGGGCCGGCCGGATCCACCACGACACAGCCAGGTGACGAACCGAGTAGATACGGTCTGAGTTCCCCGGTTGAGTTTCGAAGGCCCTCCATACCTTCCGTGCAGTTTCCCCAGTGCAAAATAGGTGATTCAAGCGCTCCTCCTGGGGAACAGTGCAACAGAAGCATCTAGAAGGCCCGTGGACTCCCAACCGGTGCACCTGGTCCAGTAAAGGCAACCTACTCGATAGCAAGCGAATCATGAAGAATGAAATAGTGATAGGGAGCGACCCATGCCAAACACAGGCGGCCCCGAATGACCCATGCGAATGGCCTCGAACAACCGACAAGGCCGAGGCAATTGTGAATTCTCCGCTGGGGGTTAGCATCCAAACCATCCTATCCTCCCCCAAGAGAGATGGCGGCCTACAAGCCAAAACAAGCCGTACCAGCTCCGGTTACAACACCTGAGAAAGGGAGCGGACGTCCCACTCACCACCCGTCACAAAATCCGTCACTCGGTGATCTTGGAATTCCTCCACACTTCGGCATAGGGACCCGGATCCCAGCCAATTATCATGCCAGAAGTCCATAGCTCCTGCCCGTGCAATCCAACCTATGTGATCCTCTGTAACCCCCTCGACCTCGCACATACGTTTCCATGTATAAGAATTACCTATTCTCTCCTCTGCCAAACAAGGATGCCTATCCCTACAGTACTTGGAAGCAATAAACGTAGCCCAGAGAGACCTCCTCTGTCTAAACTTCCACCACAACTTCATGGAGACCTGGATTTCCCCAACTTGAGGACCACATTTCCCCCGCGGGATGTTTTCCCGATATCCGTCACAAGTTCCTGAGCTAGCAAGAAATTCTCTGATATCTGACGCCCTTTAACAAACCCACTCTGCTGGGGAGAGATGATTCGGGGCAGAAGATGAGCGAGATGACCCGATAGAATGGAGAGATCACTTTATTGACAAAGTTGCACAGGCTGATCGGTCGGAACTGCGTGAAGTCCTGAGGCACGGGCACCTTAGGAATCAAGACAAGGAACGGTGATGCTACGGGGCAACTCTGCCCCAGAGAAAAAACTCAAAATGACTTTGTGAACATCCTCTGCCACAACCTCCCATGCAAAGGTGAAGAATTTGCCTGTAAACCCGTCCGGCCCTGCCGCACTGTCCCCATCCATGGCGAACACCGCATCTTTAACCTCATTCATGGTGGGAGGCTCCATCAGTAGGGCATTATCTTCATCCGTCACTATCTTGGGAATAACGTCTAAGAACCCATACGAACTAGTAGGGTCGGAGTCTGCCGTGAAGAGCTTTTGGAAAAAGGAGACTACCTCCTTACTAATGAGCTCCTTGGACTCCACCCAATCTCCGTTGGAGTCTTAGATCCGATGAACAATCGACCTGCACCGTCGTTCCGCCACTACCGCGTGGAAATACTTAGAATTACGATCCCTATCCCTCAGCCACGTAACCCTCGTCTTCTGTCTCCAAAAACCTTCCTCAACGGCTAGCGTGTTCCTCAATCGCGCGCGGGCTTCAGTCAATCCAACTAAAGCACGGTTTGATGAATCTTGTTCATGAGCCATTTCTGCCTCCACCACCGCCCTCTCCGTGTCTTTCACTGCCTGAAAAATATCACCAAAGGACCCCCTGGACCATCCCTTGAGGACCAGCTTGATCGCACGTAATTTTGAGGCCAATACCCCTAGAGGAGGACCAGACGACTCGCTTGGCCACCCCTTCCTGATGACATCGAGTAACCCCACTCTAGTGGTCCACACATTTAGGAAACGAAATGGTTTAGGCTTGTTGTCTACCCGCGTAGAAGCAATCAACAATAGCGGGGCATGATCAGACGGGTCCTCGCCAAGTGCTGCACCAAAATATTGGAGCCCATACGGAGAGCATCCAAATTGAAGAGTAGCCGATCAAGGCGTTTCCATATTCGGGCCCGCCCATGCCTGTTGTTGCATTAGGTAAAGTTTGATCTAGAAAACCCTGCATTCGAGACTCCATTCTCCATCATGAAATGTAAAAAGTCCATCCCTTCAGAGAAGCAGAAAGGCCTCCCCCCTCGCTTCTCACCCTCATTGATTATGACATTAAAATCCCCGATTAAGAACCAAGGGATATCGGAAGGCCTGTCCACCGTCAAGTCCGCCCATAGCAGCTCGCGCTCGTGTGGAGTACATCTAGCATGAACAAAGGAGAAGCAGAAAACAGATGGGAGCAAAGGGCTATAAATATGAAGCGAGACATGCTGATCCGACTCGCCCACTATGACCCCAGAATGAAGTGATTTATAGAAGACCCAAACAGTCCCCCCATGGTTAGAGACACTCCGGTCCATACCCAACTTCACCTGCACACTATCAGTGCTACCTAAATCCACCTTGGGTCACAAATCGCTACCAAATGGAGGGAGTGGATTTTACTTAATTTCTTGTGTCTTCTTAGGTTAGGGGCTCGAGAAACACCCCTTATATTCCAAAAAAGCACTTTAAAAATCGGATAAGATGGAGAAGAAATTGACTGAACTCGACTTACTCGAGCATAAGGTGCGGTCAGAAGGGAATCGGGTACGCACACCACGGAGCTTGGGTAGCTCTACCCCCGGGGAGCTTTCGCCACTGTTCGCATGAGATATCGAGCTTGGGGGAGCAGCAACCGAGTCAAGGTGCAATCTTTCTGAAATTGACCCCCTACTCTTTGGGGACTGACAAGCTACCGTACCTCGTGGAGACACATTCCCAAACCTCTCCTGGAATTCACGAAGCTTCTCCGCAGACTCCCCTTCATCCTCCATCCCCACATGCTGCTGCGGCCCCTTCTCCTGAGTCGATCCTACACCCCATCCGTCCTCCATCTCCACCCCACCTCCTCGCAAAGGGCGCACCTGCTACTCCTGCTCTCCACACGCATGACCCACCAGGAGCTCTTGCTGGTCCCCATCGTTGTCCTCCTCTCGCCTTCCCTCCGTCAAGACCTTATCAGCCATAGCACAAAGGATCCTATCCGCAGCCTGTTCAATCACCTCGTCCACCAGCATCGCTACATCTAGCCTGAGAAAACCTTCCAAGGCGACTCCCTCCTGGTGGGTATGAAGAGGCAGTAACAGCTCCTCCTCCACGGCCAGCCCATCGCCAACACCCACCACCTTCCCCCTCTCGCCACGCTGGTCTCCATCAGTAGCGTGCTTTGCTTCTTGCTGGGCGGCAACAGAGTTAGCCACCTCACTCCTTTGCTGTACGCCCATTACTGGCAGCACCGCCACTGGATCATGCCCCACTGCCAACCCATAACCATCCTCCATCCCCTTCACAACCTCGCCACGCTGGACATCCTCCGTAGCTCGCCTTACATGGAATATTGTCCCACTTATTTTTTAAAATGTCCCGTTAGCAAATTTAATTTTTCGGAGGCTCGTTTATTAAGAAATAGTGAATACATGTTTTTCAAGGCAATATTTGAATCGAGAGTGCAATAATCCCAGAGAATTAAGAATGAGTAATAATAGACTAAGAAAAGTCAATTGATGGATTAGAGGTGAGTGGGTTAAAAATTTAAGCTTATACCGCGAGTGCGTCGAAAGTTTTCCGAAAGTCACGCCTGTGCAAACTAATTGGAGATTTGAGGAATTAATACTTGTGAGAACTCATGTTTTTATTTCAAAAATAGTTATTTTTAGGATTATTTACCCAAGTATTAGTGAGTTATATTATCGTTATAAGAATTTCTTTTAAGTTTTGCTTTATCGCGCGTCAATCGAAAGATCTCGTATTTCGCGTCAAAACGGTTAAGTGGAGATTTAAGAAACTTATACTAGACTACTAAGAGTGAATAATTATGGTATTAAAGGAGTTACATTGGAGGTTTAGTGCACAAGCGAAACAAACCCGAGAGAAAACGGACACGAAACGCGCGCGCTCGAGTACTATTCATAGTTGACTTTTGCTCAAAATTTTAACCACAAAATCCTCAAGCTTCTCCAAGAAGTTTCACTCATTAGCACACTCTCTCTCTCTTCTCACCAAGGCTGGCCAAAAATCCTCAAGGAAGAAGAAGAAAAGCTCTTCACAAATTTACCTCAAAATTTGCTCCAAATCCTTCACAAATCACCATCCAACCTCAAAATCACTTGGGAATTCACTTAAACTAGAAGAAAGACCTCATCTTGCCGGTTTTCTTAGGAGTTTTTGGGACAAAAATTTCTGGTTTCTCTTGAAAGCTAGGAGGTAACCATCCAATCTTTCATTCTTGGCTTTAATGGGTTTTATTCTTAGCTTTGAATCTTGTAGCTTCATTATTGTTGTTAGTATTTGGATTGGATTGGTTGATGTGGGCTCTATGAATTCCCACCTTGGTTGTATGGGCTGATATGATGAGTTAATGTTTGATTTGAGTTGTTTAAGTGTTGGTTAAGATGATTATGGATATAGAATTGATGGAAAGTTCGAAGGAAGTTGCGTAGGATTGATGACCGAAATCTGTCCTGTTTGTGCCGTGCATTTAGTTCAAATTTTTGATGTTCAAATGACCTTGAAACTGGTGTATATATGTTGTGTATGGTGTGTAGAAAGTTTCTACCAAAAATCATTTGGATTGGTTGGATAACAATTGAATTTTGGCAAGAACAAATCTGGAAAATTCGTGTAGCAGTGGTCCACTGGTAGTATTCTTTGAACGAACATATCTCTTTGTTCGGAAGTCAGAATTGAGTGCCGTCAGTGGCATTCAAAACTAGACAACCGAAGTTTTCTAAAGGTGTAAAATGGACCTTTTAATTCGAACTGAGTCATCTGTAGTGATAAATCAAAGTCAGCTGCCCTGTTCTATGAGCCTATCCGAGAGGTAGGTAGATCTGCATTTTGTGGCTCTATTTTCTCTCACTTATGAATTGATTTTGAAAACAGTTTATTCTGATAAAATGTAGCCTCATGATTCTAATTTCTAATGCCACCAACCATTCTCAATTCCAAGTTGTGTGGAGTGAGATATGGTTCGATTTCCAAATTGCGACAAAACTGGAAAACCCTTCTTTTGGGCTCGCTGACTGGTTTGGTTGTTAGTGAGGTGTCTTATTTTGAAATTTTGATGTTAACCAACTACCAATTGTTTATGGAATGTTTCTTGGACCTTGGTTTTACAAATGAACCAAAATGGGACTGATTGTATGGGGTAAAGTGTTTGAAAAGGAAAAGAAAGCAAGAAGACAGATTTGTCTTGAAAATTTCTTGAACTTTGGTAGTTATTTTAACTACCTTCCCGTATGAGTTTTTATGTGAAATTTGATAGAGGATTAGCCCTCATATGGAAGTTGAATTGTACCAAATTTGGTGTTATTCTAAGACCATTTCAATATCCAAATGATGTGCCAAAATTGTTCTTCAAATCTGAAAAATCTATTGAACTGTCTTCAATTTTGGCCAACTTTGAGCTGCTATATTTTGGCACTCAAAACTCCAAATTTAGTTCCGTTTGATGTGTTTGAATATTTTTTAGAACTCTTATTGTGGTACGAATTTCGGAGGCTAGTTCACTTTCTGTGAATTTTACCGAATTTCCAAAGTTTACTGAAAACATGATCGAAACTGTCTTGTATGCTCAAGTGAGCCACTTTGAGCTGAAATTTGAATGTCTTTCATTTATAATCTTGGAAAGGTGTCTTCTGGAAACTTTTAGTAATTTGAACCAAGATTCCAACGGTACAAAGTTTTCCAATTTTGGACCTCCTGAGTGCAAGTTCTGATATTTCTAATTTAGGCGTGCAAAATTAAAATTTTCCAATCCAATGAGAAATGAGTTTTTGGAAACTCTTCCCTATCCTTTGAGATTGATTGACCGTTTTAAATTTGATTTCACGAAGGAAATCAGTTTTTCCTTGTGTTATTAAACCCCACTTTTGAGTCTCGATTTACGAGTAATTAAGACTCTCTTTCATGATATTTTCCTAGTATTGTACAAGTGTACTGTCCTTCTTGTTAACAAGGGGTTTATAAGTGATAATGTGCGATAGTAAATTATTCTTTGCTCAGGCGCTCAAGGGGACCTTCAAGAGGATCTCGAAGCAGACGCCTAAAAGTTGTTTAAGCACTTACTCCTTACTTTGATTGGTGAGTGTCAAGTGCATGATTTGTTGCAATTATATGAATTGCTTCTTATGGATTGAATGATTGATAATTGTTGAATTGAGTGTGTACTTTATCGCACTCGTTCTCTTTCAACTGATTGTACAACTGAATTGCTCATGACTGAATTGAGATTGATTGACTGAATTGCAACTGATTGACCGCATGTCTTTGGAGTGAATCTTCTCAACTTATAACTGAACTGCTTGCATGTCGTTGGAGTGAATCTCCTCGACTTATAACTGAAACTGTGGGGATGCCCAAATCTCAATTGGCCTACCTTGCGACTCGAGCTAGCAAAGGTTTGGTCGAGAAGCTTGGTGAACCATGAGATAACTATAAGCTTGATCTATTGAGAGATCTTGCTTGGCCTACTCGCATAGTAGTGCCTTTTATTGAAGTGCGAGCCCGATGCGGTGTATGATGGACGGAATTGACATGTAAGTGGAGTTCTACGGACTTAAATGCCAAACCGGTTGATGGAGTGTCATCGTGGGAAGGTATTCGATCGAGGTTTGGTGAAGCAAGTGGAACTTAGCTCTTGAGAGCTCCTGTATCCTCATTGAATGTATTTAATTGAAAATTGTGAATTGCTTGAATGTTACAACTTTAATTCTTGCTTAAATGCCATTGTTACTTGAACTATGTGTTTTACATGTTTTCTTGGCCTCACGAGCATCCGCTCACCCCGTTAGATTTATTTTCCTTAACAGGAGGTGAACTGGAAGGGATTATGGAAAAGCCTACTTGATGGCTCTTTTGACTAGAATTTTGGAATGTATTTGTCTAGACATCATTTTGGGAAGTTGTATATTTTGGAAAGTGGATGTATTTTGAACTTGTGATGTAAGATTGAATATTTATGTATGAAAATGATTTCGTGCCTTTATTTCGACTTTCATTGTTAGTCGTTATCCCTTAAGTTTGGACTTAAATTGTACTGAGTCCTTGCGAGAGTTGGGCAGGTGTCCCGCTGATACCCTTGGGCTCGCCCTTCGGAGAAGAAGTGGGGCGTCACATGTACTTTATCGCACTCGACCCAAGCTAAAGTGAATTTTCAATGATTGAATGCTATGAACTGGGCCCTTACCCTTCGTTGCCAGTCGACTTGAGCCAGAAGCCGATTCGGTCGGGCTGCTGGTGACCCTGGGACAGTATTTTAGTATACTCGAGTATGATCACGAAGGTTGGTGGAGAACTGGCTAGTGAATTGGTTAGTGGCGGGAAATGAAATGAATAAATTGAAATGTTGAAATAAAGGGAAGAGATGAATGATTGAATGAAGGAGAATGACTGGCGGAATGAACAAATGGCTCCACGTGAGCATGTATCCTTTTAATGAGTGTGTTCTCATTGCTTTTATATTGTGAATGTTTTCTTGATTGATTGTTATTAAATGACTAATGTCCTTGTTTCAATTGCTTGATTATGTGTATGGAAACCTCACTGAACTTTAGCTCACCCTTCTATTCCATTACATTTGTTTTCCTTACAGGGTTTGAGAGCAAGGACAGGTGATTGGAGGAAGACTAAACTTTTGGTTAGAACTTTTGTTGTGTAATAGTGATAGTATTAGTAGTTGGTTGAATCCTAAACTTTTGTACTTAACCTTGAGGATTGTATATCTGTGTGAATGATTGTATATATGTTAAGTTTGATTGGCCATCTTAACTTGCTCTAAAGTGATAAGTGAGTGAGCCCAGGCGAGAGCTAGGCAGGCGGTCCGCTGAACCCTTGGGTATGCCCTAGGGGGAAGGTGGGGTCATCACACAAACAACTTTTCTTCCATTCTTTACCAACCCTCTTGAAAATTTCTTTATCCGACTAAATCCGAATTTGTCTCATATGCTCTCGAATTTTGTATTGATGAACCCAACCAGCAGCCAAATTCCTCAAATTCATTCACAAACCAATTTAAACATTCTCTCCAACCCTCAGGGACCCTACCACTATATTATAGAGTCTTTTGTGTTGGGTACTGTCTCTCAGGAAAAGGCGACGATGGAAAAATAACCCGCACCTATTGACAAGAACCTATTGAGAAGGTTGGATTGATTTGATGAATTTATGAAGAAAAGTCAAGGATTGAGCAGGCATGGTATTTTGGACTATGATGAATTGTGTCTTTTTCCAGATATTCAACTGTCATTAGAATTCAGAATCCCCAAATTCAATAAGTATGATGGAACTGAAAATTCTAAAACGCATCTCACTGTGCTTGCCAACAAGTTAAGTAAATCCGTGGATGATGAAAATTTACCTATGCATCTATTTTCAAAAAGTTTGGAGGGAGATGCTCTAGACTGGTACTCAAATTTAAAGCCTGGAGAGGTCGTAATCTGGTTGGATTTGTCAACAATTTTTGTAAAACAATATGAATTCAACTGTGAGTTGGCACCGATGTGAACAACACTGGAGGGTATCAAGAGAAAGTCATCGAAAGATCACGAGACCTATGCAAAGCGGTGGAAAAAATTAGCTGCCAAAGTAGAGCCTCCTATGACTAAGGAGGAGATTGTTCGTACTTTTATCAAAACTCATGACCCACCTTATTTTGAAGAGATTTTTCGTATGACTGGAAGTTCATTTGCTACTTTCATTAACAAGTTGAAGGAGTACGATGAATTTGTCGAAACAGGGAAGATTGTTAATGTTTCAGCATTGAAGTTGCAATTAGATGCCCTACAGAATCAAAGCAATAATGGAAAAAAACCCTCGTTTGAGAAGAAAGAAAGAAAAAATACTTTTATATGGGATCAAGGCCCGCCCTTTAGACCTAACATTTGAAACCATCCCACCTATTCTATCCCTTACCCATATTACCCTAACCCTCAACCGGTTTACTACACTACTACCCAATTCTATCATTCTCAATCAAATCACTTGAATACCTTATCGTTACCTCCAACCTCACAACCTGTCTTTCAAAATCACCCTTGTCCTATTTATCATTCTAGACTAACCCTACAAAATAGCAACCCCACTCAAAACCTTTTTCAATCCAGTAGAATTCAAACTCAAAAGTAATTTCAAATCTTTACCAACTTGGCCCGACCCATTGATCAATTTTATGAGTAATTAAAAGCAACTGAAAAAATTGGAATCGTTCCTCCCAAACTCTATCTTAGAGGTCCTTATGCCAGTTATGATCCACAAGCAATCTGTACTTATCTCTCTGGAAGTCTAGGTCATACCACTGTCGATTGTTGGGTTCTAAAACATAAGATTCAAGATATAATTGAATCTGGAGACATTCTTCTCAAAAGAAAGGGAGAACAGGGACCGAATGTCAGTAAAATCCTTTACTTAAACATGGGAGCAATGTAAGGGTTATCATCATTAATGAAGATTTCGTCGATTCCACCCAGTACATCAAAGATAAAACTGAGGTATTTGGCGTAATGGAGGCTGACCATGTGAGAGTGAGAAAGCTGCTGTCTGCTGAAAAGTCCATGACTTAGAGCACAAATAATATTTTTGAAGAAAAGTTGAAATCTCATGTGTTTGAAAAAGATGAGCCATTTGTAGTAGAAGGAGGACCTTCCAAGATTAACAATTCTAAACCTCCTTTTATTCTGGATCTGTCATCTTTTAAATGGGATATATCGAGCCTGTTGTCCTCAAATTTTCAGAACAAATGTCTGTCAATTACTTGCAAGAGGTGCCATGAAATTACGAGGAGTTTATTCTATTGATTGGAGATAAGAAATATTTGAAAAAAGAGGTATCTCCTATCACCAGATTTGGGAGTATCATGGAAAACTCTGAAATCGATGTTCAATCTAGAGTCAAGATTAATTTTCTTCCGCCCAAGTCCCTTGTGTCTGAAAATGAAGATGTGAATTTTTCAAAGATACTGAAGAGAAGTGTGTACAAGATAGTAGAGCAATTAGATAGGATGCCTGCTCAGATTTCTTTTCTGAACCTACTCTTGATCTCTGAGTTATATATAGAAGTATTGATCAAAATCTTGAATGAGACTCAAGTGCCAAAAAATATCCCTGTGGATAAATTTTCTAACATTGTGGCAAATGTACTTGTTACTAATCATATCGCCTTCTCTAATGACAATCTGACTGTAGAAGGAATTGGGCATAACAGAGCCTTGCATATATCGGTATCGTGAGGACCCGAAAGTTTTCTTATTTTTATCTTATTTTACTGGTTTATTTAATTATTTATTCATCCATTTTATTCGAATAAATTATTTCCACCATTTTAAATCCATTTAAATGGAACTATGCCCTACTTATATTTTTAAAATGTTTCGTTAGCAAAATCTACTTTTCGGAGGCTCGTTTAGTAAGGAATAACAAGTGCACATTTTTCGAGATAAAATTTGATTCGAGAGTGCAATAATCTTGGAGAATTAAGAATGATCAATAGTAGACTAAGAAAAGTTAATTGAGAGATTAGATGTGGGTAAGTTAAAATTTAAGCTTATACCGTGCGCGCGTCGAAAGTTTCCCAAAAATCGCGCTGGTACAAACTAATTGGGGATTTGAGGAATTAATACTAGACTTGTATGAAGATTCATGTTTTTATTCTAAACTAGTTATTTTTATGATTATTTACCCTAGTATTAGTTACTTATATTATCGTTACAAGAATTTCTTCTAAGTTTCGCTTTATCGCGCGCGAATTGGAAGATCGCATTTTCCGCGTCAAATCGACCCAATGGAGATTTAAGAAATTTATTCTAGACTACTAAGAGTAAATGATTATAATGTTAAAGGAAGTACATTAGAGATTTAGTGCACACGTGAAACAAACCCGAGAGAAAACGGACACGAAACGCGCACTATTAAGAGTTGACTTTTGAAGGAATTTTAACCACAAATTCTTAAGTTTCTCCAAGAAGCTTCATTGATCAGCCTTCTCTCTCTCTCTTCACTCACCATAGCCGGCCATCCTCAAGCAAGGAAGAAGAAGAAAACTCTTCATCAATTCAAAACTAGACATCTGTAGTTTTCTAACGGTGTATCATGCACCTTCTAATTAGAACTGAGTCATCTGTAGTGATTGATCAAAGTCGGCTGACCTGTTCTGTTAGCCCAACCGAGAGGAAGTTAGAAGCTGCAAATTATAGCTCTAATTTCTCTCATTTGCGAACTAAATTTTAAAACTATTTCTTCTGATGAAATGTATGCTTGTGAATCTAGTTTCCAACGCCACTGACTATGATCAATTTCAAGTTGTATTGAGTGAGATATATCCCAATTCCCGAACTGTACCAAAGCTGGAAAACCCTAATTTTGCTAGCCGAATGGCCTAGCTTGACTTGGGACTCGTTGTTTTGAAATTTTTGATGTCAATCACCTACCAAATGTATATTAGATGTTTCTTAGACCTTTGTTTCACAAATGATCCAGATTTGAGTTAATTTCATTGGGCCAAATGTTTGAAAAAGAAAATGGAAGCAAGAAGACAGATTTGCCTTGGAAATTCCTTAAACTTTGGTAGTTTTGTTAACTACCTTCCCGTGCAAATTTTCAAATGAAATTTGATAGAGAGTAGTCCTCCTATGGAAGTTGAATTTTACTAATTTTGGTATCATTCTAAGAATGTTTTGATATACAAACAAGATACCGAAGTTGTACTTCCAAATCTGGAAAATGGACCGAACTTTCCTTATTTTTAACCAACTTTGAGCTGCTATATCTTGACGCTCAAAACTCCGATTCTAGTTCTGTTTGTTGTGTTTAAAACTTTGATTGGAACTCTAATAGTTTTGTGAATTTCAGAGGCTAGTTCACTTTCTGTGAATTTTGCCGAATTTTCAAAATTTGCCGAAAACCAATACTGAAACTGTCTTGTAGCACGAATCAGCCACTTTAAGCTGAAATTTGAGTGTTTTCCATTTAGAAACTTGAAAAAGTGTCTTCTAGGAACTTTTATTACTTTGAAACTAGTTTCCAATGGTACTAAGTTTTCCAATTTTGGACCCTACTGAGTGTAAGATATGATTTTTCAAAGATTGCTCCTTAAACTGAAATTTTTGAAATTGAAGGGAATTGAGTTTTTAGAAACTTTTCACTACTCTTCGATATTGAATGACCATTTTAGACTTGCCTTTATGAAGGAAATCGATTTTTCCTTGCGTTATTAAACACCACTTTTGCACCTTGAATTTTGAGCAAGTAAAGCTCTATTCCATGACATTTTCTTAGATTGTACAAGTGTACGATCTCTTTTGTTAACAAGAGACTTATAAGCAATAATGTGTGATAGTTAATTATTATTTACTCAGCTACTCAAGAGGACCTTCAAGAGGATCTCACAGTGAACGCCTAAACCCTCAATTGGGCACTACTTCCTTGTTTTTGATTGGTGAGTGTCAAGTGTGTGAAAAAGTGTTACGTGCTTAATTGTTATTAGTGATTGGGTGTTTTGAAAATGACGAGTCGAGTGTGTACTTTATCGCACTCATTCTCATTTAAGTGAAGTGTATTTGAATCATTTGAAGTGAATACTTAAGTGAAGTGTTTCAATGATTATTTATGCTATGGTTGCATAAGTCAATTGGAGTGAATCTCCTTGACTCTTAGTGGTAATAGTGGGGGATGCCTAGATCTCATTGGCCGACCTTGGACTCGAGTCGGCATGGACTTGGTCGGGAGCTTTGGTAAGTCATGAGAAAAACATAAACTTGATCTATTGAGAGATCTTGCTTGGCATACTCGAGTAGTATCGCTTTATATAAAAGAAGAGCGAGCCCGGTATTAGGGTATGTAATGGTGAACGGGGAACGAGTAAGCGAAGTTTCTACGAGCTAAATACCGACCCGGTTGATGGAGTGTCATCGCGGGGAGGTAATTGATCGAGCATTGGCAAAGCAAGTGGAACTTAGCTCCTGAGAGCTTCCATATCCTTGAATTGTTTCTGTTTACTTTTCTCACTCGAATTGTTAATTACTTGAATACTATTGTTTTACTTGCTAAATTGTGATTGCTACTTGGATTACGTGCTTGCATGTGTGTTTCTTTGCCTCACTGAGTATTGGCTCATCCCATTAGTTTGTTTTCCTTAACAGGTTGGATTGGAAGATTTTGGAAAAGCCGACTAGGTTGTACTTTTGATTGGAATCTTGGTTGTAAATGTTTAGTCGACTTTTACTGGTTGTATTTTGGGACTTGATGTATCTTTTGAGAAATAATGTAAAATTTGGATATTCAGTTAAGGAAGCGATTTCTTTTCATTTTAGACTTGTATTATTTGGTATGTATCGTTAAGTTTGAATTGAATTGTCTTGAGTCCGGGCGAGAGTTGGGCAGGTGTCACGCGGATACCCTTGGGTTCGCCCTTGGGAGAAGTGGGGGCGTCACAGTTGGTATCAGAGCTTAGACTTCAGATCTTTGTAGTGTATCCTAGGCTTGAAATTTGGGATGACGAACTGTGGGACTGGTTTGAAAGTTAAGTGACCGCTTGTAGGGATTGAAATTTGAGCCTAGATTTGAATTAGTGGATAATTAGAAGTCTTGATCTTGTGAGGGACATGTGGAATAGTATGAAAGGATCAAATCTAGTTGATTTAGTATATCTGGACCTATATGAGCTTTTACTTTAAGTGTAAGCTATAGAAGGTAATGGTGTTATTAAGTCGTCTCGGGGGCGCCTTCCGATGGTCCATTGTCGAGAAGGGCCTAAGAGAGCTCATTGGAGATATAATCCAACTCGCTGAACTAGGACTCCATGTGATTGCCAGAGAACTTACTCGTACCCAAATAACGAAGTGTTAATGGTGGTTGATGACCGAAGGCGGTCGTCCGAGGAAACTAAGGTAGTTCGAGAGGATAATCGAGGACTGAGGGAATAATGACCAAGTGTGTTACCTTGGTCGAACAAGTGGTGATGACAAGGTACTTAATGAGGGAAAATGAAGAAGAAAACTCCTAGTGCTGGAAATGAAAATGATCCTACTGAAGTAGCAGACATTTCTGGCTCCGCCAATCACTAAGCTAGTGAATTTGTTTACAGTAATAGTTTTCGTCAAGGATAGTCGGGGTGGTGCTTGTTCAAAGGCCATTGCATGTTGTATTTTGTTTCACTATACTTCCTACTGTTTAAGCAATTGAATGTTATTTATGAAGTGCTTGACTTTATCGTTTTATGACTTCAAATCTATGTTATGGGTTGTACACATTTGCAATTACTTCGGTGTCTTCCTTATTAATTTCGTTTTGCATGATCAAAGTGTCATTTTTAAACTCCATTTATGTGTACTTATTGTATGTCATGCCTTTATAAATGTTAAATTTATGGACGGCCAAAGAAGTGAAAAGGGGCTGAGAGCGAGGGGTTAGGCAACCCCGAGCTCAAGGGGATGATTAGGGAACGACTGCTGGACCAAACCAAAATCCTAAACCAATTAACCAACCTAGGAACTAAGAGATGATGTAAGGATAGAACGATTCTTGAAATTCGTCCATCTAAGTTTCACGGAGGGTCTAACCTCGAAATAGTAGAAATTAGTTTGAGGGGATAAAATAAGGCACTAGTGAGAGCCAGAGGTTAGGGTTTCTTCTTGAGCAACTTTGTAAGTAAGTATTAGAGAATGAACTAGGGTATGGAACTTTTATCCTAAGGAATAAAACCCCCGTATTTTGTTATGTTTATAAAATGATAGTAATCTTGTGAGGGCAAGAGCCCGTCCATATTAAGAAGAAAATAGTTAAGAGCTATATTTTGGGGCGACCTATAAGCAAAAGAATGAAAGAGCAATATGGCTCGAGCTTCCATTATGAATAGTTACTCATTTTAATCCTTTGAATTGCCTGGAAGGCTATCATTCGACTTAAGTCAACTAGTAAGATGACAAATTTGGAAGAAATGCATAAGGAAAGGGACATTCTTCGAAATGAGGTAGGATTTCAAAAGAAATTGGCTGACTACAGGGAAGGACGGTGGAACAAGAAAATGCATAGAAAATTGAGTTGCTACGCAAGAACGTGGAACTAGAGAAAAAATACAAAGAAAATTCTCAAACTGATCAAGTCGTGACTTCTCATATACCTTGTGGATATTGTGGCAAGATTAACCACACTGAGGCCGAGTGCTGGAGAAAGCAAGGAAAATGTCTGAAGTGCGGAGTACCGAACATCAGATTGCAAGTTGCCCTAGTAACCCTAATAAAAAGAGGAAATACTCAGTAACCAACTAGGTCCGCTACAAAGCCATCGAGTACCGGATGGGGGTAATTAATACTAATGGCTGTGAAGAGGACCCAAATAGTGGAGGTTTCACAAGTCGAGATAGTTTGACTCCACTCAAGGGATAGAGGTTGTAGTTTTACCCTAGTCTAGACTGGCACTTTTGGAGGTGGTAATCTTTTGTATAAGGGAAAGTCCTTTTGTTGTTTTGTATCTTGGCAACTTGGCATTTTCTGTTATGATCTTGTTGTTTCCCCTTTTCCTTTTGAAATGATTTGATAAACCTCTTCCAACTGGATGTAACTATTATGATCTTTATGATATATGAAAATTTACTTGCTTTTAATTGATTTCATGGCTTATAGGTATATTTAAACTTTGCCCCACACCTTTAGATTGGTGATAAGACATGAACGGTAGTAGACGTGGTTGAGATTATACTAGAGAGCGTAGGCAAACTTGAGGTCTTGAAGGTGACCAGGGATCGGTGGTGGACCAAAAAAAAAATCAAGAACTTAGGTTTAAAGCCGGGACCCAATGCTTGATTGCCAACTTGCTATATTAATTGTGAGATTTGAGTTGGTGAAAGGAAATATTTGATAGATTTAATGAGCCTAACGATTAAGGGACGGGATATCATATTTGGAATGGAAGATTGAGATTATACATAGACTATCGAGACTTGCACAACATGACCATTTGGAACAAATACCCTTTTTGCCTTACATGGATAGGAATTCGATCAACTGTAAGGAGCCGTGGTACTATCCAAGTTGGATTTAAAGAAGAACTATTACCAGTTGAGGATCTTAGAAATTGATATACTTAAGACCGTTTTCAATTTAAGATATGGTACTTCAAGTTCACAATTATGCCCTTTGGGTTGACGAAGGCATTAGCAACAATTATGGACTTAATGCATTGGGATTTTAAGCCGTATTTGAATCAATTGGTGGTGATATTTATTAATGGTATATTGGTATACACTAAGGTTGAGGAGGTCATGAAAGACACCTGATGATAGTTTTACAAACCCCGAGAGAGCGTCAATTTTCGTTAAGTTTAATAAATGTGAGTTCGATTGGAAGAAGTAGCCTTTCTAGGTTGTACAATATCTAAGGAAGAAATTGCTATAGACTCAGTCAAAGTGAAAGCTGTTTTAAAAGGAAACGACCAGAAAACCCTACCGAAATTTGGAGTTCTTAGAGTTAGCCGAATATTACCTTTGGTTTATCAAGGACTTTTCCAAGATTGTAATACTTGGTAAGCTATTTGGGATTCTAAATGTGAGGAAGAATTTTAAAAGTGAAAAGTGCTTAACCGATGCACCTGTATTAGCCTTACCGAGCAGAGGAGGTAGTTGTGATTTATACAGATGTTTCAAAGAATGGTTTAGAATGTATATTAATACTACATGATAAGGTGATTGTATTTGCCTCTAGAAAGTTAAAATCTCACGAGAGAAATTATCCAACTCATGATTTGGACTTAGCGGCTGCAATACTTGCATTAAAGAAGTGGAGACATTACCTATTTGGGGGTAGATATGAGGCCGATTAATTTGCCTTATGACTTGGAAGTTAAAACACCTATTGGGGAAAATCAAAGTTTGATTGCTAGTTGGGTGAATAGAAATTGCGAAGTATGGGTTGGAAAACGTAAGTCAGTGATTGATCTGCTAGGCTTAACCATGAAGGGAATGATATTGTTCTAAGTGTGAATTTCTAGGACGAAATTTCTTTTAAGTAGGGAAGGTTGTGAGGACCCGAAAGTTTTCTTATTTTTATCTTATTTTACTGGTTTATTTAATTATTTATTCACCCATTTTCTTCGAAGAAATTATTTCCACCATTTTAAACCCATTTACATGGAACTATGCCCTACTTATATTTTTATAACGTTTCGTTAGCAAAATCTACTTTTCGGAGGCTCGTCTAGTAAGGAATAACAAGTGCACATTTTTTGAGATAAAATTTGATTTGAGAGTGCAATAATCTTGGAGAATTAAAAATGATCAATAGTAGACTAAGAAAAGTTAATTGAGAGATTAGATGTGAGTAAGTTAAAATTTAAGCTTATACCGTGCGCGTGTCGAAAGTTTCCCAAAAATCGCGCTGGTACAAACTAATTGGGGATTTGAGGAACTAATACTAGAATTGTGTAAGGACTCATGTTTTTATTCTAAACTAGTTATTTTTATGATTATTTACCCTAGTATTAGTTACTTATATTATCGTTACAAGAATTTCTTTTAAGTTTCGCTTTATCGCGCGCGAATTGGAAGTACGCGTTTTCCACGTCAAATCGACCCAATTGAGATTTAAGAAATTTATTCTAGACTACCAAGAGTAAATGATTATAAATGTTAAAGGAAGTACATTAGAGGTTTAGTGCACACGTGAAACAAACCCGAGAGAAAACGGACACGAAACGCGCGCACTATTAAGAGTTGACTTTTGAAGGAATTTTAACCACAAATTCTTAAGCTTCTCCAAGAAGCTTCATTGATCAGTCTTCTCTCTCTCTCTTCACTCACCATAGCCGGCCATCCTCAAGCAAGGAAGAAGAAGAAAACTCTTCATCAATTCAAAACTAGACATCTGTAGTTTTCTAACGGTGTATCATGCACCTTCTAATTAGAACTGAGTCATCTGTAATGATTGATCAAAGTCGGCTGACCTGTTCTGTTAGCCCAACCGAAAGGAAGTTAGAAGCTGCAAATTGTAGCTCTAATTTCTCTCATTTGCGAACTAAATTTCAAAACTATTTCTTCTGATGAAATGTATACTTGTGAATCTAGTTTCCAACGCCACTGACTATGATCAATTTCAAGTTGTATTGAGTGAGATATATCCCAATTCCCGAACTGTACCAAAGCTGGAAAACCCTAATTTTGCTAGCCGAATGGCCTAGCTTGACTTGGGACTTGTTGTTTTGAAATTTTTGATGTCAATCACCTACCAAATGTATATTAGATGTTTCTTAGACCTTTGTTTCACAATTGATCCAGATTTGAGTTAATTTCATTGGGCCAAATGTTTGAAAAAGAAAATGGAAGCAAGAAGACAGATTTGCCTTGGAAATTCCTTAAACTTTGGTAGTTTTGTTAACTACCTTCCCGTGCAAATTTTCAAATGAAATTTGATAGAGAGTAGTCCTCCTATGAAAGTTGAATTTTACTAATTTTGGTATCATTCTAAGAATGTTTTGATATACAAACAAGATACCGAAGTTGTACTTCCAAATCTGGAAAATGGACCGAACTTTCCTTATTTTTAACCAACTTTGAGCTGCTATATCTTGACGCTCAAAACTCCGATTCTAGTTCTGTTTGTTGTGTTTAAAACTTTGATTGGAACTCTAATAGTTTTGTGAATTTCAGAGGCTAGTTCACTTTCTGTGAATTTTGCCGAATTTTCAAAATTTGCCGAAAACCAATACTGAAACTGTCTTGTAGCACGAATCAGCCACTTTAAGCTGAAATTTGAGTGTTTTCCATTTAGAAACTTGAAAAAGTGTCTTCTAGGAACTTTTATTACTTTGAAACTAGTTTCCAATGGTACTAAGTTTTCCAATTTTGGACCCTACTGAGTGTAAGATATGTTTTTTCAAAGATTGCTCCTTAAAACTGAAATTTTTGAAATTGAAGGGAATTGAGTTTTTAGAAACTTTTCACTACTCTTCGATATTGAATGACCATTTTAGACTTGCCTTTATGAAGGAAATCGATTTTTCCTTGCGTTATTAAACACCACTTTTGCACCTTGAATTTTGAGCAAGTAAAGCTCTATTCCATGACATTTTCTTAGATTGTACAAGTGTACGATCTCTTTTGTTAACAAGAGACTTATAAGCAATAATGTGTGATAGTTAATTATTATTTGCTCAGCTACTCAAGAGGATCTTCAAGAGGATCTCACAGTGGACGCCTAAACCCTCAATTGGGCACTACTTCCTTGTTTTTGATTGGTGAGTGTCAAGTGTGTGAAAAAGTGTTACGTGCTTAATTGTTATTAGTGATTGGGTGTTTTGAAAATGACGAGTCAAGTGTGTACTTTATCGCACTCATTCTCATTTAAGTGAAGTGTATTTGAATCATTTGAAGTGAATACTTAAGTGAAGTGCTTCAATGATTATTTATGCTATGGTTGCATAAGTCAATTGGAGTGAATCTCCTTGACTCTTAGTGGTAATAGTGGGGGATGCCTAGATCTCATTGGCCGACCTTGGACTCGAGTCGGCATGGACTTGGTCGGGAGCTTTGGTAAGTCATGAGAAAAACATAAACTTGATCTATTGAGAGATCTTGCTTGGCATACTCGAGTAGTATCGCCTTATATAAAAGAAGAGCGAGCCCGACACTGGGGTATGTAATGGTGAACGGGGAACGAATAAGTGAAGTTTCTACAGACTAAATACCGACCCGGTTAACGGAGTGTTATTGCTGGGAAGTAATTGATTGAGCATTGGCAAAGCAGGTGGAACTTAGCTCCTAAGCGCTTCCATATCCTTGAATTGTTTCTGTTTACTTTTCTCACTCGAATTGTTAATTACTTGAACACTATTGTTTTACTTACTAAATTGTGATTGCTACTTGGATTACGTGCTTGCATGTGTATTTCTTGGCCTCACTGAGTATTAGCTCATCCCATTATTTTGTTTTCCTTAACAGGTTGGATTGGAAGATTTTGGAAAAGCCGACTAGGTTATACTTTTGATTGGAATCTTGGTTGTAAATGTTTAGTCGACTTTTAATGGTTGTATTTTGGGACTTGATGTATCTTTTGAGAAATAATGTAAAATTTGGATATTCAGTTAAGGAAGCGACTTCTCTTCATTTTAGACTTGTATTATTTGGTATGTATCGTTAAGTTTGAATTGAATTGTCTTGAGTCCTGGCGAGAGTTGGGCAGGCGTCCCGCGGATACCCTTGGGTTCGCCCTTGGGAGAAGTGGGGGCGTCACAGGTATGCTGTAATGAAAAGTTGTTGCTAAGAGTCTTAGTGGATAATGGATCAGCGTTGAATATCTACCCATAGAACACTCTTCCCAAACTTGGATTTCTTGACATCAAATTTCGTCCGTCTGCAATTGTGATTAGAGGATTCAATGGTTTAAGGAGGGAATCTATGGGTGAAACCGAGTTGGTATTAGAAATAGACCCTGTTCAGTTTCAAATTACTTGCCAAGTCATGGATTTCTTCAGTATTTATAATATTTTACTTGGAAGATCTTGGATACATGCTTCTAATTTAGTGCCATCTTCTTTACACTAAATGTTGAGATTTATTATGAATAATCAGCTCATTACTACTTTTGTTAAGGATGACTGTACTATGATTGTTAATGCAATATTCAAAAGTAAAGGTAGTGAAAGGACTCCAACTCCATCTCATCATGTTGTTGATATCGTCTCCGTGGGATCTGTACCCAGGGATAAGTCGCTGACTAAATTAGATTTGTCAAAGGCCCGTATCATGATAGATAAGGAGATGATTCGAGTTGGATATAAAATAGGAAAAGACCCTGGACGGGAACTGCAAAAAATTTTAGAACCAATAGAGATTTCGATGCAAAAAGATACATTTGGACTGGAATTTCATCCAACTACTAAGGATAGGAGGGAAATGCAAGTTCAAAAGCAAGTTGAAAAGGAGGGAAAGCAAATTGTCCTATACGTCCCACCGCTATATCACATCTTTTTTCGTCCATCAGAGGTGATCATGTCAGAAAAAGAGGATCCTGTTGAAGAGGTTGAAGTGGGCTTATCTTAATTATTTGTCGAAGCTACTTGTGAGGTGGAGCCATCAAAGGATTCAAAATTTTTGCCAATTATCGAAATTGGACTGTTAATTATCTTCCCACTTGAAGGGAATTTTGATAAATTTAAGAGAATTGTCTTTTGATCGAAATTCATATCCAGATAGGGTTGTAATTTGGATCTTTTGTTAAAAGAAATTGCTTTATTTTTTGAACCTTTATTTTTATTTCGGTTAATAGAGTTTGTCTCATTCAAGGAAATTCCTAAAATGGAAACAAAGGTTTGGGCTAGATATATCTTTAAATAGCAATCATACATGTATATTTGTCATTTTGTGAAGTTTTGATGAATTTTGAACTCAATGGAATGGAAGACTTCTCCTACATTTTAAATTATTTTCTATTTATTTAGTACGTATGTTCCATTCTATTTTCAAATGGCCACCATTTTAGAATTCGATGGCTACAATCTTAATATCTCTCATGAACTTGAAATTATGCAATCTAAAATTCAAAATGAGATTGACACTGAGGAAGAATATGAATCCATTCAAGAGATTTAGAACAATATGAAGAGAAAGCCAAACTGAACTTAGAAGAAACGGAAATCATCAATATTGGTATTAAGACGGAGGTTAAAGAAGTAAAAATCAGCATTCATTTGATAAGAAACAGAAGAAGGAAATGATCGAATTCTTAATATTGTTTGAAAATGTGTTTACATGATTATACGATGATATGCCAGGAATCTCTATAGACATAGTGGTTCACAAGTTACCAACTGATCCGAATTTTTTGCCTGTAAAGCAAAAGTCATATAAATTTAAACCAGAAATGAGCCTTAAGATAAAGGAACAAACTATGAAATAGTTCAGTGCTTCGATCATCGTGGTGTCTCATTATTCGATTTGGCTCTTGAATCCTATACTAGTGTTTAAGAAATCTGGGGAGGTGCGAGTATGTATTGATTATAGGGATTTGAATAAAACCAGTCCAAAAGATGATTTTTCTTTGCCAAATATCCATATCCTTTTGGACAACACTGCTGAACACGAGATTGAATCTTTTGGTGATTATTTTGTTGGGTATCATCAGATCTTGATGGTAGAAGAGGATAGAGAGAAAACTTCTTTTATTACCCCATGGAAAATATTTTGTTATCAAATAATGTCTTTTTGGATTATAAAATATTGGAGCTACATATCAAAGAACCATGACTACTCTGTTCCATAACATGATCCACAAAAAAATAAAGATTTATGTGGATGACATCATAATTAAATCCAAAAAGATTGAGAATCGTTTGGTTGATTTAAAGAAACTATTTGAAAGGTTGAGAAGGTATAATTTGAAGTTGAACTCAGCAAAATGTGCTTTTGGAGACCCACTTGATAAATTATTGGATTTTATTATCAGCAAAAAGGATATAGAGATATATCTTGCGTGTAGACACCAAATTTTCAGTGTAATTTCATTTACTATTTATTTTTTTTTAGTTTTTATTTGTCGTGCTAGGTTTATTCACTTTTTAGTTTTTAGTTTTTAGTTTTTTATTTTATTATTTTATTTTTAAGTTTTAGCATAGAATTTCTCGAAAAAAAGGAAAAGCATTCAAAAATTATGCTTTAGTTGTTTTGATTTAAATTCAATGTTTTCTTGGGGAAAATATGAAAAATGAAAAAAAGGGGGGAACCCGCAAGCGGGTTTCAGGCTATTTAACAGGTTCTAAAAAATAAAAAAAAATAGATTTTTACATGCAAGCTGCGGCAGCTTGCAAGGACAGTCGCACATGCCCATCGGAGGGCTCTAAGATGCCCAGTAAAACCTCCACTCTCATCCTCACCTTTCAGGTGAGGGTTTGAGAGCAAGTTTCTGGTATAAATAGAACAGGAAATAGCAGAGAAAGCAGGAGGTTTTTTTGACGGCTAAAACTAGAGAGAGCAGAGAGGTTCTGGGACGGCTAAGAAAAGAAAAACCAGAGAGGAAGAAATGACGGCTGGTTGAGCGAGAGCTAGGGGCAACGGGCTGGTGTTGTTCACGGCTGAAAAAGAAAAGGGGCAGCGCTGGGTAAGAGAGAGCGAGACAACGGCTAAGGGAAAGTTTGATAAAAACCAAGAGGGGGTGACGACTGAGAGTGGGGACGAGTGAAAGCAGCAGAAAGGAGAAAACTTTGCAGTTCTCCACCGGTGGCCTGAATCTGTTCATCTTACCAGTGGTAATCCCTGTTTCCCTCTTGCTATATAAGCTCGGGTTCTAGGACAGATATTTTTCCTTTTCCTTTTTGCTCTCGGCATTTCGTGTTCGTTTCTTTGCTGTCTTGTCTCCATTTCGTTATTATCTTGTGTTAGAGTGTAGCGCTTGATCTGTTTGACATTGGGGGTTGAATGAGGGTTTGTTTTGATTAGAAAGATCGCTGTTTTGGTGGATTTTGTTAGTCTCATCTGCCCGGAATGCCATGTTTGTGAAGTTGCAGAAATTTTTCCAGATTTTCGTACACTCTTTCTCTCGGATTCTTTTTTCTTCCTTTTTTTTTATGTTTGAAATGGAGACTTTGTGGTTGGAAACGTGAAACGATTGCGGGATGATCTCGTTTGTTTGATCCAAGTTTATTGGTTTTGCCATTAGTTATATTTGGATGGCATTCAAGAACCCACTAGAAAATTTGAACCCTACATTCAAAGAAGTAGCTAAAGATGTCTTTTTTTTGTCTATGTGAATCTGTTGGGAAGGAGGGACTCTGAATCTATGATCTTGCACTATTGCATGATTTTTATTGGGTTGAGTTTTCATGGGGTTGGCGGATGGATTCGCGAGTTCCACTGAAGTTCATTGCTGTTGTCTGCGAGGAATGAATTGCTGAAGTTGTAGAATGTGGTTGATTCTTTGATTTGTATAGTCTCGGCTTGTTTGCTTGCAGTAGCGTCGACCAACTCTTTCCCTTCCCCCTGTATGCTTAGTATGTTATCCGAATGATAAGTTTTTGGCTGGATTCCTGTTTGAAATGATCTTTAAAACTGGCCGCATGGTGTTGCCGAAGTTTCAAAGCATGAAAGTTGCAGAACATTTTCCAGAATTTGGCATGCTCTTTATCTCTGTTTTTGCGTTGAAACATGAGAGTTGGGTAGTTAAAAAAACTGAAAAAATAGGTGGTTACATTGCCACTTTGATCCACGGTTGGGTTGGTCTGATTTCCCACGTGAATGATAAGCATCCTTTATTGCACATTCTGCTATTTTCGCTGGCTATGCTCAGGTCCTCTTGGTGGTTTTGCTGTATTTTTCATGGTTAAGTTGCATTTGGCATTCATTTTCTGGATTGGGTCTGTTATCTTGAAAGGCTAGAGTTTAGGATTTCAGAAGTATCCAGGGAATTTGGATTATGTTGCCTTGCTGCATTTTAAGTGTCTGAACCAAGAAGCTTATAAGAGCTGCGTCTCTTGCCGTTTCTTTTGCTGTTAAGCAACTCAGACTCCCAGCTCTGATTTTGCAGCAAACAAAAATGTAATGCTCGGTTGAATGGATGATTAGGACTTGCTGTGTTTGCTTGTTTTGCTTTAAAAAATCTAGATATTCATCAAATTTCACTTCCATAATGAAATAGAAGAAAGCCGTGGCTGGAGTAGTTTTTCTTTGCAGAAAATAAGAGCCAAGTTTTTTTTTCTACGTAGTTGCATGCATGTTGAAAAGAAAATTGTATTCTAACCCCTTGTTTCTTATTTAATGCTTCTATGGCCCATAAGATTGGAAAGATTAATCAATTGGATCCCTTTACATGACGGTTTACCTTGATATGTTTCCATGTGAATCGTGGACAGACTTCAATGGTTTTTCCTTAGGATGATGTAATGAAAGTTTAATAATTTGGAAGAATTTATAGTCTTGGTTTCCCTTTGATCTATTTTTGTCGTTTAATCCTAATAAATAATCTCCCTTTCTTCTTTTTTGTGATTTTGGCATTTGATTGTGATGGGTTCCACCTTAAACCATTAAATTTAGTGTTCCACTTTAGACTCTTGAGTTCTTTTTTTATTTGGGATCGTATTTGCTTACACTTGGGTGGTTTATTCCGTGTTTAATTTTCATGTTGTGTTTAATGTGCACTTTTGTGTTTCATTTTTGTTTCATGTAATTCATTGTCAATTAAAGTGGTACCTTGACCCTTTATTGTTTTGAAGCATTTTTCCTTCATTTGCTTACCATTACGAGGGAGGTATAACTTCTTTTATCCTTTTTTTGTCTCTCCTATGTGATCCAACATGCTAAGTGAAAATTGCATGCCTACTTTGCTTTCCTTGCCTTTCCTTAATTCCTTTCATTTATGTCATTTACTTTGCTTTTGTTAAGTTATCTTTATGGGGTATGTGTACACCTCTTGGCTTGTAATAGATAGGGCTTGGAGAGCAATTTTGTCCATTTTTCCCCTTCCCCTTTTGGTTTAGTTAGCAAATGTAATAGGTTCATTAGCTTGATTGCTTGCTTTTGTTTGCTACGTGTTAATTCGCTTTATTAGGCTCTTGCATCTAGTCGAGCATGCTAAGTGTTATGTGCTATGTGTTTATAGGTAATTGGCATGTCTTACTTGCTTTCTATAGTCATAGATGAATATGATGGATGAATGCACGTCCACACTAGCCAACGCTAGTGTGTGGCTCATGTCCCGTTTCCACTAGTCCAACGCTAGTAGGAATTCATAGATATGGGCTAGTCAAATGCTAGATCCTTAGGGATTTCTCGCTAGTTCATACTTGCATGTTTCACTACATTTCATGCATTTTTCTTAGTTTTCTAGCATTTGGCATGCTCCTCCAATCCTTTCCCCCTTCATTTTAGGTTTTTGCATCCTCATGCTAGTTATAGGGTACATTTGCTTGAGGGTCCCCTTTCGATAAGGGAAACGAGCGAGTGTGGCTACAAAATAGCCTTAGCACGCTAGTTCTTCCTTCTAATCAAAGGGAAAATTAAAGTCGTGAAATTAGGAGTCATTCCCGTACCCGACTTGATGCATACCCCTAGGTTCATGCACTTTCATTCTTATCATATCACTTCCTCACTCTTTTATCCACATTTTCTCACAACTTATATTTTTCTCAATTCACATGCCATGCTTGCACATTTTTCTTCTTTTATCGTTTATTTTCTACCTCACAAATTGCACCCAATCGCACTTAGATGCATTCACTACTATTATACCATATCTTCATCCACTGGCACACAAACACCTTTATTTTCTCAATTGGCATACATGCACTTTTCTTACATTTGCACACATACACTTTTCTTACATTTGCACACATACACTTTTCTTACATTTGCACACTTGCACTTACATTTGTTTTTGTTTTGCATTCTTCTCACATTTTCACACTTGCACTCATATTTGGGTCTTCATTTGCATTACTCGTGACCTCTATGAGAGTTTTCCTTATTGGCCATCACAACTCATGTGATTGGGACCAAAAAACCTCATACGAGACATTTTAGATTTAGGATTGCATTTTTTCATATCCATTAGTCATGTCCAACATGTAACGCATACTTTGGGTAGAAAAATTAGGGAAAGAAGGGTTAAGTCACGCAACTAGCTTTGGCTAGGGTAAGGGAGTGCCTTAGGCTTTGCCTTTGCCTTCTCCCTTATCAAACGTGACCCCCGATCCCTTTCTTTGGTTACGTAGACCTAAAAGTTCTTTAAAAAGGGTTTGTTTACTTTTTTTTCCAAAAATCACTTTTTGGGTGACTTGGTACACCCTAACTCTATACCAAGTGGCGACTCCATTTTCCATTCAAAAATCCTTTTTGAACTTTGTTTGGCCGAATCGTCGCATTTTCAAGTCCCACGGCCTTTTATTTTCATTTTCAGACACACACTACTTTCACACACTCAAAAAGTGGGGCGCGACACTGCGAAAATTAGAGCAATTCTAGATATGTTCATTCCAAAAACTCAGAAAGATGTGAAGAGTTTTTTTGGAAAGATCAATTTCTTCGGTCGATTCGTTGCATAGTTAACCTCCACTTGTGAGCCTTTATTCAAATTGTTAAAAAAGAATGCACCGATGGATTGGAATGATGATTGTCAGCAAGTTTTTGTTAAGATCAAGAATTACTTGTTAAATTCTCCAGTTTTAGTGCGACCTCAGTCGGAAAGACCTTTGATTATGTATTTGTCTGTACTTGATGAGACTATTGGATGCGTTCTAGGGTAGCATGACGAATTTGGAATGAGGGAACAAGTCATCTACTATTTGAGTAAGAAATTTATAGCATACAAGGTCAACTATTCTTTTCTTGAAAGAAGTTATTGTACTTTAGCGTGGACAGCTCAGAAGTCGAGGCATTATTTATTCGATCATACCACGTACTTGATTTCTCGTTCTGATCCTCTAAAATTCCTGTTGAAAAAGCCAATGCCCACGGGATGTATGGCTAAGTAGCAAACAATCCTTTCTGAATTCGACATTGTCTTCACGACACAAAAGGTAGTCAAAGCACAAGCCATATTAGATCATTTGGCAGAAAATCTGAGAGATGATGATTACCAACCACTGCATACCTACTTCCCTGATGAAAAAATTCTGTTTATTGGAGCAGTTGAAGATATGAGTGAGTATATCTTGGATAGAGGTTATTCTTTGATGGTGCATCGAATTCTTTTGAAACTGGAATTGGAGTAGTTTTGGTATCGCTTGAAGGGAAACAATATCTTGCTACTGCCAAGTTACGATTTTCTTGTACCAACAGCATGGTTGAGTATGAAATTTATATTTTTGGATTGAAAATGACATTGGACATGGAGATCAAGAAACTAATAGCATTTAGTGATTCTGATTTACTTGTGCACCAGACGCTTAAGCAGTGGGTAATTTGAGATTCAAAGATTATGCTGTATCATTGTAACTTACTTAGTTTGGCTAGTAAATTCAGGAATTTGAAATTCAGGCATATTCCCCGCACTCGCAATGCTTTTGTTGATGCTTTAGCCACTCTATCTTTGATGATTTAACATCCAGATGAGTTGGTGATTGAGCCCATATAGATACAACTTCAAGATAAGCCAACACACTATCTGGTTAACGAAAGAGCTCCTGATGGTCATCTTTGGTACAGTGACATTAAGGAATTCATAAAAACGGGAATCCTACTCTCCTGACACTGATTCTGTTGTAAAAGGTTTCTTACGCAGAATGTCCTCAAGATTCTTCTTGAACGGAGAAATACTACAAAAGAAACATCTTATTTGGGACTTCTAATATGTATTGATGAAGAGGAAGCCGATTATATGATGAAAGAAGTGCATAGTGGCGTTTATGAACCACACATGAATGGACATCTACTGGCTGAGAAGATTATAAGAACAAGGTACTTTTGGCATATTATGGAGTATGACTGTGTAGATTTTGTCAAAAAATGTGTCAAATGTCAAATGCATGATGATATTATACGTACTTCTGTTGCAGAATTACACAAATGACTGCTCCGTGGCCATATTCGATGTGGGGAATGGATGTGGTTGGAACAATTAACCCTCCTGCTTTGAATGGGCATCGATTCATTCTAGTGGCGATTGAGTATTTTACTAAATGGGTCGAAACCGCATCTTACAAGCATGTGACTAAGAAAGTGGTATTGCATTTCTTGAGAAATAATATCATTTGTCATTTTGGATTACCAAAGACACTGATTATTGACAGTGCAAAAAACCTTAATAATGATATGATGGATGAATTATGTGAATAGTTCAAGGTCAGACATCAAAATTCTGCTATTTACAGGCCTCAAATGGATGGAGCCGTAGAAGTTGCAAATAAGAATTTGAAGAAAATTATTCGTAAGATGACTGAAACACACCAAGATTAGCAAGAGGTCTTAAAATCGAAGATAAGGTCTTAAAATGAATTCTTCCAATGCAAGAGGAGGCTAAAGGAAAGTTTGCTCCTAATTGGTAAGGACCATTCATTGTTAAAAAAGTGCTACTCGAGGGAGCATTTATCTTTATGAAAATGGACGGACAAATTTTTTCTCAACCAATCAATGTAGACATGTGCAAAAAAATTTTCATTTGATTATAAAAATTTTCTTTAAAATTACTACAAGAGATGGGTTTAAGGCAGGCTTTCTTTCTTTTTTCCATTTAGATATTTTATCCTTAATTTTTTCCATTTGGCTTTTCAGAATAACTTATCCTTTTTCACTTGGCAGCCCCTTAAGATCATTAACCCCATAATGGGACAATTTTATTTCTTTGTGAAAAAAGAAAAAAAATAAAAAGAGAAAAAGAATAAAAAAAGGAAAGAACAAGAAAAGAAGCACATAAAAAAAAGAGAAAGAGAAAGAAAAAAAAGAGAAGTTCGATTAGAATTAAACTGAGGGCAATTTTTCATTTTTTATCAGCCCTACACAGAGGCAAAAATTTTGAAAGAATGTGATCTCAAAATTGTTTCAAACCCATCATATGATCTGCTTTCAAGTTCTAACCTTTCTTGTATATCCCACCTGACCCTAATTACAAGAATCAAAATATTGCCGACCTCCATCTTTTGTAGTATTTAGAAAAAAAAATTTCTTAATTAGTTGGCAAATGACGTAAATAAAGCTTTTCTGAAACATGTTAGAGATGATTGTCTCACTGATACCATTAATTGTCAAAATATAACTGGATTGATACAGTTGGGATTGAAATTATCTTGTCTACGTTTCAAGGTGAAAACTTGAAAGGACACCTTTTAAAAAAAATAAAAACAAAGAAAACAAAGAAAAATAACAACAAGAAAAAGAAAAAAAAAAGAAAAAGGGTGGAAGTAACCTTAGTGAAAATCCGAAAGGGCGCTAAGGTAGGATTTTGGAATACAAGAGGATCATGAAGGGAGGATAAAATGTTGATGTCTGAAAGCCGGTGACTATGTTGATTTGGATTTCTTTTCATACTGTTGTTGTTTTACCGATAATGAACTCTAAAATGGATGACATTGAAAGGGGTCAGATAGAGCATTTTCCTTCATCAAAGGCCATCATCTAAATATGTATCCAACTTTTAATCTTTGGACCTGTGTTCATAAATCCAACAATTTTATTTTGCTATTCTATTTACTATTCTATTTATTTATTTTGTATCATTATTTATTTCGTATTCGCATCATTGCATGATGAATAATACATTTTTCAATAGTTTATATTCCTCATTTATTGGGTCTCGTTTAAAAGACAATCCTTCATAATTTATTTCAATGGAGTCATGAAATTGAAGATCCTATGATAATAAGGCATGAATAATTGATACTAGAAAGTTGTAAAGATCCTGGAGGGATTGCATACCAAATCTAAGGGAGCAATTTGTTGATATTGAAACTCATGTTTACACGGTTTTCAAGGCAAAGGGATCACATGGTAGTGGCAGTGTTTTCATCACAGTTGTTTCCTTTTTTCTTTTACAGGTGAAATTATGTGATACAACACTAGTTTGGTTAAGCATGATTTACATTGGGGCAAATTGTAAACGGATTAAGTTCCAAACTTGACTGTACATTTCCGAAGAAGGAAAAGAAAAATCATCATTCATTTTCTTTAAAGTTTGAAAAATCAAGAAGGTTGTAAGTCCAACAAGTAAGTTTGTCGTTGTTTTTTGAGCAACATGTATTTTAATTTTCCAGTTCGATAGTACAGAACTTGCGCTTTCATTCCTTTTGCTAGTTATTTGGACTCAAATTTAATCCCACCAATTATCTAGATTTCGAGCATATTTTCATTCCCTTGCTAGGTGTTTGGGTTTGGATACTATCACTGAGTCTGAACCATTATCACCACCATCTACCGGTTTGCCTTTTTCTACTACGAAAAAAAGGTGATGTTTTTTTCCTTATTGTCTTACCCAAACATCTTGTTTTCTTTATCCCTGCTCTTCATTTTTTTTTCTCTTTTCTCTTTTTCTTCTTGTTCTCTTTCTTTTATGCTTGTGGTTGTAAATGGAATGTTTCATATGAGTTGCTCCGGATTGTTATAGTAATTTTGTTGGTGAAAATGTGGATTCTAAGTTTGCCTAAGTTCCATGGATTGTATAGGCCAGAATTATGCACATAATTTGTTTGAGAAAATGTCTGAGCGAAAAAACGAATTGAAAGACTAAATTGAGTGTGTATATTCTTGCTAAAATAGATGGTTATGGCTAGTGCAAGGCCTAAAAAACGTTGTGTTGTTCAAATATTTTGAAGTTTTGAACTTAGAAGCATGTGAATATTTTTTTTTGGACTGTTTTGCTTTAATTTGTCATATTGTTGTTTTTTTTATTGATTTCATGTCATAGTTATACTGTTAGAATCATAAGGAGTGTATTGGTATAAATTTTATGAATTTTGGCGGTGATTATAGTGATTTGAAGAATAAAAATTGGACTTTTTTTGTGGAAATTTCGTCATTTTTGGTTCATTTTTTGTAAAAATTAAATCCAAAAACGGATTCTACGTAAAAAATTGAATTGGGGTGTGGATTTCGATGATATTTCATGATCGGAGAGATCGCCGACGGCCATGTCTCGCCGGAGAAAAAGAAGAAAAAAAAGAAGAAGAAGAAGAGAAGGAAAAAGAAAGAAATATTGGGCTGGTTTTTTTTTATTTTTTTGGTGGACTTATTTCTTTAATTTCATTTGGGTTAGAGTTTTTTTCTAGCCTTTCATCTGGGTTCTAGGGTTATGTTCCACTTGGGCTTACTTTTGTTTTTAATGAAAATAGCTTGCATTTTGCTTTTTGGCCAAAGTAGTCCAACCCAAGCAAAAATAAATGGCCCAATTTTGTTTGGTTGTGCTTTACCCAAATCAGAAACAAATTTTGTACTTTAGCCCCTAATTTTTTGAGTAGCTTTATTGTTGCCCCAAAATTTTAAATTTCTTTTACTTTTGTCCTTAATATAATTGCATTTTGATCCCTAAACTTTATCTTGATTTAATTTTGACCCCAAAACTTTTGAAAAATTATACTTTTGATCCAAAAATTTTCTAATTTCTATAATTTAGTCCCTAGTGACTTTTTGACTCTCTCTATTATGATTATTTCTTTTCTTTAATAGCTAATTATGTTACTCTTGTGGCGACCCCACTTCCCCCTAAGGCGAACCAAAGGGTTGGCGGGCCGTCTGCCCAACTCTCGCCAGGACTCACGCAAGCATTCTAACCCAAAACCTTCCGACGATTAACCTGAGCTATTACAGAAATGATTCTCCCGAAATAAATCGATTTCTATCACCACATTAACTTCAAAGATAACAGCAGATAACTTAGCCAACCGACGGCTCTTAAACACTTCACGCGTCGCTCGCAATGATTAAAGACAAACTATACCAATACAAACATACATACCGAATATTAGAATTAGGGATTACACTTTCCAGCTTCAAGTGACAATCCAAAATGAAAGGTACAATACTTAGCTTAGAAGTCATTACAAATCGAAAATTAAATTCAAGTTGTTCAAGTACATTCACTGGAAATATAAGCTGCTCAAATACTTTCAAACTTCCCATCCTGTAAGGAAAACAAATAAACATGGGGTGAGCTGAAACTCAGTGGTGCCCCAAAACATGCAGTCACGTAAATCAAACAGCGAATAATAATTTAAACGAATTGAACAGTTAGGAAAGCGTATAACAGCACAAGGTAGGATACAGGGGCTCTCAGGAGCCATTTTCCTCGCTTGATCACCATTCAGCGTAGTTGACCCTCCGTCAACTCTCACTACTTATAGTCCATGTAGATCCACTCATTTTAATCCTAACCCGTCACCCTTCATACCCCGGTCCCGGGCCCGCTCACCGACTAAGGACGTAGTATACTCGAGATATACTCGTCATGATAGTTGGATACAGAAGTCGAGGGATTCACCCAACGACGCAACTACATTTAGATTTGTGGTAGTTAGATTCATGCGTCGAGGGATTCACCCAACGACGTAACTACATTTAGATTTAGGGTAGTTGGATACAGAAGTCGAGGGATTCACCCAACGACGCAACTACATTTATGGATTCAGGAGAAAATGTTTTGCACAAGTCACCACTCGAACGGCTAGTGCGATAAAGTACACAGAGCTCACTTCGATGGATCAGAAACCAATTTTTCAAATTATCACATATCAAGTCAAGAAGGTACTTTAAGCAGGTAAGCATAGAACAGGCAGGGACACTCACCAAGAGTGGAGTTCAGATATCAAGTTGAGAATCGAATTCCGCGTCCTCGCAAAATCCTAAAAACCAAATTTTGAAACTATAAGTTTCTATTCAGTTTTTAATCTTATACAAGCTGAGGTATACTTAATATACTACTAGTTTACTACCTTTAGAAAAATTAGGAATCTACTTAGGTTGAAACTTGACAAACTTAGAAGAAATGTTTCTTATAGTTTTCCGTAAGATACTCTTCCTTATAAAGGGTAACTAGTATCCTTTTCTTGAAATAAGTCGACAAATCTCTCAACAACAATGTTAGAAAGTTACTTTGAACATTTCCCTAAAGTTACGGCTTTTGCAAAAATTATCCTTAAAAACTATTTTTCCTAAAATAGGGTTTCTTGCCGAGCAAGTCTCCCAAGCTTTTCACTAAAATTAGTAAAGCTCGTATTTTGGAACTTTTCCTATAGTTAACTATCCAAGTGCAAAGCTTAAAGAAAGAAAAAGAATTAAAATAAGACTTAGAGTTTCCAAAAGCTATAGAACTTATTTACTATAGCTATCAAGGCTAGTTTGAGCTAAAGGAAATTATCGAGTTGGAAAGTTTTAGGCAAAACACTAGATATGGAGTTTTATAATATAATACTAGCTGGAAAATATTTTTGATTAATTTTGATCACAGCTACTCGAGTTCGCAAGGTCGATACAACTTCCACAGCTCCGATTCCGTTTCGAAGTCATAATATGGATCAAAATATGGCAAAAATTCACATAGCAAATTACTAGGGCTTCGTCAATCATTAGCCCTAGATTTCAACAAGTGCATTTCTGAATAAAATAAAATGATCAACCAAGGCTTCATCAATCATTAGCACTTGGTTTCAGCAAACCCATCATAAGCAAATAAAAATAAAAGTAAAGCCCCAAGACATTCCAGCAATTAACTTCCATCATCCAGTAATACTTATAAAATCATTCCAATGGCCAAGGGCTTCATCAATCATTAGCCCTTGACAACATCAATCACTCCCAACCACAATTTAATCAAGAATTTAAACCACATGTAAGCTAAAATTCAATCCAAATCAATTTAGTTTCACGAAGAAAACAGGACATTCATACCAAACAGTCTACTTTGAGGATTCACAGACAGCAGTACACATGGAGGAAAAAAATATGAAATTTCTACAGAACAAAGGCCCATGAATCTAGTTTCAAATGCCACTGACGGCACCTTAAATCGGATTTTCCTACACCAAGATATAAGCATTTTACTGAGACTGGTCAGTGAAATCCGAAAATCTGGAAACTCATTTTTCACTTGTGAAAAACTCCTTTTTCTCCTTTAAAACCATAAGACTTTTATTCAAACCATCCATACATCTCTTGTAGAATTCTAACACCACATTTTCCAGGCATTTTCAACCATTATGTTTTCAAAGAAAGTTTCACAATCAAGCTGGAAATTCTAACTCAAACTTTGGCAACCGCAAGGAAAATTCCAGCAGTTGTATACCCACATTTTTGGTTAAATCTTTCGAGATATCAAAACGTTTCATTGCTAAACAGCTTTCACAGTTTAACGTGTACATTTTGTCATGCGTTTCGAGCTCATAATACCCCAAGGAAAAAATTCCAGGAACCACTTAAAAAAAATTCAGTTCAACCTTTCGGTCATTAAAATTTCCAGCCCTCGTTGGTTATAAATTCAAAATTTCCTTGGCTAAGACATGCTATTAAGCTCTCAGCTTCATCATACACTTTCTTAGCTAAACAATGAACATTTCCAGTTCAAGAGTTGAATTTAAACAACTGTTATAGTCTTCAAAATTTCCAGGTTCAAATTCACGGCGGTTTACAAAGAAATTTTCCAGCAATTGTATGTTCTTAACTCCAACTTTTCCTTGGCCAAAACAGGGTATTAGTTACTCAAATTCAACATGCCAACACTTAGCTAGGTAATTAACATCTCTCGTTCAAAATCAGATTCAATTAACAACTACAAACATCCCAAAAATCCAGGAATTCATTCGGCTCTTCTTGGATAATCTTGCATACAGCAGATTTTCTTATTTATTTTTGTTTCTAGATTAGCCGGACCAAAACACTTCATGCAGGGCTTAATCATTTAGTTTTAATTAGCCAAACACCTAACCAAGTGGAAATCAAACACGTTCCAGCAAATTTCATGCTAAAATACCCAAGCAATTTCCAAAACAACTTCAACGGTTAATCTGGAAAATTAGTTCAGCAGTCCAGAAATTTTCTAATAAGTTTTCCAGCCATGCAACCGAAATTCCTAGCCATAAAGTTCACATGCAACACTAAGTAAGGAGCTTATCTATCAGGTTGATCCAAGATTAAGCTCAAATCACCACACCCAGCAAATTAAAACCAAAATTTCCAGCTCAAGTTCTCGGCAGAAGCAAATTCTTACGCAAGTCAGATTTTCTTTTTCTAATGACTCATCCGATGGTTTAATATTCAACATGCAAAGCTTAATCCTCTAGTCCTGAGATAAGTAATCATATTTCTGAGCTCACATTACCACAAATGGCCGAGATTAAGGCTGCATTTTCCAGTTCAGTTTCTCGGCAGAGTCATTTAATCAAAACAGATTTTTCTGAAACTTTGGTTTCCTCATCCGACTACACAACCAAAGCATGCATGCCCCTACGTGACTCTATCTACCTCTGATCAACCCAAAATAGTCCAGAAAATTACCTCAGAATAGCTCAGCTCACGAATAAGTAAGCTACGAAATTTTCTCTCGGCTCACGCACAGGTTTGTTGGTTCTGGTTTTCTGGTTGCGACTGGTGGAGGGTGAAGCTGGGTTGCAGCTGGTTGTTGACGCGGATAGGGATGGAGCTTGCTCACGGCTTCTTCCTAGTTCCACTCTGGCTTGCAGACAGAACCTTGGAAGAGTTGCAGCTCGTGCGACTTCCTTTCTTTTCTCCCCTCTCGGATGGCAGAGTGAAGCTCGGTCTCTCCCTCTCTAACTCAGTCGATAATAACAAGGCGAAGTAAATGTTGTGGTTGAAGCTGAGATAAGGTGGAGGTGATTTGCGGTGAGGGAGAGGTTGAGTTTTTGGAGGTTGTGTGTTGATTTGTGCAGAGAAGATGGAAAACCCCTTTGTTTTGGAATTGCATGGTTGTTTTGAGATGGTGTGGAGGGTGTTTAGTTTTTCGCGTCTCCTCCCAACATCCACTTAAGTTCCTTAATTCTAAACTTAATTCCAAAATTTACCCCAATAGTGATTTGAAGGCTTAATTATACACTAGTATACTTTAACCATTTTTAACGAATAAATTATCGATTAAACTTGAATATTAAGGTTCCTAGTACTTCCTAACATTACTTAGCGATTAAATTAGTTATCAGAATTTCTAATTATTTATTCCCAAGAAATAGAGTTAGTCCAACTCGAAATTTATCGATTTAGTATAATAAAGTCAAGTGAAATAATAATTTAATACAAGTGTGTCCGTTTGCACAGAAAAATCATTTTTACGCACTTATTGTGAAAACAAAGAAGGATAAGACTATAATTATCGTAATTTTCACGCCTTAAGTATGTTTAGTATATTAGTATCATGTTTATCTAACATTCATTGGTTTTCATCTTAACGCGAGAATTCCTATTAACATTTAACATTATTACCTAATTATTTTAAACTATTAAAATCAAGTTTGACCTTAATATAAAAATTTGACGTTCTTAATATTCGTTTATCCATTTATATCAACATTTATTAACTTAATCATTATTAACGCTTAAGATTAGCTATCGGAATTCAAAGAGGTTTAATTGTTAAATCAATGAAATAATTTACCTTCGAAATATGAATTTAATGAAACAAAACTAGAAATTTAATAGTTTAGCACAATTCTTTTATTTTGCACATAAAATTTATTGGTTTTGGTCTTAACGTGAAATTTCTTATTGGTATTTAACGTTATTCACTAATTAGGATTAATTATTGGAATTCAAGGAATTTTATATAATTAATCTACTCAGGTAGCATTAATTTTTATCATAAAGAAAACTAAGTATTTTAGCATTTTATTTTAAGGCGATAAATTATTCTAACTCCAGATGTATTAATTTAGTCTAGCAAAGTCAAGAAAATTCATATCTTGGGAAAATTATATTATTCTTCACATAAAATTGTTTTTACGGACTTATTTGCAGACAAGGGAAATTAATGCTAAAGTTTATTAAAAAGTTAAAAGAGGTGCAAATGAAATACAAACTGATATTTATATATATATTTTTCAGGGTTCTCACAACTCTTGAATGTATTCAACTTGTAATTTTTAAATGTCCTAAAGTTTCTTTATATTTGACATAAATATGAGTTTAGTACTTTTATATTACTATTATTTCCAATTAAATTGGTGTCATGATTTTTTTGTTCATTTTGAGTATAAATAGCGCAATTTGACTCTATTTAGTTACCACTTCAAAAGGGAGGCACCCCTATTATCATTTAAATTTTAATTACGTGCTCTTATGTGCTCCTATATGTTTATATATTTTTACATGCTTTGTTATTTATTTAATTCAAATGTTCATTCAAATTTTTTTATAATAATTTGGAAGGTATTTAAATACCTCAAGATGTAATAGATAGGTAACATTTTTGAAAAATTGTAATTAGATAGACTAATGTAATAGATAAGATAAATAGGTTTATTTCATTATATTTTTCTATTTTAGATTGTAATTAGGTCCTCTATTGTAATAGATAGAATAGATAGGTTTATTTTATTATATTTTTCCATTTTAGATTGTAGTTAGACTCCCCGCTATAATAGATAGGTTTTGTATGTTTATGTGGCTTATGTGTTTATATGCTTTATCCGTTTTTCTTAGGATTTTTGCATTTAGATATTATGTTTATGTCTTATGTGCTACGTGCGCTTACATGTTTATTTGTTTTTATTTATGCCTTATTTTTTTTACTATATATTATGAATGCATGACGTCACCACACTAATCCAACGCTGGTTGTGGCTTTTCTCTCCGTTTAATTGTTAGTTCAACGCTAGTAAGAACTTTTAGAAATGGACTAGTCCAACGCTAGACTTTTAGATCGTTCACGCGTTAGATTCATCTTTTATGTGACATTCATTATATTTTCATGCATATTTTTACATTTTAGGATTTTTTTCTCATCTGCATGATATTCCCTATTATATTATCCCTTACCCTCTATATGTATTAATCATATCATTTAGCATTGTATCTCATTTGAGAAATTGTAAAATAAGTTAGTTTATTGACTTGTCTAGGTCAGAAAAATTACTCTTCGAACATGCGAAATGGGTGATTACAACTCTTTGGTTTAAATACCCCACTAATCCCTATATAAGAAAAATTGTGTCACAAGTTTTGCGTCTCGTACCCATTATGTTGTATCCTTTTTTTCTTGATTACTTATATCTATATGTGACCCCCTTAAGAGATTATTTTGGCCTTCGCAATTAATGCGATTGATATCAATTAATAATCCCTTGAATGGATATTTTGTCCCTTTCGACATTTTTTATAAATTTAGATTTGCGTCCATGTAGAAAACATTCAAATGTGATAAATTTAAGGGTCAGATTAAGAAAATTTTTTTAACTAAATCTTACAACTAGCTTAGGCTAGATTACAAGGATGCCTTAGGTTTGAATCAATCGAACCTTTGCCTTCTTTTTCTTCAACCGTGACTCCCAAACTTATTTTTTCTTATTTTCAAAGATCTGGAATTGTTGAAAAGGATTTTATATTTATATTATTTTATTTAAATTTTGTAAAAATATTTTGGGTGATTTGGCACATCCAAACTCAATACCAAGTGGCAATTTCTATTTTTCTCAAAAACCCTTTTTAGACTAAATTTTGGGTTCAAACTGTCACGTTCTTCAAAGTCCCATTTTAGACTCTTTTCACTTATTTTAAAATGAAAAACCACATTTTTTGTAAACATCCTTTTCATCGCGAAAAATGGGGCACGACATTGCCAATCCAAGAAATTGAAAATATTAATTATTCGAGAATAATATGCAATTACTCATAATTTTTATTATAGGTAGTAAAGATAAAAGAGAACTGCTATTTATGTAACAACAAAATCAAGTAAAAATGACATAAAAAATGAGTTTGATTTTGCACCCACTATTTTATTCAAATCTACAACCGTCTTGTATAGATTCTTAGATATCAAAAATTGCTAGTAGGTTAGAATCCCATTTAGTTATTTTGATCTTCAGTGTGCTTAACAAACCAAAACAATTTCAACTAGTAGGTACTTATTACCAATTACAACTCCTGCAACTTCTAAATAGTTGAATTATCAACTCTTAAGAAACTACATCATATGTGTTATGTGACGACCCCACCTCCCCCTAGGGCATACCCAAGGGTTTGACAGACTGCCTATCCAATTCTCGACAGGACTCACTCACGTACCATAAAATTTATAAAATAATAATCTCAACAGTAAGAGCAATAGCAATTCCAACCTTAGATGTATACAATCGGGGACATAAAAAACAATCCATAAATATAGTCAGGACTCCAAGCATACAAAGTAAAATCCAAGCGAACCCAATATGGAGTTAAGAAGTGCTCACTCGAGCAACTAACAAAATTTAGACAAAGACTATACCTTCTTCAACTCCCACTCTCACGTTCTCGCCCCCCCGTAAGGAGAACTAACTAAAAGAATGAGATTTCGCCCAATGAGGTTCCAAGAATCATGCAAGTAAACTAGTATGCATGATATAATTCATAGGATATCAAGAAACAGGTCAAATCCAGATAGATCATGCAATAATGTATAATAAAGAACACATTCATGTCAAAGGATATGATTTTCTCTCAGGAGAGCAGGTTCCAGAGTAGCATGTCCAGGAGCCGTTGACACTCAGTCAATCATAGTGTCCGTAGACTACCACTTATCTCCAACTCCGTTTCTACAATCATCTCCCTGTACCGGGTCCACACGTCAAACAAGTACCCAAGATTCATCAATCTTCTCGACCAAACCCTTGCCGGTTCGATTCGACCAACTATCCACGGGGTGGGGGTTAGAGTTCCAAGCATTCAAGTATTCATTATTTGGACTTGAAACCCCAAGTATTCAAGTATTCACAAGTGGAGTCGTTAGTTGTCGCCCAATGCTCACGCATGTCACGATTGGAAACGTTAGCTGTCGCCTAACGCTCCGTATTCAAGCATATCACGAGTTCAAGTTACGAGTAAATAGGTTAGGAAATTCTTCCTTTACCCAAGGTTGTACAGTTTATCCAACCACACTAAGGCTGATCTTAAGTAATAGTTCCAACGAAGGGCCCAATTCAGCCGTTACCGGCTTACATTCAAGTATGCGCATGAGTAACTCAAGGCTGTCTAGTTTACCCGATGTGTCGGATAAGGGTGCTAGCGAAGAGCCTAGTTCAGCCGCTGCAAGGAGGTATACTGCCGGCTTACATTCAAGCACATGTACATGTAAGTCCACATGCAGGGTCATATAATTCAACTTCATAAAGGTCGAGTGCAATTATGTACACATTCACCTAGCCAAGATCAAATCAAGTAAGCTCATTATGTCAAGTATTTCAAGCATTTCAACTATTTCAAGGTCAAGTGTTTCAAGTCAAGCCACAAGTCACACGTATATCAAATTACTTGTACATGCATAAACAAGATATCAAGAGTTTAGTCAAGTTAGGTCGAGTGTGATAAAGTACAAATTCGCCTATGCAATAACAATTCAAGTGCCTAGCAATTTCTAGCAACAAATCATATTCAATCAAATAACATGAAACAAGCAGTTGAAACACTCACCACTTGACCTCACCAATTGGTCACCCTGGTTCTTCCTTTAGAATATTCTCAAGTCCTGTGAGCATGTAATGTATCAAGAGTCTAGCTACTTAAAACCAAGATGATAAGAAAATATGAGATTCGAAACTTCACTTAACAACCACAGAAACTACAATTTAACCCTAATATTAGAAAACCAAAAGGGCCACGGTTTCTTATTTAAATCAAGTTCCTATCAAGTTCAAATCAAGTGAAATACTTCACGCATGCTAAGGTTAACACATATATAAGTATTTCAAATCAAAATATACAGGATTTAGCCAAGGAAAGTTAGGTTTAAAACTCAGAAAAGTTTTCTAAAGCTTTCCCAAGTCTCACTTAATCCATTTGATAAAATTCCCAGCTTTGGTGACATTCTTTGAAAATGTATAACTTGAGTTCCGTAGGTCAAAAAATCACAAAACTTACATCGTTAGAGAATAGACTCAAAGTACTAACAGGCTTTAGAAGACATCTTCATGAAATTCAGCTCATAGATTAGTCAAATTTCAATTTAAAACTCATTGCTATCACAAGTGTAGAAACAGAATAGTCATGATTTTCAAGAAACTTTGCAGATTTTATGGTAATTATAGAAATTGAACCAAACCTTGCATTTTATACCATTGGAACTCTATGAGTCTAGTTTCAAACACAATAAATGAAACTCAATTCTGACTTTCCTATACGAAGTTATAGCCAATTTCCCAAAACTGCACAGAGCTTCGTGCGAAAACTTTTAAATTTCTAACAACTTGAGAAAATGAAACTTTTCTTAACAAAATCTCACTCTCTTGGCTCAAATTCAACATACATGTGAAGATTAAGGTTTGAAAAAGTATCTTAAACAAAAACCTTGCCAAAATCACCATAAATTTTTGAGCTGAAAAATTCACAAACAACTCAAGAAGAAATGAAAGCCTCTATAAAAGTCATCCCTTTTAACTTCTATAACATCATCCATAAACTAAACTTCAAAGTAGAGGAAGAAAACTAAGGTTTCTAGCAAGATTCACCTCTTACCTTAAAATTCAAGGATGATAAGCAAATCAAGAAGATGCAAGGCTTTTCTTCCTCCAAAAACTCCACCAAGAGCTTCCCTCCAACCTTGATTCAAGATTTATCGGAGTAGATTAGGGTTTTTCTTCAAATTTCTCACAAATTTGGACAAGAATCAAGGCTAGAATTTTTTTGTGGTTTTCTCCCTCTTTTCTCCTTCCCAAATTCATCCAAGGCCAAGGAACATGAAAAAGAAATAGTGAAATGATAAGAGTTCAAGTTGGATAAGAAGAAAACTTGGTCTTGGTCAAGGGTATTGATTAAACTTTGAGTGACAAATGACAAATGACAAGATCACAAGATCACAAGGGTATTGGCCATTATAGAATGTTTGAACAACCAACCAATTGGGGAGACCATGGTGAGGACATCTTCTTTGAAGATCCTTAAATATCTCCCAAACTTCATATAACGACTCACCTTCATGTTGAGTGAAACCTGTAATATCCATGCGAAGTTTAGCTTTTTTTTAGGAGGAAATATTTATTTAAGAATGCTTTGTCAACTCACTCCAAGAAGTGAAAGTATTAGCTGGATAAGAGTTAAGCCATACCTTTGCTTTGTTACAAAGTGAAAAAGAAAATAACCTTAACTTAATTGCATCTTCACTTACTTCATTTATTTTGATTGTACCACATAAATCCATGAAGTTAGTTAGATGAGTGTTAGGATGCTCCATTGCATTTCCTCTAAATTGACTTTGTTGAACCATTTGGATGAGTGAGGGTTTAATTTCAAAATTATTTACATTAATTGGTGGCCTTGCAATGCTAGTTTGTGCTTCCGATTCATTTGGCAAGGCATAGTCCCTCAAAGGTTTTGGCCTTTACTCCTCAATTTCGATGAAAGTTTCACTTATACTTTCCACCTCAATTCGCTCTTGTTGGGCACATCTTCTTCCTCTTCTCGCCATGTTTAATTCTTGAAGATAAATTGTGCCTTTAGTGAAGAATTTAGTCCCTAAAAATAACCTAAATGAACAACTAAAAGATATATAATATAAGATTAACACAATAAAGATAAAGCCTAGATTAATAAAACTTGCTTTAACTCTAGTGTTACACCGAAATCTAAGTCTAAGTCCCCGGTAACGATTCTAAAAACTTGATAGGGTATTTTACTACACTACAAATTTTAAAACCTTATTACCCTATTTTCGCAAGTATACGGTTCATTTATTGAGTATAGGGATAATAGGTATCGATCCCACAAGGACTTAGAGTTTGGCAATCATTTAAGCTTAATCACTTGCTTTATTATCTAGATAATCAAAGTTTAAGTAAGTAAAATCAAAGAAAGTTAATTAGGCGGTACAACCGGCCATAAGATTTAGAATTTAGCTTAAGCAAATAATGTAAAATAGGCCATTAGGTGGAAAAACCAACCATGCAAGTAGTAAGTTGCAAGAAAGTAAATAAAAGCAAAGAAAAGTTATATTAGAATTGCTGAAAGATTAGGTGAGAGGATCCTGAGGATTAGAATCCATTGTTATGTCAAGATTAGAAGTTAGTTAAGGTGATTATGCCTATGCTTCCATGGATTGTCAAGGAATAACTTCCAATTGTATGTCCTTACTTTCACCAATGGACATTTAAGATAAACCGCTTTGGCTAATTTCTTGAGAAATTGCTTTCGCCAATTCCTTTAACTTCTTGAATCATCCTTTACCTATGTTCATAGAGAAAGGGTAAGAAACAAATTAAATAAACTCAGTGAAGTTATTATATGAATCCAACCAATCATTACACTACTTTCGTGAGAATAAGGCTAATGTTTAAGAATTTAGATCTATTAGAAGGTAACTTTCTTGCTCAACTTTATCAAATCATTCATAGTTGATGGCCAAATAAACTATAAAGTATAAGCACAAGTTCTCAAACTAACAAATCATGAAAAAGCATAATCATCCCTAAACTACTTCAAATCAAGACTGTAACAAGTTCATCTTCACCCTAGGATATGAAAAATGTGACGGCCCCACCTCACCCTAAGGCGTACCCCAGGGTTCAGCGGACCGCCTGCCCAACTCTCGCTAGGACTACGGAGTCGATTCACACAAATCCAATATAGTACGCGCGATAGGACCCAAAGAAAACGAACAATCGGAACCTACTAAGGTGAGAACATGCTTACCAAACCATAAAATCATAGTCTCAACGGAATACATTTAATAGACAAGGTTAAACACTTATATATATATTTACATTGGAGTCTTGAACAAATTAACATACAGGGCAATCCGAGGTATTCATACTACACAAAATACAATTAGGGTTTCGTTTTCAAAAGAGCTTAACAACATGACATATATACTATCCTGACCCATTTCGTCCAAAACCGTGATTTCCAAGTTTGTCCCCTGTAAGGAAAACAAAGGTAACAGAAAGGGTGAGCTTACGCTCAATGAGGTACCAAACATATAGGGGTAAAATCATGGCCTTTCACGTGTAACCAATCAGATACATATACCAAATATAAAGGAAAGTAGCTAGACACAGTGATTCAAAGGGAAAGGATACAAGTGGCTCTCAGGAGCCAGATTTCCATTTGCAGTACTTGATCCGAACCCGTTGACTCTCCGTCAACGTAAATAGAACCAACATATCCGTAGACCCCACTTTACACCAATTTCCGTCCATCAAACATACCCCTACCGGGCACGAACGCCGAACAGGAACAGTAATGGTAATACTCGAGTATACCGGAATCAAGAGTCTCAATACCCAAAGATTCCCAAAACAGACTACCGTGGTTCGTTATCTAATCGACCAGGCCCTTGCCGGCCCGACTTGAATAACTTGCCATAGGTTTTGAGCTCAGAGGTCACAGAAAGGTCGTTGGATACCAGCCTCCAAACGACGTCCGAACTGACTCAGATACAGTTAACAGATTATACACAGTAAATAGGCATATGGACAGACAAGAGAACGAGTGTGATAAAGTACACCCTCGTCTCAAACAGAATAAACAGATAGTGCAGTCATTTAAATCGCAGATTGCAGGGGCCGAAACCAAGTTAAGCAGCAAATGAGGGAAGTGGTACACTCACCGGTTCCAGTACAGATACTTCAAAATTTTTTTACCCAAAGTGGCTTTAATCGCCAAGAAACCCTAAAATAATCAACATAAAACAATTATAGTTCGCACATCCACAAACCCAGTAAATGGAATGTATAAAAGAGGCTCGACTACATGTCGTACGCCTTTCCAGGTTAAGTACTAATATAGAAGAATAAACATATGACTTTTGAGTAAAAGATAACAGTTGGTCTTAGGGTTACAAACAACCTTCAAAACCCTTCATTTTTACTAAGATCAACTCAACTTGAAGGAATCGCGTAGCCCTAAAATTTTGGGCAGCATGCCCTTTGTATTTTGCTATATTCCAGCCATTTATGGCTTCATTGTTTTTCCTCAAGTCAGTCCAATTCAACACATATGAAATTTCAATAAAATAGCCCTTCAACTAGGCTCAAATTCATCCAAATACAAAGCAAGTCTAGGAATGCAACTAGAAATCAAGTTTTAAGAACAAAAGCTAAATAACAGGTTTGACGTCTCTTAGCGGAACAGACACAACCGAAGCTATGTTTATCAGATTGCGGTGAAATTTATACCATTTCGAAGCTAAGATAAAGACCTACAACTTTGATGAAGATGACTCAGTCCAGTTCATAGTGTCTCTAGGTCAAAATTGCAAATTACAGAACCAGCATCTCACAATTAGACTAGTTAACCGTACTATGATTAAATGACAATAACTCAGGCCACTGAAGTCTGATTGAGGTGTATCTTATGGAGTTTCGAAGCCAAGACATATACCTACATTTCTTATGCAGACCTCCAAAGCTAAATCATGCATTTTCATAATGAAAAATTGAAATCCCACAAAGACAGAAAACTGTCCGCGAAAATAGGGTTATGGGCAGTCAAGGGTATTTCGGTCATTTCATGTGCTACAGTATTCTGATTGAGCTGAAATTTTTCAGGCAGATAGTTAACATTATTTATACAACTTTTATGTTTTGTGCTAAGTCTAATTCGGCCTCTAACCTTGTCAAACAGAACTGGACATAACAGGGCAAATTGGAACCCTAAAACTGGAATTTCCGCACAAAATCGAAATTTTTCCGCAAACAATCGCAATTAGCACACAAGGGATCCATTTAACACAATTTAGATCCATCAATTCAAGCCCAACCATATCCATCATAGGAAGACAGAAAAATTCTCACAAAAATCAGAAATTTAGCTAACTTCACTCCAATCCATAAAATCTTCCATATAATCAACTAATTAGCTACCATAAGTCACCAATTAACCATTATTAGAAACTGTTGGCCTAATCAGCAACATCCCTCAGATCCCGGCTCGAAGGGACTAACCGCCCAGCCCGTGGCACCCAGGGGTGCAGCCCCTCATGCTGGCCGAGCGTGGTACGGTGCTTTGCGCTGCCATTGTGGTTAAGGAAATAAAGTTGCGCCTTCGCTAACAGCTATAGCTTTTGGTGCAATGGTAAGCGCTTGATCCTGACAAGTGGTATCAGAGCGAGGTCGCGGGTTCGAGTCTCCCTGGCTGTTGCTGGGGGAGAGATTGTTGGCCTAATCAGCAACATCCCTCAGATCCCGGCTCGAAGGGACTAACCGCCCAGCCCGTGGCACCCAGGGGTGCAGCCCCTCATGCTGGCCGAGCGTGGTACGGTGCTTTGCGCTGCCATTGTGGTTAAGGAAATAAAGTTGCGCCTTCGCTAACAGCTATAGCTTTTGGTGCAATGGTAAGCGCTTGATCCTGACAGAAACAAAAGTGAGTTCCAAGCAAAATACCTTAACTTCTCAAGAAAGGTAGTAGCTTAAGGGTCTTTCTTCCAAAACAACTCCACCAAGTCCTTCAAACTCCCTTAGCAAGTCAATTTTGTGGACTAATTCAAGAGTTAATCGGTTGGATTTCAAGATTTGTGCAAGAAATGGAAGATATAGTTGAAGCTTTCTTTTCTTTTCTCTCAAGAGGAAGTTCGGCCAAGAAGGTATGAAAATGAAGATAATTTGGGTCAAAATTGGAGTTTTAGTAAAGTGAAAGAAAAGTTAGGCAAGTCAACTTCCAATCGAATCGTGACACTTGGCCCTTCTTAAGTGTATTCTTATCCCTTTGTCTACCAAGATTAACCTAGATAACTATCCTCTAATTATCTCCTAACCCCTTATAAAATAATATCTCCTCATACAAAACTTCAATTAATCGTCAAAATTTTATCGCACTTAGCGCACTAGCGGGTCCCACGTCGTCACGCACTTCAAATTTATCAAGACTAACTTATACCATGAAAAATGATTTTAAAACTATATTTACTTATAAAAAATCTCAAAAAAACAATATAATAGGGTTTCATGAAGAAAATGCATGCAAGAAAAGAAAATAACATATTAGGAGATAAAGAAAATTTACGGGTCCCCTCTGAGAGACATCACGCGACACCCCCGGTTGTCGTACTCCCCCATTTCCCTTTCCAATCTTAGGGGGTATACTTGTACCTAATTGCTCAGAGCTACTCCCAGGAAAGCCCCTTTTCTTGGCTCAGAAGTTTTTCACCTGCAGCCTAGCATTCTCTACTCGTTGCGCCTTCTCTACGGCATCGCTGAAGGCGTTAATTTGGGCTATGGCTAGATCTTTCTGGATCTCCACGTTCAGACCCTGGACGAATCGCTGTATTCTTCGTTGCTCGGTCACGATGAGTTCGGGCCCGAATTTGGACAGCCGAGTGAATTGGCTCTCGTACTCGGCCACTGTCTGGGTCCCTTGACGAAGCCGGATAAATTCATCCTCCTTTCGTTCCTGAACTAGAGGAGGGAAGAATTTAGCGTTGAACTCCCGCATAAAGTTCACCCAAGTCTTGGGCGTTTGCTCTCGGTCCCACTTTTGTCGTATTATGTTCTACCAGGAACGGGCCACCCCTTCCAGTTGAAAAACAGCAAAAGTCACCTGCCGTTCCTTCTTGTAGTGCAGGGCATCAAAGATATCCACCATTTTCTCTAGCCACCTTTCGGCTACATCTGGATCGGATCCCCCAATAAACTTTGGTGGGACAAACTTCTGGAACCTCTCGAGGGCCCGGTCCTCGCTCTCCACATGATTACCAGGGTTCCCAGGGTTGGGGTTAGGGTTGTGACCCTGTTGGTGCACAACTTGGGCTAGCAAATCAGTCATTTGCTGCATGGCAGCAGCTATTTGGACGTTGGGGTCAACCCTAGATTCAGGGTTTGGTCCAAACGAGGTTTCCCCAGTGCCCCTTTCAGACGTGGGTTGCCTAATTCCACGCCCACGGCCTCGTCCTCTACGAGTGCCCTCCATTGATCTAAGTCAATCTAAGGTCGAGGTGCAAAGATAATATTAAAGATAATTATAGGCATAAGCAAGTAACAAGAGGTACACACAGATCAAAAGCATATATACACACAACTGTACCGAACCAGTCACACAGTAGCAGTCAGCTAGATACAACCAAAAGAGGTCCATAAAGGTAGCGGGGTCATCCAAAAGTATTATAGACGAACTAGATTAAAAGCACAAAAGCAACTAACGAAAAGTTATTTCCTTTCTAGGCCTCCATTCCTAATCTACGAGAATGCCACAATTTATATCTTAATCCAGGTTAATCATACTTATGAACACCCGAACAACCCACATGAAGTTCCATAGAATCAAATTTCTAGTTCGCCTAAGTCCTTTCTAACCTAGACTCTCATCGATTTAGTAACCGGGCACAAGAATCCCAAATAAGATAATTCACAACTCGAGCCGGCCGGTCCCAAGAGTAAATCATCCGTATTAAAGATTCCTACCCGACATACATACCTAACTTCCTCAAGTCCCATGGTAAAGAGCTTTACACTTATGACATGCACGGTTCATAGCTTATGCTCCAACAAGCACTTAGACACATTCACGAAATCAGGACCATAACACCACTTGGTCCAAACTCACTCCGCGCAGAGACCGCGCGAAGCTGCTCTGATACCACCTGTGACAGCCCCACCTCACCCTAAGGCGAACCAAAGGGTTCGGCGGACCGCCTGCCCAACTCTCGCCAGGACTACGGAGTCGATTTACACAAATCCAATAAAGTACGCGCGGTAGGACCCAAAGAAAATGAACAATCGGAACCTACTAAGGTGAGAACATGCTTACCAAACCATAAAATCATAGTCTCAATGGAATATATTTTATAGATAAGGTTAAACACTTATACATATATTTACATTGGAGTCTTGAACAAATTAACATACAGGGCAATCCGGGGTATACATACTACACAAAATACAATTAGGGTTTCGTTTTCAAAAGAGTTTAACAACATGACATATATACTAGCTTGACCCATTTCGTCCAAAACCGTGATTTTCAAGTTTGTCCCCCGTAAGGAAAACAAAGGTATCAGAAAGGGGTGAGTTTACGCTCAATGAGGTACCAAACATATAGGATAAAATCATGGCCTTTCACGTTTAACCAATCAGACACATATACCAGATATAGATGAAAGCAGTTAGACACAGTGATTCAAAGGGAAAGGATACAAGTGGCTCTCAGGAGCCAGATTTTCATTTGCAGTACTTGATCCGAACCTGTTGACTCTCCGTCAACGTAAATAGAACCAACATATCTGTAGACCCCACTTTACACCAATTTTCATCCACCAAACATACCCCTACCGGGCCCGAACGCCGAACAGGAACAGTAATGGTAATACTCGAGTATACCGGAATCAAGAGTTTCAATACCCAAAGATTCCCAAAACAGACTACCGTGGTTCGTTATCTAATCGACCAGACCCTTGCCGGCTTGACTTGAATAACTAGCCACAGGTGTTGAGTTCAGAGGTCACAGAAAGGTCGTTAGATACCAGCCTCCAAACGATGTCCGAACAGACTCAGATACAGTTAACAGATTATACACAGTAAATAGGCATATGGACAGACAAGAGAACGAGTGTGATAAAGTACACCCTCGTCTCAAACAGAATAAACAGATAGTGCAGTCATTTAAATCGCAGATTGCAGGGGCAAAAATCAAGTTAAGCAACAAATGAGGGGAGTGGTACACTCACCGGTTCCAGTACGGATACTTCAAAAGTTTTTTTACCCAAAGTGGCCTTAATCGCCAAGAAACCCTAAAATAATCAAGATAAAACAATTATAGTTCGCATATCCACAAACCCAGTAAATGGAATGCATAAAAGAGGCTCGACTACATGTCGTACGCCTTTCCAGGTTAAGTACTAGTACAGAAGAATAAAAATATGACTTTTGAGTAAAAAGATAATAGTTAGTCCTAGGGTTACAAACAACCCTCAAAACCCTTCATTTTTACTAAGATCAACTCAACTTGAAGGAATCGCGTAGCCCTAAAATTTTGGGCAGCATGCCCTCTGTATTTTGCTATATTCCAGCCATTTATGGCTTCATTATTTTTCCTCAAGTCAGTCCAATTCAACACATAAGAAATCTCAATACAATAGCCCTTCAACTAGGCTCAAATTCATCCAAATACAAAGCAAGTCTAGGAATGCAACTAGAAATCAAGTTTTAAGAATAAAAGCTAAATAGCAGGTTTGACGTCTCTTAGCGGAACAGACACAACCGAAGTTATGTTTATCGGATGGAGTGCAATTTATACCGTTTTGAAGCTAAGATAAAGGCCTACAACTTTGATGAAGATGACTCAGTCCAGTTCATAGTGTCTCTAGGTCGAAATTGCAAATTACAGAACCAGCATCACACAATCAGACTAGTTAACTGCACTATGATTAAATGACAATAACTCAGGCTACCGAAGTCCAATTGAGGTGTATCTTATGGAGTTTCGAAGCCAAGACATATACCTACATTTTCTTATGAAGATCTTCAAAGCCAAATCATGCATTTTCATAGTCAAAAAAAATCCCTACGAAGACAGAAAACTGTCCGCGAAAATAGGGTTTATGGGCAGTCAAGGGTATTTCGGTCATTTCATATGCTACAGTGCTCCGATTGAGCTGAAATTTTGCAGGCAGCTAGTTAACATCATTTCCTAAAACTTTCATGATTTGTTCTAAGCCTAATTTGTAAGGACTCGCAAATTTTCTTATTTTAAACGCCTATTTCTAGCTCATTTAATTATTTATTTTTGCCATTTATCCCGAATATTTTATTTTGACTTTTATTACTTCAATTACATGGAATTATGGCTCAAGTGTATTTTTAAAATGACTTGATTTCAAAATTTATTTCCCGAGAGCTCGTTAAGTGAGAATAGTGAGTACGCGTTTGGAAACTGTAGCCGAACTGAGAGTACAATAACCTTAAAAAAATTGGAGACTTGTACATTAGTCTTAAAATAGGTATTTTAATGTTTAAGTGCTCAAGTATTAGTTAGTGATACTATCGTTATAAGAATTTCTTAGAGATTCCACTTTATCGCGCACAATCGGTAATACGCGTTTTTACGCGTGAGATTAATTGAGAGATTTTAAATCATTATTTTTAGACCATTAAGAGTGAATAATAATAGTATGAGTGAAAGTGTATTAGAGGTTTAGTGTACTAGTGAAATAAACCCAAGAGGAATCGAGCACGAAGCGCGCGTACATTAGTTGACTTTTGGAGCATTTTGGGCCACACATTCTTAAGCTCTCATGAGAGCATCACACTAGATTAAAACCCTCCACACCTTTACCTCAATTGACGTCTCATAGCTCCATTTCCAATGTGCAACTCCAAGGCAAAAACAACCAAGAGCTCTTCATTTTCCTTCATCAAATCTTCACTAATCCTCCACCAAATCACCTCAAATTTTACACGCAACTTGCTAATCACTTGGTGAACAACCTAAGCTAGGAAAGAGGCTTGATTCTCACAGTTTTTCTCAGCTTTTAGAGGCCAAAAATTTCTGCTTAAGTCATCATCAAAGGTAATTAACGATCAACTACCTAAATCTTGATTTATGGAAGTTCTAGTGCACATTTAAGCTCTTACATGCATGTGGGTAGCTTGTTTATGATGGAAAAATTGTTGAGTGGGCTCTATGAACTCCCACCTTGGATGGATGAACTGATTTGTGATGTTTTAATGGTATTAATGTTGGTTTATTGCTTAAACTAGTGGATTAATGTCGTATAGTTGGTAGAAACTCAAAGGGAAGTGAAGATGAAAAATTTCCGATTCTGCCCTTAAGTTGTCCGTGACCTTTAGGGTGATTTTTCATGGTTTTAATGGCTTATTTATGATGTATATATGTTTTTGGGATTGTGTAAAAAGTTTCATTGAAAAATAACATGATTTGGTTGGTCAAATGTGTTGATTTCCAAAGTTTAGTAAAACTGGAAAATTTTCCCGGATTGCCCAGGCAGTCATTTTGTATCGGCTATATCTCTTTACTCCGATGTCGAAATCGAGTGCCGTTTCTGGAACTGGAAACTAGACATTCCCAGTTTTCCATTGGTATAAAATTCACATTCTGGTTCCACATGGGTGAGCCAAACCATTCGTTTGAAATTTGCTGTCCTGTTTCATTGGTTTACCAGAGGGCAGAACATGAACTACAATTTGATGCTCCAATGTGAGCTAGTTGTGGATGGATTTTGAAAATAGTTTCTTCTGAAAAATTTTAGCTTTATGAAATTATTTTCCAACGCCACTAACCACGCTCAATTCTGAGTTGAATTGAATGAGTTACGGCCAAAGTTTGGGACTGACTTAGTGATGGAATTCTTCATTTTGGATTAATCCTTAACAAATCTTGGTTTGGGGACTTGTACTCGAAATTTTTGGTGTAAATCACCTATCAAATATGCCTTGAACCCTTACTAGATTTGATCATCATAAATGGGACATGTTTTAGGCATTTTCCTTGGTCAAAAGTTTAGAAAAGGAAATTTCCATGCACAAGGCAGCTTTGCCTTGAAATCTTGGGAAATTGAGTGATTTAGTTAAGTGACTTCCTGTACTTATTTCTCCATGAAATTTGGTAGATGAATAGACCTTATATGGTACTATAATCATACCAAATTTGGTACTATTCCGAAGCCGTTTCAATGCTCAACTGAACTTCCAAATTTCATGATTTAAGTTTTGAAAACCCTTGTTTAACAAGAAACTTTTGGCAACTTTGAGCTATCATATCTTGGTGCTCAAAACTCTGATTCTTGTTCCGTTTATTTTGTGTTAAACCTGGATTGCAACTCTGATAGAGTTCCAAATTTTAGAGGTTAGTTCAAATCAAGTGAATTTTGCCGAATTTTCAAAGTTGGCCAAAAATCAACTTAAACCTGTCTTGAGTGCCCAAAACAGTAAATTTGAGCCAATTTTTGAATACCTTCGGTTTGGAATCATGGAAAAGTGTCTTCTAAGAACTTTTAGTAATTTCAAAGAGGTTTCCAACAGTATCAAGTTTTCCATTTTTGGACTTTCTGGACTTCCGGACTGATTTTTCAAATTTCCACGCGTAAAACTGAAATTTTTCCGATTTGAACCTACTTGCTCTTTTAAGAGCTTAGGTAACGCTTTTGAGACTCTTGGGATATTCCAAATTTATTTTTATGGTGAAAAGGTTCTCACTTATAATTTGGAACTTTATTTTGAATGTTGGTTTCGATAAACCGAAACACTTGAAAATTTGGCCTTGAGCATTTTAACTAGAGAAATCCTTGAGGAATTTCACTAAATTTCCAATTTGAAAGTTAGAACTTTAACTTCCATATTTATTATAAAAAAAAGGGTGATTGTAAGAAGACTTTGGCTTCGTAAGTTTAGAAAACATGATTTTTCACTTATATTCTTACACTTGGGCTTTTATTGAAGATTTTCTAGTACGAACACATTTTTCTCCTTTCTCGATTTTCGTGCCAAATTTAAGCATTTTACTCTTCTTTTGGAATTGATAGTCCTTGCCACGATTTAACTCGAAAATGGGACTTTAAATTCCTTTTAGTTATTATTCCAATGATTAAGTGAAAACTTCCTATTTCGATTTGTTTGAGCTTGAGGCTCTTGAGTGTGTGTATCTAAGAGGTTTTCTTTTATTCACCTTGATCGAACATCTAGGTAATTCGTGATTGTGATTAATCTCAGGTGATCTAGAGGACACCGAGAAGCTCTTTTAATTTCCTGCTGTTGCTCTTGCTTTGCTCCGGATTACGGTGAGGGATTCCAAACTGTTTTGCACAAAAAAAAAATTGCTTCTCGAACTTTTATAACCACTGTTTGTATAATTGCATATATATATATATATATACGTGATGTGACTTGATAAGTTCTTCTTACATGCCTAAGTGGTCAAATACTTGATGAATCTTGTTCACTTGAATGATAAATAATTATTCCTAGGCGAGTGTGTACTTTATCGCACTCGACCTAACTGTTGCTGTATCACTTAACTGTTCAATATTTCATTGTTTATGTGTTACTTGTGTATGCTGTAGGCCATGTGTACTTTATCACATCGGCAGAACAAGGACTTCCCCCCTTCGTTATCACCTATTCGAGCCAGAAGCGGACTCGGTCGGATAGGTTGATAACCCTGGGCACTGTATTTTGGTATACTTGAGTATTACCGCTGGAGGGATAAGGTGATGGCCAGTCAACCAAAGGAACTACCGATGGGAGTTATAAGGACGGGAAGTGGACCGAGTACTGTATCCTTTTGTGTTTGCTTTACTATTGCTACTGTTATTGCTCTCCTAGTTGACATTTGTCGGGTAAGACTCCTCATGAACATTAAGCTCTGAGACGAAGCAATCCTTGTAATGTTCTTCTAGTCGGACGAGCCGCTATTTGTTTGACTATAAAAATTCATGAAAATACATTTACATGGTCATTCATTCCAAATATACATTAGTAATTTTAAATGATTTATGAGCTGTACTCATAGTAAAGTTGCTAGCAAAAGTCCTATTTGTCCATGTGATTTTAAAATAGCAATTACGCACTGATTTATAAATACTTGATTTTCCCTTTTGAAACCTCATTGAGCTTTAGCTCACCCCAAAAATATTTTAGTTTTAGGCAGGGCTCGAGAATGATAGTTACTCAAGCACAAGGCTTTCGAGTACCGTGGATTATCCTTTATCTGGGTTGTGATTGATTTTCTCTGTGGAATGTAATGGTTATTTTGAAAGATTTTTGAACTTTATGGTATGATGTACTTGTGGTTGAAGTGAATGTAAACCTCATGATATTTTGGGGATTATACTTTTGTAAGAACGATTTGAATTGCAAACATAAGGATTGTACTTAAGTTATTATTATTATGAAAATTTAGATGAAGTATTGGACTTGTACTTTGGTATGTTGGATTGGTGGATATAATATACTCCATTTGAACTTTTAAGAACGATCGATTATATTTATGCTTGAGTTTTGTAGTGAGTCCTGGCGAGAGCTAGGCAGGCGTTCCGTTGATACCCTTGGGTTCGCCCTTGGGAGAAGTGGGGGCGTCACATAATTCGGCCTCTAACCTAGTCAAACAGAACAGGGCAAATTGGAACCCTAAAACTGGAATTTCCGCACAAAATTGAAAATTTTCCGCAAACAATCGTAATTAGCACACAAGAGATCCATTTAACACAATTTAGATCCATCAATTCAAGCCCAACCATATCCATCATAGGAAAACAGAAAAATTCTCACAAAAATCAGAAATTTAGCTAACTTCACTCTAATCCATAAAATGTTCCATATAATCAACTAATTAGCTACCAAAAGTCACCAATTGACCATTATTAGAAACAAAAGTGAGTTCCAAGCAAAATACCTTAACTCCTCAAGAAAGGTAGTAGCTTAAGGGTCTTTCTTCCAAAACAACTCCACCAAGTCCTTCAAACTCCCTTAGCAAGTCAATTTTGTGGACAAATTCAAGAGTTAATCGGTTGGATTTCAAGATTTGTGCAAGAAATGGAAGATATAGTTGAAGCTTTCTTTTCTTTTCTCTCAAGAGGAAGTTCGGCCAAGGTGGTATGAAAATGAAGATAATTTGGGTCAAAATTGGAGTTTTAGTAAAGTGAAAGAAAAGTTAGGCAAGTCAACTTCCAATCGGATCGTGACACTTGGCCCTTCTTAAGTGTATTCTTTTCCCTTTGTCTACCAAGCTTAACCTAGATAACTATCCTCTAATTATCTCTTAACCCCTTGTAAAATAATATCTCCTCATACAAAACTTCAATTAATCGTCAAAATTTTATCGCACTTAGCGCACTAGCGGGTCCCACGTTGTCAACGCACTTCAAACTTATCAAGACTAACTTATACCATGAAAAATGATTTTAAAACTATATTTACTTATAAAAATCTCAAAAAAAACAATATAATAGGGTTTCATGAAGAAAATGCATGCAAGAAAAGAAAATAACATATTAGGAGGTAAAGAAAATTTACGGGTCCTCACAAAAAAGCTTAGCTAGACATCATATTAAGAACATTTAAGTATGAAACAAACTTGTAACAAAGCATGGCAAATAAGAACAAGAGACAAAATTTAGGAAAAAGAATTCTTATTCAATCTTGAAGTTTGAATTCTTGAATTCCTTCACAAGTTGATCTCTCAAATAAGTTTAATACATGAGTGTTTGCACCTCCCTCCTAAATCTCTTTAAACAAAGAAAGAAACTCTCAATATGAAACTAGAGCTAAACTACTTCTATCTCTACTTCTACTATACTCTATAAGGTGCTATCTCTTACTAACATTCCTTTCAAATGAATGATATTTAAGGGATATTTATAGATGTTTTGGAAGAGAAGATGTTCTCATAATGTGGACACAAAGTTGCTTTCTACTTCTCTAACTCAATTCTAGTTGTTTCCAGACATTTTTCTTGCAGAGGAATTGGTCAAAAAGATTGTGTGAACAAAATGCAAGTTCTAGAGTAAGTTGCAGCTGTGAATCAGGGATCTGCGACCCTATACCTCGCAGATCACCTCATGGATCTTTGTTGCACTTAGTTTTGCACTTCCAGCTTCAATCTCAACTTTGCTCTATTTTTTGTCCAAATTCAATTGTGACTTTCTTGATGATGGAGGCTGAATTAGCTCCTGCACAAAACATAAAAGTTGTAGTTCTTTGAGTTGGCTTTCCAATGGATCAATAATCATCTTATTTGGATCTGTATTGACTGAGAAATGATCAAAATACCCCTAACTGATAAATGCTCTATTTCAACTTTTGATGATAAAATTTCCCCACTGTGTTTTGACTTTTTGACTAGGAAGCTTAATGAACTGGATTTCGATGTTTGCACAAGAATTATAGAGCTATGTCTTAACTTCAAAATGGTTTAATAATCACCTCAATTTGATACTTGTGGCTCAAGATATAACCAAAATATCACGATGTGTCAAAGTTGTGAAACTTCTTTTGTCCTCAATCAATTCATATGAGACCAAAACCTACAAAAACAACATAAACTTACATATTAACCTACACTTTTGCATGTTTTGGTTAAGAAAAAACTACTTTATGTAAATTAACTTATAAAGGAATTCAAATCTTCCATTTTAACTTAAAACACACAAAAAAACATAACCTAAAACGTAACTAAAAATAGGTAAAATAAAGACTAATCAGAAAGAGTGATCATTTTACCTAAATGCTGATCCTAAATAAGGAATAGATATATTCCAATTTGGTCTTGTTTTGAGAGGTTCATCATGGAGTCTTCTACATGAATTTAAACGTGACATTTTAGCTTCTTTGTCATTTTAAGAATGCAATTCTATTGTAGTGCATGTCCTTGATGATACACCAATGCACATTGCATGCTAGCTTATGATTGTTTTCTAAATTTTAGGGAGCACAATTTTCTTGTTTTTGTCAAATAAATGGAAAGTTATTCAAACAAAAATTTTTGTAATCAAATGGCCTAAATTGAGGCGAACTTTTATAATACATTTGTGGAGTACGCCTAAGAGTCAAATGGTCTTCAAATCTGTTGCTCAAAATTTATAAATCAACATTATTATGAGTAGTAATTGTTGCATCATTTTTTCAAATGAAGAAAGAAATTTTTGTCAAAAAAATTCAAATGTATGTTGTATTTTGGCAAACCCATCTTTGTAGGTGTTTACGGCTAAGATGGAGGAAGAACTACAAGTTAAAATCTTGCAAATTTGAAGGTCAACCATGAATAAAAAAAAGCAATATTGCGACATTTCAAAGTGGAGGGAAACATCTTATTCTCTTATGTTTGGAACGGAAGTGGCAATACCTACCAAATTTGAGATCCCATCCTTGCGCATCTTTATGAAAGCCTAGGTAAAAGAAACGAAATAGTGACTTGGTACACCTATACTCTATACCAAGTGGTGACTCCCTTTTCCTAAAACCCTTTTAGACTAAATTTTGGTCCCAAACTATCTCATTTTTTTAAAGTCCCATTTTAGACTCCTTTTCATTTATTTTTTAAAATGAAAAACACATTTTTTGTAAATACCTTTTTATTATGAAAAATAGGGCACAATGTGACAGCCCCACCTCACCTTAAGGCGAACCAAAGGGTTCGGCGGGCCGCCTGCCCAGCTCTCGCCGGGACTCAGTCGTTCACTCACACAAATCAGAAATAGAACCACAAGAAAGAGCAAAACGAGGATCCAAAACTTAAAACAAAACTTATATACATTGCTATCTAAGAACGAAGTACAACCGTCGAGAATACAAAAGTTCTCAAGTCACCATACAACCAGCCCGTGCCAAGCACTAGGGCGAGAACCAAAACCAAAACCAAAACTAGACCTAGCCAGTCGATACAGAGCTCTCACCCCTGCTCGCCTTCCCCTATTAAGGAAAACAAAACTAAAGGGATGAGCTAAAAGCTCAATGAGGTTCCGAACATGGGATCAAGCCATAAATCAAACAATAAGTACAGAAACATTTACAACATTTACAATAAGTCACACATGAAAAGGATACATTCGTTCATTCGTTCGTTCATTCGTTCGTTCTCCTGTCATTCCCCTTATTCCTTCATTCGTTTGCAAATGCATTTTTCATTTATCAATAAAACCCTCGTTCGTTCGTTCATTTCATTCAACCCTTCCTGAACATTGGCCATGCTCCACCAACCTCCACCAACCTATAAGGTAATACTCGAGTATACCAAACGTTCACCCAGGTCACCAAATCGCCCGACCGAGTCCGCTTCTGGCTCGAGTCGATCGGTAACAAGGGGCAGGGCCCAGTTCAGCCAAAAGGCTTACATTCATGCACAAGTAACGTTCCAATCATTCAATCTTTGAAAATTTCACATTTATTTAGGTCGGGTGCGATAAAGTACACACCCGCCCAGAAAACTCGTTTTGGAAATCATTGAAAGCACTTAACACGTTATCAAACAATAATACGAGTCATGAAGTCAAGAAAATATAGCAAACAAGGAACACTCACCGAATTATGCAAAATAACGTCCAAAATGTCCTATCGGATCTTACCCTCGGTCACCGAGAAAACCTATGATTCGACGAGAAAGAATATTACAATTCATCTAGCAAAACAAGTAAGTGGAATCAAGGAACTCGACTAATTATGAGTAAAACGGATAAAGGTGACTTTAAAGTGAAAATAAAGCCATTTAGATCTGTGGACGGAAAACAACTAGGGTGTCATAAACCAAACTCAAAGGGTTGTAACAGTTCCAATGGAAAACACTTGAATCAAAGTCAAGTCGGAATCCAACTAGATAGGCTCAGAAATATTATTTTTCGGAATCGTTTATGTGGTTCAAAATCAATATATATTCAAGTAAGCATAATAAGACGCGATTACAAGTCACAAACCAAATCCACCTACTACCAAAACAAGCCTTCACTAGCACGTATAAGTACTAAAATAAACTAGGGAAAGTCCGAAAATGAAGGTTAAACCTTAAAACCTAAAAACAGTTTTGACGTCATTTAGCGTATTGGCCACAACCGGCACTACGATTATCGGATGGAGGTGAAAGATACACCGTTTCGAAGCTAACAGAAAGGGATACAATGTTGAAGAAGGCCACTCAGTCCAGTTTGTAGTGAAACTAGGTCAAAATCGAAATATACGAAACCAGAATCTCACAAACAGGTTGGCTAACCGCACAATAATTAAACAGCAACAACTCAGGCTACCGAAGTCCGATTGAAGTGTATCTTATGCTGTTTTGAAGCTAAAAACAACCCTACATTTATTATAAAGACATCCAAGGCCAAATCATGCATTTTCATGATCAAAAATGGAAAACTACACGAAAACAGAATTCTGGGCGCGAAACAGGTTTCATGGACAGTCAAGGGTATTTCGGTCGTTTCACATGCTACAGTGGTCGGATCAAGCTGAAATTTTGTAGGAAACTATTTTACACTATTGGATACAACTTTCATGTTTCAGCCAAAATCTAATTCGGTAAGGATCATGGTGAAAAGTCACGGTCAGATTGGGTGAAATGACAACCCTGTTCGCTGAACTCCTATCTAGACCAGTCTGGGTATTTCCGTCCTATCTCAGGATACCGAGCTCGGATTGGGCTGAAAATTTACAGAAAACTAGAAAACATCATTCTATACAACTTTCATGTTTTGTGTCAAGGCCAATTCAGCCTCTAACCTGGTTGAACAGAAACGGGCAGAACAGGGGTTAGTGAAACCCTAATCTGGAATCTTTGCCCCAAACCAGAATTTTTGTACAATCTATCACATCCAACATATCTCAACTTCATTTTACACTATAACTAACCAACAATCCATGACTACCCAACACCAAACATATGAAATCAGAAAAATCAAGCATAAAATAAAAATTCATCAATCTCCACCAAAAATCATAAAATCTTCCACTAAAACATCTCTTTAGCCATCATAAGTCATGAATTCACCATTATTGAAACAAACAATGGATATTTACACACCATACCTTGATAACTCACAAAAGGTAGTAGCTTAGGTCTCTTGCTTCCAAAACAACTCCACCAACTTCCTCAATCCTACCTAGCTAGAGGTTTTTATGGAATAATCTCAAGATTAATCGGTTGGATTGCAAGATTTAGGCAAGATTAGAAGCAAAAGGTTGAGAGTTTTCTTTTCTTGTCTTCTTGAGAGAGAGAGAGTCAGCCAAAGGCTTGCCAAATTGGGTGATTTTTGGGTCAAAATTAAGTATTAGTAAAGGTAAGAAATAGTGGTCAAAGTCCAATCTCGAATGAAAAAGTGACACGTGGCACCTTGTAAGTTGAACACTTATCCTTTTGTCTCTCAATCATTAACCATATAAGCAACCTCTAATTATCTCTTAACATCTAGCAAATTAATCCCAGTACACAAAACTTAACCTAATTGGCCCAATTTTACCGAGCTTACTGCACTAGCGGGTCCCACGCCCGGTATACGCTCCAAAAATCTCATGAACTAAATTATACTAGAAAATAATTGAAAAACTCTATTTGTTCATAAAAATTAGCTAGAAAATTTTCCTAATAAAGAAAAGGCATAAGAAATGTGCAAATAAATAAAACAAAGCCTAGAAAATAAGAAATTTTACGGGTTCTCACACACAACACTCTTTAAAAGTAGATACTTATTATCCTTCTTTTCAATTTAGTTCTTTTAAGTTCTCATGTATTAAATATCTGGTATTTCATACCCAAGGAACTTAACTTAGAAGGAAATATACTAATTAATCTCAATTATAAATTTAACATGAAACTTTCACAAAGTTACATTTTATTCAAGTTAAAACTATACAATGAAAGTTTACATTATAAGGTATGACGCCCCTACCTCACCCTAGGGCGAACCCCAGGGTTTCGGCGGGCCGCCTGCCTAACTCTCGCCAGGACTCGATACAAGTCAAGATTATAACTTAGAACTAAACGCCCAATAAGAAGACTAATATAAAGAAAAGTCACTTCCTTCGATAGTCAACCAATTCAACATCATAATATTTCCAAAATTACATCAAATTTCCCAAAAAACAACCACCAAAAGTTGACTGGATCTTTTACATCCACAATTGGGCCAAAAGATAATCAAAGCCAGCTTCTCCAAAATCTTTGCACTTCAAGTTCCTGCTAAGGAAAACAAACTTAAAGGGATGAGCCAACGCTCAGTGAGGCCAAGAAAACAAGCAAGCAAGCATGTAGAACCAATTAATCGAATAGCATGCTTAAAAGAAACTTAAAACATGACATTTCATGTAAGTGCACAAGTAGGAATTAACACACACAAGGAAGGATACAGGAGCTCTCAAGAGCTATTCCCACGTCTCGATCAATTGAGCCTTCGGGGGTTGACCCTCCGTCAACCCAAGTAGTAACACGACCGTAGTGCTTCACTTACTTCCTCCATCCAACATAACACCTACTCGGATCCGGAACCAAACATGTAAAAGGGTGGCGATACTATTCGAGTATGCCAAGCGAGATCTCAAAAGATCAAACAATTATTTTCCCAAGATTCACCAAGCTTCTCGACCAAGCCCTTGCCGGCTTGAGTTACAAGGCTAGCCGATGGGTTGGGGTGCCTCCCTAGAAGTATAAGTGGTTGATGAGACATCACTCCAATCGACTTAGAATTGTTTATGGCTCTGAGTCGGTATGAGAGGCACCTCCCACCCGAACAGGGTATGGTACATGCTTCCGCTTAGAGAATCAATCATAGCACTGAATCGGTATGAGAGACACCTCCCACCCGAATAAGATGTGGTACATGCTTCCGCTCAGTATTCACGAGTTAAACATGTTCATGTATAAGTACAAGTCATATATATTTATTTTAACAAGTATCATGTAATCGGAGAGAGAGAGGACGATGGCGATAAAGTACACCCTCGTCTCGGCAAGTTCACGTATCATGCATAGCACTTGTCCAAATAACATTTAAATCACATTAGCATTTAACATGTACTTGACACTCATCACAAGTCAAGGGCAAAACAAGAGTGAAGCGAGAAGTCAAACAAGCTCTTCGGCGTCTTCGTGACCACCTGAGACATGTACAATCATAATTACTTAGGTGCTCGACTAAGGTTAAAAAAATGCATTTTCTCGCTACCCATTCTCAAGGTCGCAAGTTCAAGTCAAGTTAAAGAAACTTTTCTCGCTAAAACATTGGAATAATGCTCAAAGAGTGGTTGAAGGTCATTTTTTATTCAAGTCGTGATAAGGAAATCTCAATTCCAAAAGAAAGTACCATTTTTACTTTTGGCATGAAAATCGAGGATCAAGGGTAGATGGTTTTCATCTTCTAAAAGTTCAAATCTCATGTCCAAACTTTAGAATATAAAGGGCGTTCATTTCTTCCAAACTAATGTGTGATGACTGGAAAATTTTCTTATTTTTTTCTTAAAATTCCCTTTTATTTGGAATTTATTACCTTACAATAGCATTACTACTCATTTACCCCCTTAAGAATTGCAATTCACCCTAGAATCAAGGGTTTTTCATTTAGGTTCGTAGTTAGCGTAAATTCAAGTTTTTACGTATTTTAGTAATGTAATCAATCGGTATAGACTGTGTATAAATTTAGTGATTAAAGAGTGAGTTTTAGATGATATTAAGTGTGTGATTAGAAGTGATAATAATAAGTTAGTGAATTATAAGTTAAAACCCTAGTATACGTGAATTAAGGAAAAACGGTGTGAACCGAAGTGTACCGTTTGTTACCAAGTGAGTACACCACTTGAACACTACTTTATTACCTTAATCTACTTATTATTAATTAAACAAAATCAGACCTAAATATCTTCTTAATGCAGCCGAAATTTTGGACTAAAAACAAGAGAGAAAAGAAAAAAATTGACTTCCAATCAAAAAGTGACACTTGTCCAATTTTGACCCAAATGAATTCCTATCATCTTAACCTTCTTGAAGCTTCATTTCAGCCTCCATTTCTGCACATTCCAGCTGTGAGTTTGAGAGAGAAAAGAAGGAAGAAACCATTTAATTTTCATCTTGATTTTTAGCTTAATTTGAGTGAAAATCCAAAATCTAAACCGATTAAACTCTCCCTTTAGTTTTTAAGAAGCTTTGTGTAGTGAAACTTTGGAAGGAAAGGTTGAGGTTTCTCTTGAAAGCATCATTAGCAAGGTATGAAGGCTGTTTTTCCATTATCTTTCCCTTAATCTTGGTTAAGTTTGTATAGCAACTTAAATTCTTGGCTAATGATAGCTATTTAAGTAGTTGTGATGATTATGGTGGATTTCTGAATTGTTCAATGGTATTTTTTCTTGTTTAGATAGAATATGATGTCTATAATCCTGTATAGGAAGTTGAAGTAGTGGTTTAAGCTAGAAATGTGAAGGTTAGACCTTGAATGCACTAAATTCTAGATTTAAGGAGTGAAACTGCCCTGCTCTGACCAGCTTTATTCGTGCATATTAGAAGCCGAATTAGGCTTACATTAAAACATGAAAGTTGTAGAAAATGATGTTATATAGCTTCCTGTAAAATTTCAGCTCAATCTGAGCACTGTAGCATATAAAATGACCGGAATACCCCTGACTGCCAAAAGCTTCATTTTGCGGACAGTTTTGTGATCTCACACTTTTGGCTTCTTTTTTCACCTTGATCCGTATCAAATAAGCCTTTGGCCAAAACATGAAACTTTTAACCCTATGTTTCAGCTTTCCAACACATCTAAAAACGCCTCAAACGACATTGTGTAGCCTGAGTTATTGTTATTTGAATTTAGTATTGACAACCGTATTGACAAGGACATTCTGGTTCTGTAATCTGTACTTTCGACCTAGATCAATTGTGAACTGGATTGAGTTGTCTTCATGAAAGTTGTAGACCTTTGTCTTAGCTTCGAAATGGTATAAAGTTCCCACCAATCTGATAAAAGTAACTCTAGTTGTGACCAAAATGTTATAAGATGTCGAATCTGCCATTTAGTCTTTTGCCTTCAAAATTTGATTTCCGATTGGATTATTATACTTGTGTTGTACTTGGATGATTTTGAGCCTATTGAATGGCTATTGTGATGAGATTATTTGTATGTGTTTTGGGGCTGAATTGAGAAAAAATAATGAAGCCATAAATGGCTGGAAAATAGGTAAACACAAAGGGCGTGCTGCCCAAATTTACACTCAAGGGTTAGGTAGAGGTACTCGCGACTTGAGTACGAATTCGGGAACGAATATCCCTTGAATCGTCTAGGATATTCAAGTTTTCTTTCATAGAGGTATATAAGTTAGAATTCGGCCGAAACTTGTACCCTTGAAAAATGAAAGTAACGACTCATAGAAATATATTAGTTTCAAATTTCAAAGGTTAATCACTTTAAAGTTTCATCGTTTTAAGAGCAAGCATGAGTTTACAAATATTCTCCAAATAAGTTTCAATTATGTGATTCTTGTTAAACGAAACGTTTAAGTTTCGAACCTTAGTTACTTTCAAAAGTTCTTAAACAATGTTTTATCGCAGATTTGGACTCCACATATGAAGTAATACCTGAACGTAACCTGTAAAGGCACCGCATCTTTTGGTGAGTGCTTCCAAATACCTGATTGAACTGGACACTTGTTTTCAATACTTGACCAATGTGATTTATTGATATGTAATTTGTTTGATCGGGTAAGAGTGTACTTTATCGCACTTGCCCTAATATAATATATATTTATTTATTGTTGCAATTGACTTGATATACTTGTATTTGACTTGTAAGTGCTGAGCGGCAGCATGTACCACACTCAATGTGAGTGGGAGGTGCCTCTCATTCCCATCTCCGTACTTTTATTTTGATTCAGTCGATTAGAGATGTTATCTCATTGACTTCTTGGGGACCCAAACCCCACTGGCTAGTTAATCGAGTCAAGCCGGCAAGAGCTTGGTCGATTAGATAACGAACCATGGGTATCTAGTGTTGTCGAGTGGAGTGTTATCTCCTCGACTAATCGGTATACTCGAGTATTGCCACCAGTGTTTATCTTGGAGTTCGGGCCCGATGAGGGGTTTGGATGGTGGACGGAGAGTAGTTTAAATGGTGCTCTACTGGATTGGTTACTTACTTGAAAATTGACGGAGTGTCAACTATTACTTGCTCAAGCTCTGGTGATGCAATGGGAATTTGGCTCCTGAGAGTCATCCGTATCCTTATACTTTGGAATGATTAGTACTTATCGTGTTATTGTTTTGTTTTAAAAGAAAAACTCTACACTCGCTCACTTTGACATTTGCTACTTGAAGTGTTATTGCTCACTTTTATGAACTTTTCATACTCATTACTTTGCTACGTGATACTTGCACTTTTAAATAATGGTCAACTTGCTATTTGGAACCTTACTAGGCTTTTAGCTCATTCCACGCCATTTGTTTTCCTTACAAGGGGTACGAGCGAGGCGTGAGACTGGTACAGAGTAGTCTAGTTTTGAAGTTTTGAAATGGTACTCACGCTAGCACTCGACTAGGGTTGATTGTACTCGAATTGTAAACACTTTGAAGTATTTTGGTGTGTAGAAGCTTTGTATCTGGATTTGAGCATCAATGTATATATTAAGTTGAAGTGGATGTGTTATTTTTTTCTGTGGATGTACGTTATTTTTCTTAAGCTATGAGTGAGTAAGTCTTGGCGAGAAATGGGCAGGCGACCCGCCGAACCCTGGGGTATGCCCTAGGGGGAGGTGGGGCCATCACATAATGGAGTCAAACTCATCCAAAACTCCATTCATTTTCATAGTAAATGTCAAGGCTAAGGTTCCCAAGGTTCAAGCATAAAACTAGTGAAATTCACCAAGAATTACTCTGGTCAAAATGCTCTCTTTTAGAGTTCAAACTTATGAAAATCGAGACCATAAGAATAGGGGTTGAAGTCCGTAATTCAAGTATGAAGAGAGGTGCTGTAAACCAAGGGAGTTATGCAACCAAGAAGAATCATGAAAAGGGAATTAATCCCTTGGAAACTAAGATTCGATATGAAGGTTTAAAGTTCAAAGAGACCTTGTATGTAATCATGAAATTAAACTTAAAACAGTCCAACAATCGCAAAGGAAGGTGGAAAGTTCTTAAAAAGTGTATTTGTTTGAAATCAGAAAATTTCCAGCTTAGCGCGGCCCTACTTGGAAAATCGTATCTCGAGTTCCGTAAGTTCAAAAATTCAAACATTTATACCGTTGGAAACTAAACTCAAAGCTCTAAAACTCTCTAGAAGACACTTTTCTCAGACTCCAATTTGAACTCATTCAAATTTTAGCTCAAAGTCACTGTTCTAGACAGGACAGAGCAAAACAGGCTTGCAAATTTAGTGAAGTTTAAAAATTCGGTAAAATTCGTAGAAATGGAATAAACTTTTGAAATTCATATCACAATTAAAATTCCAAACCTAGTTTCAAATACAGCAAACAGAACTCGATTCGGACCTTTCTACACCAAGATACAACAGTTTTAAGAAAACTGATTTTTAGGACATGTTTTACGAAATTCTAGTTCTGACGTACTTGACAGAGTTTCAAAATCTGATCATAACTAGAGTTACACAACTCAAAATTTAGTGTGGTTTGTGGTGTTAAAAACTAGATTTAAAATGCTGAAAATCATTAGAAGGAACTCTCTTAAAATTCGTTTTGCAAGATAGGCAAAATTGAGCTACAAACTGCAGCTATGACTATTTCTCGGATGCAAGCAGAGAGGAATTTCAGTCATCTTTGCTGGTTCACTACAGCCCATAGGAAAGCTCTTGAAGTCTAGTTTTGGATGCCTCAAACGGCACTCGATTTCAACTCTCAGACAAAAAGTTAAGACTTAAAACGTGAACACTAGTTGGGGTTTCCTGCTCAGAAAACTTTCCAAAATTTATCCTCACTTTAACCCTACTTTAACACAATCAAATGAAAAGCTTTTTGGGAGATATTTCATACACACAACCACAAACATGTATCAAGCATTATTGCTCCAAAATAACATCAAAATTTCGAAATCAACATGAAGGTTTCAACAGGACAAAATTCGGACAGCATGCACTTTCATTCCTCTAGCTTTCTTTCCAACTTTTCCAACTCAACTACACCATATCTCATCAAAGCAAGTAACAAACAAGCATTTAAACACACAAAATCCTCAAGGCCTCTACTTATCAAGCCACCTCAAGTCCACTGCCTAAATCAAGGTTCTTGTGAATCCATCAACAACCCAACAACTAAACTAACTAAACTATCTTACTACTAAGATTAGAGAGGAAAAGTTGAGGGTTCTATGGATGGTTACCTTGCTGCCAATAAGAAGATTAAACACTAGAATTTGAGCTCTTAAATCACCGAGTTTCTTCCTTGATCAAGTCCTCTTCCAAGCTTGTGTGAAGAACCAAGAGGAGAAGCAAATTTGGGGAGCTTTATTGGAGCAAGAATGGAAGACAAAGGTGAAATTTTTGAGGGGAAATGAGGGAGGGGAGGTTCGGCCAAGGAGTAGAGAAGAAGGAAGAGTTTTTGGTTGGTAGGTGGTGATGTGATGTTGTGTAAGAAGGATGGACATAAAGTGCTCTTGGTGCCCCAAAAGTCAACATCCGATTAGTATGCAATTAGTGCTCCAAATTGAGCTTAACTTAACTCACTCACATCTAATCTCTCAATTAACTTTTCTTAGTCTACTATTAATCATTTTTAATTCTCCAAGATTAATGCACTCTCGGATCGAATTTATCTCGAAAAAACTATTTCTCGCTAAACGAGCCGTAGAAAAATTAAATTCGCGAATGGAACGTTTTGAAAATATAAATGAGGCATTGTTCCATGTAAATAGATTTAAAAAGGATGAAATAAATTATTCGGAGTAAACAGGTGAATAAATAATTAAATAATCTAGTAAAATAAAATAAAAGTAAATAAAATAAAATTTCGGGTCCTCACATATGGCTTATTCTTTAAATTCTTTTAATTTATCAACTCTTGATAATTAATTCGCCTTTTCAACTCTTGATATCTTTTTAGTCAACTCTTGACTTATAGTCAATGACAAAATTTGATTGAACTAATTTTTCAATATAGCCAATCATTCTCTAATAAATCAATATCTATTTAAAGAAAAATTGTCAATTTTAGTAATGAAATTATTGTTGAAGGATTTCATATATGTTAAATCTTGATTATGTGACGCCCCACTTCTCCCAAGGACGAACCCAAGGGTATCGGCGGAACGCCTGCCCAACTCTCGCCAGGACTCGATACTAATTCAATTTACACTCAATAATACCCAATCGATACTAAAAATCGAAGAGATAAAGGAAGGTCAATACCTCTATAACCGTTCAAGTCTTACATCATAATCTAACCAATTACTTTACATTCCCAAAATATACAGCTTCCAAAATCAAATTCTAAACAAATACATTCATAATTCTAATCAAGTGAAGCATCAATTAAGCTTCTCCAAAATTCCTCCCATTTCAGCTCCTGTTAAGGAAAAACAAATCTAACAGGGTGAGCGGATGCTCGTGAGGCCAAGAAAACATGCAAGACAAGTAATTCAATAGCAATAGCACTTGAACAATAGTGAAAACTATAACATTCAAGAAATTCACAAATTTATAATAAACCCTCTTGAGTAGGGTGTAGGAGCTCTCAGAAGCTAAATCTTTGTTTACTTTGCTTCAAGTTCAATTCAATACCTTCTCGTGACGACACCCCGTCACCCGGGTAGATAATTAAATTCATAGCACTTTACGTATTTCATTTATGTTTCTGAGACGACTCGAGAGGTACCTCCCACCCAAATTGGTGTGGTACTTACTATCGTTCAGTTTATAGTTCTGAGACGATTCGAGAGGTACCTCCCACCTGGATCGGTGTGGTACTTACTATCATCCAGAGGTCGATGAGACATCGCTCCAATCGACTTAGAATGCTTTAGGGTTCTGAGACGATTCGAGAGGTACCTCCCACCCGAATCGGTGTGGTACTTGCTATCGTTCAGAGGTCTAGGGTACTGAGATGACTCGAGAGGTACCTCCCACCCGAATCGGTGTGGTACTTACAATCGTTCAGTTAATAGGTCTGAGACGATTCGAGAGGTACCTCCCACCAAATCGGTGTGGTACTTGCTATCGTTCAGAGGTCGATGAGACATCGCTCCAATCGACTTATGCAGCCGTAGCATATTTTTCAAGTCAAGTCATGTCAGGTCAAGCAAGTCAGGTCAGGTCAAGCAAGTCAAGTCAGGTCAAGCATGAGTCTTTTATTTCAAATGAGAACGAGTGTGATAAAGTACACACTCGGCTTGGCAATTTTACGCATCATGTATAACACTTGTACAACTAATATTTCAATCACATAAGCATTTAACACATACTTGACACTCACCAAATAAACAAGGAAGAAATATCACTTGAAGGTCAGGCGTTCACCGTGGGATCCTCTTGAAGGTTCTCGTGCGAGTCTGAGCAATTAATAGTGAACTATCATGTATAAACCCCAATTATCACGAATGATTGTATGTGACAGCCCCACCTTCCCCTAAGGCGAACCAAAGGGGTTAGCGGACTGCCTGCCCAGCTCTCGCCAGGACTACGGTACAGTTTACATCGTTCTATAACGTTCCGGAACATACCAAAACACGCAAACAAGTCAAAATCACAAAATAAAAAAAAACGAAAATCAAAGCCGAAGATGAACAGTAACGGACACGTCAGAATCCGGCCGGAATCTGGCCGGATTAGCGGCCGGATTCTCGGCCGGATACAAGGCCGAGAGCAATCCAAAATTTTTTCCAAAATCCTTCCCAATCCGGCCGAAAAAAAAAAATGAGTTTAAGGACATTCTTTAAGGAGGGGAGTTTGTGACGCCCCGAAAAAAAATGAGTTTGAGAACCCGGAAATTTTCTAATTTTCTAGGGTTTATTTTATTTAATCGCCCGCTTTTCTACATTTTCTTGATTAGAAAATTCCCCAGATAAAGTTTATGAGCAAAAATAGTTTTAAAATGATTTTTCTAGTATCGGTTAGTTTTTGAGAAATTAAAAGCGTATTTTGGACGTGGGACCCGCAAGTGCGGTAAATGCATTATATTTTTGACAACTTGTTGTACTTTTGTATTAAGTGATATTATTTTACAAAGTGTTAAGATATTTTTATTAGAGAGACAAAAGGATAGAGTTGCATTAATGAGTGTGACAAGTGTCACAATATGATTGGTTGGACTTTATGGTTTACTATTCACATTTTTGACTTTTGACCAAAATTAGTTAATATCTCACAAAAATTGAAAAAAACTTACCATTTCTTACCTTCTTGTGGCCGACTTTCTTGAGCTAAGAAGAAAGGAAATTCTTCAAGATTCTTGCTTCCATTTTTGCTTGAATGTGATCATCCAACCATTTGATCTTGATTCCATTCCATAAAACCTTTCTATTTGGTGCTAGTAAGTAGTTTGGTGGAGTTTGTTTGAAGCTCTAAGGTGGCCATCATCCCTCTCTCTCTTGTTACTTGGTAAGTGATGCTTGAACCCCCCTACTACACCTAATGATGGTTATAGTATGCTTAGAAGTGGCTTGAGTGTTGGAATATATGATTTATTTCTTGGTTTGGCTTGATTTGGTGAAGTTTTCCATTTTATGATGAATTTTCTGGTTTCATATGATTTTGATGTTTTGGACTAGTATGATGGTTGGTAATAAGGGGCTTTGGCTCTAGTAGGTGTGAATTGTTGTTAAATGCAATCAATTTTGGATTTGGAATGAAATGTGAAAAGTTAGGGTTCTTGAACCCCTATTCTGTCCGAAATTTTAGGTCATAGCTAGAGGCCTAATTGGACTTTGCTCAAAACATGAAAGTTGTAGGTATTGATGAGTTTAGTGTGCCTGCAAAATTTCAGGGCAATTGGACTAGTGTAGAGTGAGTTATGCCGTTTTTACTGTTGCTGTTTTTGGTGCACAGAATGTCCGAACTGCGATAGTAATTGCCTGTTTTGACTGGAATTGGTTTGGATTTTGAAGTTGGTGTCTTCTGAGGAAATGTATCTGGATGTCTTAGCTAACTTATGCCTTTGGAATTTCGGCATTTGGACCTGTGTAGGCTGAGATTGACGTATTACAGTTTTGTGTGTTTTGCAAACCTGTTGTGGGAATTCTGGGTTAGTATTTGGCATATTTGACCTAGTTGTGTTAAGAACTGGATTGAGTGGTCTTCTACATTGTTGTAGCCCTGTTCCATAGCTTCGAAACGGTGGGTCTTGGACCTCCATCCGATACTCGTAGTACCTTTGGTGCCATTACCGCAAAAGGACGTCAAAACTGTTTTCTGGTTTTGAGCAATTGTGGTTAATTGCTATGTGATTGGGTTTGATTGTAGGATGGAAAGGATGAATTTATGGGGAAATGCTGTCCGATTTTTAATAGCGTTGGTTACCTTAAGTTTCATGTGAAAGGCTTGGACTTGAATGATGGAATTGGCTATATTGGACGAGGATTCTGAGCCATGGAGGTGAGTGACCCCAAACTATTGTTAAAGCTTCTTATGAAATGTTTCTTGCATTATTTATTCGATTGCATCTCATGTGTGCTTGCATGTGAATTCATGATATGATTTTGGCTTCAATGAGTTCTGGGAAAGTCTTGTGCTGAACACCAACGTCTCCACCGTTTGTTTGTGGTTCATGTTCATGGTTATCTGGAGCTCAAAAAGGGGCTTCCTCTCTCTGTTCGTGTGTTATGATCTATTTGAGCGTTGGGTGTTCTAGTGCAATGATTTCACTGGCTCACGAGAGCACTAAACGGACATTTGATCTCTGAATCATGACATCATCGAAATCATCGAAATGCCACATTGTGAAATATATTTGCTTAATGATTTTGCTGGTTACTCGCTGAGCTTCTAGCTCACCCCAAAAATATTTTATTCCCCTCCACAGGGCTCAAGGCGAAGGAAGGACTTATTGGATGGCCTATGTTTTGTACAGTTTTGATTTGAAATCATTTTATGTATAGTTGAGAATTGTTTCCGCTGCTTTTGTGACATGTAATTTTTGGAGAATTTGATGTAATATTTGAAGTTTTATCTTGAAATTCAATTGAGGATTGTAGTGAACGACTGAGTCCCGGCGAGAGCTGGGCAGGCGGCCCGCCGAACCCTCTGGTTCGCCTTAGGGGGAGGTGGGGCTGTCACATTGTACACTTGTACAATCTAAGAAAATTTCACGAAAGCGAGCCTAACTTACTCGCGAATCAAGGCTCAAAAGTGGGGTTTTTAAAGCACAAGAGAAATCGAGTTTTCATCTTCGAAATCAAGTATACAACGTTCAACTAATATCGAAGGAATAAGGAGAATTCGAAAACTCCATTTCCTTAAGATTCGGAAATTTCAGTTTTGATATGAGATCTTTGAAAAATCGTATCTCACTCTTTACAAGTCCAAAATTGGAAAACTTGGTACCATTGGAAACCACTTAGAAAGTACTAAAAGTTCTTAGAAGATAATTTTCCCTGATTCCAAACGGAAGGTATCCAAAAATTAGCTCAAATTTGCTGTTCTGGGGCATTGAAGACAGGTTTAGGTTGGTTTTTGGCCAACTTTGAAAATTCGGAAAAATTCACTTGATCCGAACTAACCTTTGAAATTTGGAACTCTATTAGAGTTGCAATCCAAGTTTAAAATAAAAGAAATGGAATGAGATTCGGAGTTTGGAGGACCAAGATATGGTAGCTCAAAGTTACTAAGATTTCCTTGTTAATCAAGGGTTTTCCAAACTCAAATCATGAACTTTGGTAGTTTAGTTAAGCAGCGAAACGGACTCGAAATGGTACCAAATTTAGTAGTATAATACTACCATATAGGGACTATTTCTCTGTAAAATTTTGTAGAAAAATAAGCACGGAAAGATGGTTAACAAAACCACTAAAATTCCAAGGAGTTCCAAGACAAATCTGCCTTGGACTTCCGTTTTGCCATTTCGAAACATTTGGTCAAGGGACATCTCAAACATGGTTCATTCCAGTAGGAAATGTCCAAAATGTGTTCAAGGTACATTCGATAGATGATTTACACTAAGAAGCTTCGGATAACAAGTCCCAAACCATAGTTAGTTTCAAATCTGTCCAAAACACTGTTTTCGTTCACAAAGTCAGTTTTGAATTTGATCATAAAATCACTCAATTCAACTCAGAATTGAGCATGGTTTGTGGTGTTAGAAAATAGACTCATAAGGCTATATTTTCTCAGAAGAAACCATTTTCAAAATCTGTCCATAACCAGCTCATATGTGAGCATCAAATTGCAATTCATAATCTGCCTCCCAGTGACAAACGAAACAGGACAGCAATTTTTAAATGAATGGTTTGGCTCCCTCGAGAGGAACCAGAACCTGAATTTTATACCAAATGAAAGCTGGGAATGTCTAGTTTCCAGTGCCGCAAACAGCACTTGATTCCGACATCAGAGCGATGAATTATAGCCGAAACAAGACGACTGTCTGGGTAGTGACGGGAATCATTTTTCAGTTTTCTAAACTTTGGAAATCACTTCATTTAACCAACCAAATCATATTATTTTTCCATGAAACTTTTTACACAATCAATATAACATGTAAACAACATAAACAAGCCATTAGAACCTCAAAATTTTGCACAAAAGTGGTCGAACAAACCAGGGGCAAAATGGTCACTTTTTCCCATTGCACCTCATTTAAGTTTTTACTCATAGCATCACTCATTTCTAGTATAATAACCACTAAACCAACATTATTTTCATCATCAATCACCAAATCAGTCCTTCCATCAAAGGTGGGAGTTCATAGAGACCACCAAACAAAAATCCATCATAAACAAGACTACCCACATGCATGCAAGAGTTTATACGTGTAATTCTACTTCCATAAATCAAAATTTGATGGTCGGATCGTTACCTACTTGTGTGATGAACAAAGGCAGAATTTCGGTCCTCTCTTGGCCAAGAAAAATCATGAAAAGTAGCCCCCTTTTGTAGCTTAATGTGGTCTCCAAGTGATTAGCAAAGTGTGGTGTGAATTTGAGTTGATTTGTGTAAGAAATGAAGCAAGATTTGATGAAGAAAATGGAAGAGTTTCTTGGTTCCTTTTTGTTCTTGATGGCCGGCTGTTTTGGAGCAGGAAAAGAAGAGCTAATGCTGATAGTAAGCTTCCGTGAGAAGCTTTAGAATTTGGCCAAAAGTTATTTCAAAAGTCAACTAGAAATAGTGCGCGTACGAGCGTGTTTTGTGCTCGATTCCTCTCGGATTTGTTTCACTTATGCACTAAACCTCTAATGCACTTATATTCATACTATTATTATTCACTCTTAATTGTCAAAAAAATAAAGGCCTTAAGTCCCTTAATTGATCGCGCGCTTAAAAACGCGTACTTCCGATTCAAGCGCGATAAAGTGAATTTTCCAAGAAATTCTTATAACGATAGTATAACTAACTATCACTTGAGCACTTAAACATAAAAATACCTATTTCAAGGCTAATGTACAAGTCTCCAATTTTTCAACCTTATTGTACTCTCAAATCGGTCATTATCTCCAAACGCGTATTCACTATTCTTACTTAACGAGCTTTCAAAAATTAAATTTTGAAACGAATCATTTTAAAAATACATGTAAGTCACAGATCCATGTAATTAGGTCTAAAAAGATTGAAACAAAATATTCGGAGCAAACGGTAATTAAATATTTTAAATAAGCTAGCAATAGGAATTTAAAATAAGGAGAATTTCGTTGACCTTTAATTCCTCAATTAACTTTTCTTAATCTACTATTGATCATTCTTAATTTTCCCAAGATAATTACACTCTCGAATAGAATATCACCTCGAAACACATGTACTCATTATTTCTCACTTAAACGAACCTTTGAAAATTAAATTTGCTAACGGAATGTTTTAAAAACATAAGGAAGACATTGTTCCATATGAATGGATTTAAAATGGTTGAAATAAATTATTTGAAAAAAATGGGTGGATAAATAATTAATTAAGCCATTAAAATAAGATTAAAATAAGTAAAAATTTGGGTCTTCACAGATTATCCATCATTCAATTCTTTGAGATGTCTAATTATGGTGAAATAAAATGAATCCTTGTAACATAGGAGATTTAGGAAGCATCTATGATACACTATCATCAGCTCTGTTGACCTTGGTCTCTAACTTTTGATGTTTACAAAACAATGGATAATACTAATATTTCTTCAAGAAATGCTTTCAGTTATGAAGCAAATCAGATTCAAAGATCAAATGCAATTGAAAGGGACAAAGACTGCTGAAAGTTGTCGGACGCTTGTGAAGTCAGGATCGGACGTCCGATACTCATTGCGCAACTTCGGACGCATAAAGAACTCCATCACCGGACGTCCGAAAGAATTAAGATATTCCACCTAACTTACTAACCTCTTTCGGACGCAAGCATCGGACGTCCGATAAGATCCTTCAAACTCGACGAAAGCTGTCGGATGCTCACAAAGACAACCCCGGACGTCCGAAAGAATTGAAGAAAATCTCTTATGTTCACTGCCTACTGTCGGACGCAAAAAACAGGACTATCGGACGTCCGGCACTCGCAACGGTTAGTTGACTGTTCAGCTACTTTCTATCCGTTAGAAACATTAATGAAGCACTTTCTTGGTCTCCTATAAATAGAGCATGGTCAGATATTTCAAATAACTTTTGCACACTGAAGATACAAAAGATCTAGAGTAGTTTTAGTGAGAAAACACTCTCCAAGAAAGATTTGTAGTTTTAGTAGTGTGAGGTTCATTGTAAGCTTTACATTTGTGAGTGAATACTTCATAAGTGTAACTCTGTGAGGGTTGTCCTGAGGGATAGTAAAACTTCCTAACTTGACCGAGTGGAGTTCGGGGTAAGGAGGAGGTGAACCTTCCTTTGTACACAAGAGTGATTGTAATTCATCAACTTAAAGAAACTTATTTGAATTAATCTACAAGCTCAAGAGGAGTTGGGTAGTTAATTGGTTTGCAATTCTTTCCTTTTTATTTACTTATTGTTACGTTTGTGATCTTTACATTGCTTATCTTTTCTATTTCTCTAAAGTGATTTTGTTCATTCATTAATTGATTCATTGTGTGATCACTTAGAAAAGAGGGTAAATTTCATATTGAGCAAAAGTGGCCATAACTTGATTAGCTTTATAATCAACCCAATTCACCCCCCCTCTTAGGTTATTTTCGATTCTTACAATTGGTATCAGAGTTTGGTCTCCTAAAGATTAAGTTCAAGCGGCTTAGGAATAAAAATGACAACCAAAAATGCCATATTTTTTGAAGGACATTCTGTGATTAGACCACCTATGTTTAATACGTCAAATTATGTGAGTTGGAAAGAAAGAATTATTATATTTTTGCAATCAATTGATATTGAATTGTGGTTTATTATTAGTGAAGGTCCATATGATGCCTCTCTTATAGATGAAAATACTCATAGATCTAGACCAAAAACTAGAAATGAACTGACTGTTGTGGATAGAGCTTATCTCACCTTAAATGCAAAAGCCATGAATGTGTTATATTGTACTTTAGACTCAAATGAATCTATTAGAGTCAAGGGTTGTAAGTGCGCTAAAGAAATTTGGGACAAACTTTAGAGAAATCCATGAAGGAAGTGAGAATGTGAGAGAACAAAAGAAGTCTATTCTGGTTACCAAGTATGAATCGTTCAAGATGGAACCTCATGAAAACATTGATGAGATGTACTGTAGATTCAAACGACCTTATTAAGGATTTAGAGGTGCTGGAAAATGAATACTCTCAAGGTGAGAAAAATAGAAAAATTCTGAATGCTTTATCCAAGGATTGGGATAGTAAAGTTACTGCCATTGAAGAAACTAGAGATCTAAATTCCCTGCCTATTGAATCTCTTATTAATTCTCTAACCTCTTATGAACTGAAACTTAAATCCAAAGTACAAGAGAAAGAGGATGCGAAGGTAAGAAGGAGTATTACTCTAAAGGCATCTCATGATGAAGATGATTCTGCCTCTCTAGATGGAGAAGATGCGGTAGTTGATGATAGTGATCTAGCTCTCATCACAAGAAATTTCAAGAGGATCCTCAACGAAAGGAGATTTAGAAGAGGAGGATCTAGCAATTCAGATTCTAATCAATTCAACAATGCAAAAACAAAGAAAAGTATGAGGCCAATAAAAAGTAAAGTGACAAATGCTATGAATGCGGCCAACTTGGACACTACATGAGCGAGTGTCCAATGAAGAAGAGGAAAGTTGAAAGAAAATCAAGATTCACAACTTCCAATTCACATGGAATGAGTGCAACTCCGATGGTGAAATTGAAGAGGAAGAAGAATCTGCTCAATTGGCTTTCATGGCCATTGGAGATGATGAGGTAACATCTTCTAACTCTCAATTTGAAAATGATGATGAAACTGATGATGATCTTGAATCTTTCATTATAAAATTGCATGATAATTTGAAAGAATCTTATGATAGAAATAAGGAATTAAAACATAAAATTAGCTTTCTTCTTCAGGACAATGCACGTCTTTTTCAAGAAAATAAAAAACTAAAAACTGAAAGTGATTTCTTAAAAAAAAGTAAGACTGTTTTACACTTTGAGCTTGATAGAAAAACAAGACTTCATGAAATGTTTAAAAATGAACAAGGGAGTTTGAAAAGAAGAATGGATGACCTTAATCAGTTGCTTCAATATAAGAAACAAAACTGCTTTCAAAGGATTGATACAAAACTTCATTTTGACATATATGGAAAAATGTTGAATTCTAGTACAAATGAATTTACCATTTACAAAAGAAGGCAAGTTAGATTTGTTAAACCTATTCATGTAAATAATCCTTTGGTTATGTGTAATTTTTGTTGTCAAAAAGGTCACATGAAAAGTGATTGTTATGTGAGAAAAAATATGAGAAGAGGCATGAAATGCATGTGGATAGTTAGACATGATACTAACTCTAACAAGTAGGAGATATTGGTAAGATTAGTGAGATTCTTGTTCATAATGTTTTTTTGTAATTCTCTTTTGATGTTTATGATGCTTTGAACTGAGTTTTCCTTGATGTTTTTGAATATTACTGAATTTGTATGATGTCAAAAAGGGAGAGAAAAGAACAATTCTGATCTAATGATGATTTGCTTTGTTAAATTCTCTGTGATATGTTGGTACTTCTTTTGATATCAAGTCTCTGTGATATGTTGGTATGTCGGTGATTGCTGAATTCTGGTATCATTTCTCTGTTTTTGGAATATTAGATTCTCTGTTATTGTTACTGGATTACAGTATAAGATTTTTACTCTCATCTTATGATGACAAAAAGGGGGAGAAATGGATGCTATGTGTAAGGGGGAGTTATTCTGAGATTATAAGTTTGGATGCAATGAGTGAGGGGGAGCTTATGCTCATATGCTCAATCTTTTCTTTCTTCCATCCATTGTTTTGTCATCATCAAAAAGGGGGAGAATGTTGACCTTGGTCCCTAGCTTTTGATGTTTACAAAACAATGGATAATACTAATATTTCTTCAAAAAATGCTTTCAGTTATGAAACAAATCAGATTCAAAGATCAAGTGCAATTGAAAGGGACAAAGGCTGCTGAAAGCTGTCCGACGCTTGTGAAGTCAGGATCGGACGTCCGATACTCATTGCGTAACTTCGGATGCATGAAGAACTCCATCACCGGACGTCCGAAAGAATTAAGACATTCCACCTAACTCACTGACCTCTTTCAGACGCAAGCATCGGACGTCCGATAGGATCCTTCAAATTCGACGAAAGCTGTCGGACGCTCACAAAGACAACACCGGATGTCCGAAAGAATTGAAGAAAATATCTTAAGTTCACTACCTACTGTCGGATGCAAAAAACAGGACTATCGGATGTCCGACACTCCCAACGGCTAGTTGACTGTTCAGCTACTTTCTATCCGTTAGAAGCATTAATGAAGCACTTTCTTGATCTCCTATAAATAGAGCATGGTCAGATATTTCAAATAACTTTTGCACACTGAAGATACAAAAGATCTAGAGTAGTTTTAGTGAGAAAACACTCTCCAAGGAAGATTTGTAATTTTAGTGGTGTGAGGTTCATTGTAAGCTTTTCATTTGTGAGTTAATACTTCATGAGTGTAGCTCTGTGAGAGTTGTCCTGAGGGATAGTAAACTTCCTAACTTGATCGAGTGGAGTTCGGGGTAAGGAGGAGGTGAACCTTCCTTTGTACACAAGAGTGATTGTAATTCATCAATTTGAAGAAGTTTATTTGAATTAATCTACAAGTTCAAGAGGAGTTGGGTAGTTAATTAGTTTGCAATTCTTTCCTTTTTATTTACTTATTGTTACGTTTGTAATCTTTAGATTGCTTATCTCTTTTACTTCTCTCAAGTGATTTTATTCATTAATTAATTGATTCATTGTGTGATCACTTAGAAAAGAGGGTAAATTTCATATTGAGCAAAAGTAGCCATAACTTGATTAGCTTTATAATCAACCCAATTCACCCCCCCTCTTAGGTTGTCTTCGATCCTTACAAGCTCTTTTATACTTACTATACTTTTAATTCTATTACATCTTCTATGATTGGAAGTATTAAGGTTTTAAAAAATATAGCCAAATTTATTTGAGAACTTTTCTCAATTCATGCTGCTTGTAGACATCAAATTTTTGTCAATTTTTAATATTTTCTTGTATTTTATCTATTTATTGAGTTATATATTTTCTTGCATTTTAATATCTATTTTTCCTATTTTGTAGGTTTGTTTCAAGAAAGGAAAAAAAACAAACAAAACAAAAACAAAAAGAAAAAAGAAAAAGAAAAAATTACGCTCTCTAATCATTTTCTCCTACCAAAACCACTATTAACCCATTTTACACTCAATTTCTATTGACATTTCTTTTTATTTGGGACAGAAATTCATCATTTTTACACAACTACTCTACCCCTTTTTTTCTTTGACTCTCTCTTGGCTCTCTCTATTTTTTTTTTAATCAACACATTGGCGTAATAACAACTCCAAACCCTCTCCCTAAATCTCTAAACTCTCGGCTCTCTCTGTCTCTTAGTTTTTTCCCCTTTTGGGTTCAAGAAGATAAGACACAAGAAAAAAGCAACAAAACCCCCAACTCCCTTGATTCTCTTGGCTCGCTCTCCCTCTCTAGCTCTCTTTTTTTTTCTTTAAAACACAAGACACAAACTAGCAAAAATTTCTAATCATCTCCCTCACTCTAATCTCGGCTCTCTCTCAATCTCACAAGTCGCACAAAGAAAAGAAAGAAAAGAGAAGGTGAAGGACGCGGATACTATCACCGAGTCCAAACCATCATCACCACCATCTATTGGTTTGCCTTTTTCTACTACAAAAACAAAGTGATGTTTTTTGCACCATTGTCTTACCCAAACTTTTTTTTTCTTTATCCTAGCTCTTCTTTTTTTTTTTGTCTTTTGTCTTTTTGTTCTTGTTCTCTTTCTTATATGCTTATGGTTGTAAATGGAATGTTTCACATGAGTTGCTATGGATTGTTATAGTGATTTGTTGGTGAAAATGTGGGGTCTAAGTTTGCCTAAATTCCATGGATTGTAGAGGCCAGAATTATGCATATAATGTGTGTGAGAAAATGTCTAAGTGAAAAAACGAATTGAAAGACTAAATTGAGTGTGCATAGTCTTGCTAAAATAGATGGTTATGGCTAGTGCAAGGCCTGAAAAACGTTGGGTTATCCAAATATTTTGAAGTTTTGAACCTTAGAAGCATGTAAATATTTTTTTTGGACTGTTTTGCTTTAATTTGTCATATTGTTGTTGTTTTTTTTTATTGATTTCAAGTCATAGCTATATTGTAAGAATTATAAGGAGTGTATTGGTATAAATTTTATGAATTTTAACGATAATTGTAGTGATTTTAAAGAATAAAAATGGATTATTTTTTTGGCAATTTCATCACTTTTGGTTCATTTTTTATAAAAACTAAAACCAAAAATGAATTCTACGCGAAAAATTGAGTTGGGGCGTGTATTTTGGTGATTTTTCATGATCGGAGAGGTCGCCGGGGACCAGTGGCGCCACCAACTGAGGAAGCTTTAGCCTAACCGGAGAAAAAGAAGAAAAAAAAAGAAGAAGAAAAAGAGAAGAAAAAAGAAAGAACAAATAAAGAAAGCAATATTGGGCTAGTTCTTTTATTTTTTGGTGGGCTTGTTTCTTTAATTTCATTTGGGTTAGAGTTTTTTTCTGGGCTTTTGTCTGGTTTCTAGGGTTATTTTCCACTTGGGCTTGCTTTTGTTTTTAATGAAAATAGCCTGCATTTTTCTTTTGGGCCAGAGCAGTCCAACCCAAATAAAAATAAATGACCCAATTTCGCTTGGTTGTGCTTTATCCAAACTAGAAATGAATTTGGCACTTTAGCCCCTGATCTTTTGAGTAGTTTTACTGTGGCCCAGAAATTTTAATTTCTTTCACCTTGATCCTTAATTTAATTGCATTTAGACCCCTGAAATTTATCTTGATTTAATTTTGACCCCCTAAACTTTTGAAAAATTATATTTTTGATCCAAAAATTTTCTATTTTGCAATTTAGTCTCTAGTGACTTTTTGACTCTCTCTATTATAATTGTTTCTTTTTTTAATAGCTATTATGTTACTCTTGAATGTATTCAACATATAATTTGAAGATGTCCTTAAGTTTCTTTATGTTTGACATATTAATGTGAGTTTAGTACTTTTATTATTATTATTATTATTTCTAATTAAATTGGTGCCATGATCCTTTTGTTGATTTTGAGTATAAATAGGGCAATTTTGCTCCATTTAATCACCACTTCAAAATGGAGGTACCCTTTTATCATTTAAATTTCAATTACGTGCTCTTATGTGCTTTTACGTACTCTTATGTGTTTATATGTGTTTACATGCTTTATTATTTATTTAATTGAAATGTTCATTCAAATTTTCGTATGTTTGTTTAGTTAATTTTATAATTATTTGAGAGGTATTTAAATACCTCAAAATGTAATAGATAGGTAATAATTTTAAAAAATTGTAATTAGATAAACCAATGTAATAGATAACATAGATATGTTTATTTCATTATATTTTCCTATTTTAAATTGTAATTAGGTCCCCTATTGTAATAGATAGAATAGATAGGTTTATTTTATTTTATTTTTCCATTTTAGATTGTAGTTAGACTCCCCGCTGTAATAGATAGGTTTTGTGTGTTTATGTGGCTTATGTGTTAATATGTTTTATCCGCTTTCCTTAGCATTTTTGCATATAAATATTATGTTTATGTGTTACGTACTACATGCTCTTACGTGTTTATTTGTTTTAATTTATACCTTATTTGTTTTACTATATGTTATGAATGCATAACGTCGCCACACTAGTCTAATGCTAGTTGTAGCTTCTCCTTCCACTTACTTGCTAGTCTAACGCTAGTAAGGGTATTTAGAAATGAATAGTCCAACGTTAGATTTTTAGATCGTTCACGCATTAGATTCATCTTTTGTGTAACATTCAAAAAATTTGATGCATATTTTTTTTTATTTTAGGATCTTTTCTCATCTGCATGATATTTACTATTATATTATCCCCTACCTTCTATATGTGTTAATCATATCATTTAGAATTACATCTCATTTGAGAAATTATAAAATAAGTTAGTTCATTTGCTTGTTTAGATTAGGAGAAGTACTCTTCGAACATGAAAAATGGACGATTATAACTCTTTAGTTTAAATACCCCATTAATCCTTGTATAAGAAAAATTATGCCACGAGTTTTGCCTCCCATACCCATTATGTTGCATCTCTTTTTGCTTGATCACTTATATCTATATATAATTTAATTCTCTTTTCTTCAAATTTCATTTTTGCATACTCGTGACCCTCTCAAGGGATTATTTTAGCCTTTGCAATTAATGCGATTGATATCAATTAAACCCTTGAATGAAATGTCCCTTTTTCATATTTTTTATAAATTTAGATTCGCATCTGTGACGCCCCCGTTTCTCCCAAGGGCGAACCCTAGGGTATCGGCGGGACGCCTGCCTAGCTCGCGCCAGGACTCGAAATTTCAAAACAATAAAAACTAGATAAACCAAAAGCGTATTATTCACAATATAGCCAACTCCAAAAGAGTTCTATTTATATCCCCAAAAGTAGCTAGTCAAACCACTATATTACATTATGATAACAACCAGCAGAAAGTAGACCCTAAGGAGGGTCCTTATACAAACCACCAAAACAAAAACAACCATCTTAATTGTCCAACTATTACAAGCAAACCTAACTATACTAGTGAATGTGCCAAGGAGTTCCCCGTGTCGTCCCCTGCTAAGGAAAACAAAGGAAATGGGGTAAGCTATGTGCTTAGTAAGTAAACAGGGTTAAAATCGTAAATTGCACATTTAGATAAACAACTATTTCACAAAATGTCAAGTCAAGTGCAAAAGTAACAATACAAATGAAGGATACAGGTTGGCTCCAAAGCCAAGTCGTTTGCCATGCGTGACCTCCTGCCGACACTCCGTCGACTACATATAAGGGTCCGTAGAACTCCACTTGTACTCCCACCGTACACCTTATCACCCTCACTGGCCAGTCACCTCACAAACTTGCTCGAGCGAACGAAACGAAATTGAACTTGCCTCGCAAGCTCGGTTCACAAACTTGGTTCACAGAACCACAAACTTGGTTCACAACTTGAACCTACAAACTTGGTGACCTCAGACTAGGTTGGACTGGTTTCGACCAAGCCCCAGCTGGCTCGAATAGTCCATCTAGGTCGGAAGATCAACCCCAACTCACAAACGTCACTTCGAGCTACAAGCTCAAGGGGTTCAACCCCAAAATAATTCATTTAAACATGTCATGTATAAATATGCATGTAAATTAGGGTTTAGGTCGAGTGCGATGAAGTACACCCTCGCCTAGGTACCGTTTCATTCACCTTAGACACATAAGCAAGTTATATATACAAAACGGCCCGAATACTTACTCAAAAAACCAAGATAGCAAAAGTACGAAAATAGCGTCACGAAGGATAGCTAGTAGTAGGCCCCACCGGCTCCGCCTAACTCACCACCGTCTGAAATAGAAGATTGCATCATGTTATATCACAAACGCCTACTAACATGTCTAAAACAAACAAAACGGTAAAATTGGCACGTGCAAGTGCGGAAACGGCAAACAAAAACGTAAACGGCCGGCAACGGAAACGGCAGATTTGGCACCTAGAACCGTTTTGATCGAATTCCAGGCTACGATTATCAGATCGAAGTGCATGAGGTACCGTTGCGAAGCTCAGAAGAAGGGATACAACTTTCATAAAGGTACCTCAAGCCAGATCTCAATGGAACTAGGACAAAAATGTGCAAAACAGTTCCAGCCATTTCATTTCGGGTTACCAAACAGGCCCTGTTTGAAAGACCATAACTCACGACTCAGAAATCGGAATCAAGAAATTCCAGAGGCGTTAGAAATCTTATTTATAAGGCTATAACTTTTGTGTTTTGACCAAAAGCTGAATCAGTATGGAGCATAGGGAAAAAGAGGTTCAAAGTTCCTGTCAGAACTGTCCAAATCCGAAGGCAGTTCTGACAACCGATCTTGTTTTCGGTCATAACTGAAGCTAAGACCAAGATCTACATTTCCTATGAAGGGATAAACACCCAGTTCACACGTTATCAAGACGGACAAAGCATGGTCAGAAGCAAAATTCAAAAACGTAACACAATCCAGTGTTCAAAATAGGAGTGAGTGTTTTGGCTATAACTCGGGCCACACTGATCTGTTTGACCTGAAATTTTGCAGGCGCCTTAAGGACTTAAGAATCTACAACTTTCATGTTTTGAGAAACTTCTGAATCAGCACGCAGCATAAAGAAAAATAGAATCCAAGTTCGGATTTGTGGACTGCCCTGTTTCCAGGTTTGCCGGTTTCGAACGTCACAAACGCATGGTCCGTTTCTATGGTTCTCGTACAAACTTCCTAGCCAAACTCATACCAAATAAACACACATAAACCACCTCCTATTTTCCCTACAAGAAAACCGAAATTCCTTTCCCAATATCATCCCAAGACTTACCCAATACTAACCATAATCTAGGTGCTAATCCTACTAACTTTACTGGTTTCTCCACCTAATCAATTAAACTCTAATCACTTAAGCCTTAACCCAACCAAACTAACTTTCCTTTGACTTAGGGTTTCATGACCAATCTGGAATTTGCTACTTACCAACCATACAAATGAAATCAAGACATCAAAGATGCCATTAACAGGCCAAAATCCAACCAAGCCAACTCTATGAATCATGAATCAAGAAACCCTACCTTTTCCTCCTAGCCTTTACCAAAATCAGCAATATAACAATCAAAATAAACCATAAAACTACTCCATAATCATCATACAACCCATAAAAATGCATAATCACAACAAAAGCATCACTTCCATAGCTTCAAGATTAAAGCCCCAAAATTTAACTTTCAAAAGAGATAACTTACCTTCAAGTTGCAAGTTTCTTAGGTTGATCTTCCAAAATCCAAGCTCCAAGTTGTTCCTCCAAGGTCCAAACTCAAGATTAATGGAAAACAAGATGCAAGAAACAAAAGTTTTTCTCTCCCTTAGCTTCTCTCCCTCTCGGCTCTTTCTCTCTTTCTTTCTCTTTGGCTTTGTTTTGTTTTTTGCCTTATGATTATCTTACAAATCCTATGGTATAATATAGTCAAAGCTTATGGAAGATATTTATCACTTCCACCAATCAAATAAAAGCTTGGTTATTGCCTCCTAGCCCTTACAACCTTTACTTTCTCTTTCTTACTCCTTTGCCCTCAAACATTGAAAATCTTTCAATTTACTCCATAAATGATAACTTAATCTAGTCTAAAACACTTGATCACACTTAATCACTTCACCAATCACACTCCTATCTTAACCACCTATACTTAATCATACTTTATCCATAATAAAAACAATTAAACAACAACCTTTATAACATTGGCAAAATTAGGGTTTTAACCTAACTTGCTAATCTATTGGAACCCAACTTAAGCTTTCTAATCTATTGGAACACTAGAGGGTTTACTAGTCTGAGGTTGTCTACCTTTTGAACTTACTTAACCAATATAAAATGGATCAAATCCTATACTTACCCGCACGAAAACATACACACTAGCATAACTAACTTTAACCACCACTCGAACTTATGATTAATACAAAAACTAGGGTTTCCATCCTAACCCCAACTCAGGGTTTTCTAATTAACCCTAAAACCCCAAATTTTACCGCACAAATAATGAATATCTCCTAATATCAAACTTAAGAACTGACCGGGGTCTCACAGGAGGCCATGGCGTTACTGGAGGGTTTGTTATTCTCCGCTAATTTTCATTCTTTGCAAGTCGAAATGGATTCTCAGGTATTGCTGAATATGGTGAACGGCGATGGAGGAGTGCCTTGGAGATTATGGCTTACTATCTCACGTATCAAATCTTTAGTGCTGGGTCGCCAAGTCACTTTCACTCATATTTACAGAGAAGCAAATGCAGTTGCCGATGCCCTGGTGCGTCTGGCAAGCACCACGCATATTTGTCAATCCTTTCCCCCCTCCCCATTGCCCGCCCATATACGGGGGTTAGCCCGCCTAGATAGGATACAGATGCCTTATGTATGTTTGACTTAGGCTTACTGGCAGACTGCCAGCTGTATTTGATGTACGTTAACGATCCTTTGAATAACATTTGGAGTGGCGCCCACCCCCATAAATGGGGTTAGCCAAAAAAAATAATAATAAATAAAATAAAAGAAACAAGCTCACCTCTTTGTTTCTTTCCTTTTTCTCTCTCTTTTGTTTCTTCTTCTTCCTCCTTTTTTTCTTCTTCAGCTCCGATCACCGGCGTCTATGGTTGGCGCTGCCAGCCACCAGATTCCGATTGTCAGCGACTTTTCTGATCGTCAAAATTTGTTAAAATATACCTCCGCACCCGATTTTTCGCGTAGATTCCGTTTCTGGGTTTGGTTTTTTTCATAAAAATGCACAAAAATGGGTCAAATTGTGAATTTACAGTCGAGTTTTATTTTTTAAAAAATCACTCAAATCAGTACTAAAATTTACAAAACTTACACAAAAACAATCCTTTTGGAAAGGATTCTATAGTGCAACTATGGCCTTATTTTGACAAAAAAAAACAACAAAATGACATATTGAAAGCTAAACAGCCCCAAAATTAAAAAAAATCCATTTCATTGCCTTTTAGACTTTAGGAAAAAATTCAAAAAAATTAATTAACTAACATTTCTAGGCCATGAATTAGTTATAATCATCTATTTTAACAAAAATATGTGCACAAAATTCATTTCTTTAACTTAGTTTTCATTGAGGCATTTTATGAAACACAAACAAGGCATAACACAAAAGCCATTTCTCTTCAATCTTATTTATGTCTTGTACCAATATTTCAACAATACAATCATCAATCAGCAAAAGCAAGAGAAAGGTAAACAACAAAGCATTGGTTTAACATGATTAAAAGTAAGAAAATACCTCAATGAAAGTAAGAGTTTCTTGGTTAAAATTTTGAATGAATCCCCAAGCCTCAACTGTTTTTTGCTTGCTTTCTTTTGTGTTTGATTTGTGTTTCTTGTGATGATTGAGAGAGGGCCAAGAGTTGTGCATGTGTTTTTTGGTGGAGTAGATGTATGGAAGAGTTGTAGTGAAGTGTTTGAGGCAAAATGAGAGAGGGAAAAGAAAGAGCCGAGAGATGAACTTTTTTTTGTTAGTCTCTTATGTGTGTCTTAAGAGAAAAAAGAGAGAGACCGAGAGGGAAAAAAAGGAATTGGTGGAGTGGTTGTGTTTTTGTTGAGTGTGCAAGAGGAGAAAGAAAAAATTGTATATGTTATGATTATATTTGGTGATCATTGTTTTTTGTCAAAAAAAATCAACAAAAGTTATGGGAGATGGAGTGTTAAATTGGGTTAATAGTATATTTGGTGAAACAAAATGATTAGGGCATATGGGTTTGATAAAACCTTTTTTTTAATAAAAAACTTTTCTAAAAATAAGAAAAACAAGAAAAACTCACATTAGCATAAATGAAAATAAATAACCAATAGACAAATAAATATCTTGACAAAATTAAGGATCAAAAACAAAAAATGAAAATTTGATGTCTACATAAAGTGAAAAACATTGTCAATTGAATTTACGTTGTGTGCCGTCTATTTGCTGGCTGTTCTTCATGGCAAAATTTTGACATGCATAGGCTATAATCTCAGATTTTGAAACTTGGAAAGTGGAAACTTCAGTGCTAAACATGTTTTCTTTTAAATGAATTTTTTTCACTTTCATGGGGTCTATTTTTTGATCAACTTTGTCAATTATCAAATTTTGAATTCAATTTGAATTCGAATTCAATTAAAAGGAATTCAAATATGAATTCAGATATGTTCAAGTCCAAAATACCAAAACTATCAAATTCTAATTTGATGCACTCCCATAGTAAAAAGAAATTGCTAGGCTTTTGAAAAAAGAAAAAGATGAAGTTGCCAATTGCACATGTGTACATGCGTGCAATGACAAATACAAACATCCCCACTATAACATCCTCTAAAAGAAAAGAATGGGCTATAAATGCATTTGTCATCCACCACTATAACGATCCCTGAGGGTGCATTTTGTTCATGGATTAGATGAGAGGGATTACTTATTCTCGAATTATTTATTTTGGGTTGAGTCATTAGCTGATTAGTAATCTTGTTATCTAGTGTTTGGTTAACTTTATGTTAGATGGGATATCTTAGAAAATAATATCATCATGTGTTTGGTTGAATATAGGATGGGGTGGGATTACTCATTTATAGACCAAAATACTCTTTTTGGCAGACTTACAATTAGGAATGTTAATCGGATTATGGTAAACCTAAACTAGGTTTGTAAAAAGTTATACACATGTGTATGTGTGTGTGTGTGTTTGTCTGTGTGTGTGTGTATGTACACATGTAAACAACACCCATATAAGAGCTTTGTGCGGTTCGGAGCCAAACCAATATATACACACAAGTCTCAATTTACATGTTTAACCTTTTATGAATTATAATTAACCAAGAAAATATGGTTATATAATTAACTAGTAGGGCCAAATTAGTATAAAATTTACTTTTGCTTTTAGTAGGGGTAAATCAATCTAAAATTTTAATAGGGCCAAATTTGTCAAAAAATTAATTTATTAACAATAGGGGTAAATTAGTCCAAAATTAGTTATTTCATTAAAATGGTCAAATTAGTTCAAAACATAATTTTTTATTAGTATGGGCAAATTTGTCAAAAAGTTTAGTTAGTTCATTAATATGGGCAAATGAATAAAAAGTTTAGTTTTATTAATAGTATGGGCAAACCAATCCAAAATTATGTTGTATCATTAATATGGTAAATTAGTCCAAAATTTAATAGTTTTAGTAGGGGCAAATTCATCCAAAATTTTATTATGTCATTACTGGGGTCAAATTAGTCCAAAAGTTAGAAAATAATACAGCAAAAGAGTAGGTTCATATGATTGTTAGAATAAAGCATTATTCTATTAGTATGGAAACATAAGTCAATTATCATCATCCCATCTCTTATTCATCTCGAGATAACTCATACCACCTCCTACATCGGATTATTTTATCCCTATATGGAAGATTAATTCAGTTAGGCAGGATATCTCATCTCGTATATAAAATGCAACCAAACATGGGATAACATAAGATTAGTAATCCAATTCTATATCATCCCATGAACTAAACGAACCCTAAAAGGAAAGAAAGGGTTGTGTAAGGATGGTAGCGGGTCGAACGCTCTAAAAAATTTCTCTTACTAAATCCTAACTCGTATATCTAAATATTTTACCGAACCCTATCAGGTAACCCTATAGGTTTTAATTCAATATCGGATTGCCCACTGGGTATCCTCTACCCACTAAACTGAATAGTTCAACAAAGAAAAATTAAATTTTTATCAAACTAAAATCAATAAATACATGATGTTTGTAAGGACCTACAATTTTTAAACATTTTATTTAATTATCTATTTATTTGAATATTTAATCATTTATTTAAATTATCCATTTTTATCACTTTAAATTATCTACAATAGCATACCATTCACTTTTATCAACTTAAGCATGAAAAATTTCTTTAAAAGTACTTCGCGTGACACGTATGCTTTATTTTTGCAAAAAGGGTGAAATAGCGTGTTTAAGTGTGAACTGGTTAAATGAACTGGGACTTGTGCTCGTAAGTGTTAGTTGTGTTATTTAATTTTAGTATTTATGCATAAATTTTTCTTGAATGGTGCTTTTATCGTTTACGCGTCGAAAGTTTCTCGAAAGTCGCACCGGCGCGACTAATTGGAGATTTGAGGATTTAATACTAGACTAGTAAGTATGAGTAATTGTAGTGCTAAAGGAATTACCTTGAATGATTAGTGTATGAGTGTAGCAAACAAGAGAGAAAGTGGTAGTGCAAGACACTATTGAGCCACTATTGAAAGTTGAGTTTTTATACAAACTTATGGTTAGCCTTTCTTCATTTTTCCTCCATAAAAATCAAAATACACACACTCCCTCACACACTCTCTCAATCGAAACAAGGAGAATAAAAGGGGGAAGAGAAAAGCTTCACCTTTTGCTCCAATCTTGCTTGATATTCTTCATCCAACCCACAAATCTCTTGGAATTTTGCTCTAGCTAGAAGAAAGGTGCAAACTTGTGGTGTTTCTTGGTGAAGTATTGGTGGAAAGTCTTGCTTACAACTAGGGTTTAGGAGCTTGAAGAGGTAACCACTTCATCCTTCTTTAATCTTTCAAATTTTACCAAGAGTAGAGGTTGTATTTCATGGGTTTGAAACCCTAATCAAGAAGTTAGGCTAGAGGACTTGAGGAACTTTTATTTCTTGCTTTATATCCTAGGCTAGTGATCTTGAGGTGGTCTTTTAGGTAGCTGACTTGAGGCTTCTTGCTTTATTGTTGTTGTTTTTGTGATGAGTGACTTGATATTGGCTTGGTAAGTGGAGAGAAAGTTGGAAGAAACTCTTTAGAGGTGCTGGCCGAATTTTGCTGCCTTGTTGTCTTGCTTGGATTTCAAATTTTTGTTATTTATATGGCTACTAAAATGCTTGTTATATGTTGTATTATGTGTGTGGAAATTGGTTTTCAAAAATCATTTCAATTAGTTACATAAAACTTGGGTTTTGAAGAAAGGAAGAAATCTGGAAAATAGCTGCCAGGGCAGCCGACCAGGGGTACTTTGTTTGAGCATAAATCTTTGTACAAAAGTCAAAATTGATGCCGTTTATGGCATTTAAAACTAAACATCCATAACTTTCCAACGGTATAAAATTCCCTTGCTAATTCATTTTCAGTTAGCCGTAGCAAATTGGCAAAGTGGACTGACCTGTTTTACCTGTTTACCCGAGAAAATCATACAGCTGCATCTTGTGGCTCAATTTTGTCCCTCTTGTGAAAAGAGTTTGAACATGATCTCTTCTGATGATTTATAGTATTTTGAATCTACTTTTCAACGCCATAAACCATTACCAATTTAGACTTGTGCAGAGTTAGTTATGGCCTGATTTCAAAACTGTGTCAAAGCTTTATGACTAAAAATCCGCAGAACAGGTTGCAAAAAAACCAGTTTTCTTAAAACTGTTGTATCTTCGTGTAGAAAAATCTGATTGAGATGCCGTCAGTGGCATTTGAAACTAGACTCATAAGCCTTTGTTCTGTAAAACATTCATAGTTTTCCTCCATGTGTACTGCTGTCCGTGACTCCTCAAAGTGGGCTGTCCTGTTTGAATGTCCTGTTTCTTTAGGAAAAATGAATTTCTAACTTGGATCGAATATTTGGCCTACTTGTGATTTGAATCTCTGAAAAGTGTCTTCTAGGATGTTGTAGTACTAAAAATTTATTTTCCAATGGTATAACTTTCATAATTTTCCAAATTGTGAAACTCGAGTTACGAATTTTTAAAGTTTACTATTACTATTCATCTCAGTAGATTCCTGAAGCACAGAAACGGGCTTCTTGACTTTAAAACCTCAGACGGCCTACTTCCAACCTCTTACCTTGATTTTTTCACTTCCTTGACTTCAAATGTATCCCTATTGAACTTCTCTCGCTAATGTAGCTCTCTTTTCCTCAAAGTTTTACACTTTTAACCAGTTACCTTAATTAAAGCGGTCAAGACTTGTACTTGGCTTTTAGCCACCATTTTCGAATTTTTCAAGTGAAGCTTACTTGCTAAACTTGTCCATATGTTGGCCTTGATATTTGTACTAGAGTTGGTAATCATACAAGCATTTTAAAAGAATGATTTGAAAAGTTTCTTGTGAACTTAATTAGTAATACTCGGAATACTTTGGCCAAGCTTCCAAGTAAAAATGTGTTCATCTTCCTTATTTGAAAGCCAAAGTTTCTATCGCCATAGTTTCCTAAGTTTATGCCCTCGATTTAACCGTTGAAAATGAACGTTAAGTGAGTTTTTTACTAAAAGAAAACTTGAGAAATTTCACTCAATTTATGTTTACAACTTGAAGTGGTAGCTAAAGAAGTTAATGAGCCGTTAGTGGCGGTTTTACTAGACTTTAACTAAATGAGTTTGAAAAATGTGAAAGCTCACTTATACTTGAAACTTGGGCGTTTAACTAGGGAATTTTAATAAGAATATAATCTTCCATCTTTCTCAATTTTCGTGCCAAAACTTAGAGATCTTCTTAATCCCCAAATTGGAGAATCTTGGACTTGACTTGACTTGAATTAATGCATTCTTAGATATTTTCAAATGTTACCCTCATGGATTAAGTTAGTAAGTGATATTTGCATTCGATTTGAACGTATTATCTCTTGAGTGAGGGTAGCGGGAATACTACTAGACCTTGTGATACCCCGAATTTTAGGATAATATTGTTGTTTAGTCTCAACGAGGATATTACGGTTTCTTTAGTTTATTTTTATTTTAAGACATTGTTTTGTTTTAAAGACTAGAAACCCTTCTTGTACTCAAAACCCTAGTTTTCACTTGTGACTAACCGGTTTTCTTAAATCTCTCATATTTTAATTGAAACCTTAATTTTAATCTATGGAATTGTAAAATCCCTCATATTTTCTTAAAATAACTTTTCTTTGGCATTTATTCCCTTATAATAGTTATACTACTCATTCACATCTCCAATGTTTAGAATAAAGAATAGAAATAAGAGTTTTCCCTTTTCATTCATCGTTAGGGTAAACTAAGGTTTTTACGTCTTTTCGTAGTGTGAGTACCCGGTACGGAGTGTGTACTAAATTTGGTGATTAAGAGTGAGTTTTAGATAAGATAAAGTGTGTGATTAGAAGTAGTAATAATAAGTTAGTGAGTGGTAAGTGAAAACCCTAGTACGTCCGAAATAAGGAAAATCGGGTTGAACCGACGGGTGCCGTTTGTTACCGATTGAACACATCACTTGACCACCACTTTCTTACCATCAAATATCATTGATATTAGTGCAAAATATCAGCCCTTAATCCAGCTCAAGATGGCCGAAAATATTGACCAAGAAAAGGGAGGAAAAAGAAAAAAAATTGAGATTGAATCTTGTGGTGACACTTGGAGGTCATCCACCTAACTTTGACCCAAACTAATTACCATCTTATTAACCTTCTTGAAGCTTCATTTTCTCCTCCATTCCATCAGCTTGGCCGAACCTCAAGGAGAGAGAGAGCAAGAGAAGAAAACTCCATTTCATCTTGAGCTTAGCTTTTTTGAGTGAGAAATCAAGCAAACTAAACCGATTAACTTCTAATTGGAGAGCTTAGGAAGCTTGCGGAGCTAAAATTTTACAAGGAGAGGTGAAGCATATCTTTTGCAAGCCTTTTATTGAGGTATTATTGCAAGCCCTGTTCTGACCGGTTCCATTTTGCCATGATGGAGGCCGAATTAGACTTAGCTCCAAACATGAAAGTTGTAGGAAATGGTGTGTTATATCTATCTACAAAATTTCAGCTCAATCCAAGCACTGTAGCTCATGAAATGACAAAAATACCCTCTACTGCCATAGGTAGAGTTCTGTGAACAGTTTTGATATTTCATCATTCTGGCTGGGATTTTTCACCTTGATCCGTATTGAATTAGCATTTGGCCAAAACATGAAAGTTGTAGTACTATTTGTAGGTTTCCAACGCATCTGAAAATGCCTCGATCAGACTTTTGTAGCCTGAGTTATGGTCATTTGAACACAGTGCTGTTAACCAGCCTGACGGTGGAATTATGGTTCTATAATCGATAAATTTGACCTTGGAAATGAACGAATTTTCTGTTGATGTCTTCATGAGACTTGTAGTTCTCCATCTTAACTTCGAAATTATATAAGTTGTACCATAATCCGATAAGCGTAGTTTCGGGTGTGACCGATACGCTAAGAGACGTCAAATCTGCCATTTGGCTATTCGTCTTTAAACTTGATTTCTGGTTGCCATGTTAAGACCTGTGTTGTAATTGGATTATTTTGAGCCTAGTTGAAGGGCTATTGTGTTACCATTGCATATGTGTGACTTTGGGACTAATTTGAGGAAAATATTGAAGCCATAAATGGTTGGAAAATAGGTAAACACAAGGGGCATGCCATCCAAATTTTCACTAGAGGAATAAACTAGCCTTTGGAGTTCTCGTTCTGTATTTTGCAAATTTGACCTGGATCCACTAAAAACTGGGTCAAATTGTTTTCATGAAAGTTGTAACCTTTTGTCTTAGTTTTGATACGCTACCTAGTACATCTTGATCCGATAACCACGGCTCTAGTTATGATCAAAACCGTGTAACTCGTTTTCATACCGTTGTCATTTTTGCCCACGCGCGCATGCATTTCCTTGTCCTTTTGCCGCTTTAATCGTTTTAGTTCTTATTTCCATTTGTGATGGTCAATTTACTGATAGTTGAGTATAATCTTCTGTCACAGGCAGCGACGAACCGGACGGAGTCGGTGGACCCGTATAAAGAGTCTTGATTTGCGTGCTCACTATTTTGAGTGAGTAATTGGGTTGTTTACTGATGTGAAATTGTCAAAGTGCTTTGTATATGTTAAATGGGTACTTAGGCGAGAGTGTACTTTATCTCACTCGACCTAACCCCATCCTTTGTTTTGATTTCATATGCGAGAATACATGCCTTATGTTGAGTATCACCCTTTTGCTGTGTGTTGATGGGGGTGATTACATGACTTGAGTTGAACCCCTTTTTGTTGTGTGCTGTTGAGGTAAGTACTTTGTTGTGTACTTTGTTGAGAGATATCATCTATTGAAAGATTGGATATCTCAGGGCTTGGTTCCAACCCGGTTCCAAGGGTAGACGAACTATTCGAGCCAGCCGGGGTTTGGTCGAAGTTAGTTCCATTCTAACCTTGGGATTTCGTTCTTCGTTAAAGTTTTGATTAAAACTAAGTAATTTTGTTTCGCTCGAGCTGCTGTGTGCTATTGACTGGCCAGCGGGGGTTGATAAGGTGAGTGGGGAAAGTAAGTGGAGTCTACGGACCATGAGCACTTTGGTTGACGGAGTGTCAACAGGCGTTCATGCTCGGGGAATTGAACTGGTTTTGGAGCCACCCGTATCCTACCATTGTGATGTTACCCTTCTGTTATTGATGTGAAATATCCTGATTTACTTGTTTATTTGGATGTGAGTTTACATTTTTACCCCTGATTATTCACTAAGCATAGAGCTTACCTTGTTCCATTTGTTTTCCTTAGCAGGGGCCGACGCGGGGAAAGTTCGGGAAGGTGTATAGACTTTTGGTTATAGAATAGTTGAATTTGTACTTGTTATAAGTTGACTAGTGAAATGTATATATTTGTTGTAGTGGTTATAGTTAGTAACTTCTCTAGGGTTTACTTCTTGGTACTAGTAGTGTGTATGGCTTAATGTAATAGTCTATACAACTTTTGAAAATGTAATAGTTGAAATAGAACTTTCTTTTGGCGTGAACTCTATTTTCTCATTTTAGAGTATCGAGTCCTGGCGCGAGCTAGGCAGGTGATCCGTTAAACCCTTTGGTACGTCTCTGGGTACGGTGGGGTCATCACAGGTGGTATCAGAGCCCCTAGGTTAAAGGACTTGGGCAGTTGGGAAATGTGTTATAGAACATATAAGTATTCGATTGTCTTTAAATTGAATCGTATCTATTAAGATGAAATGCCGGAGAACTGATTAGGTAATATTTGTTGTGTAGGTATGGAGGCTGGTGGACCTAGCGATATTGGTGGACCTAGCAATACCAGTGGACCTAGCGGTGCCGAAGTACGAGTTACGGGTGTAGGCGGGCCGGTGAACCGAGTGGTGCGCCAACGAATTCTTAGATATCAGAGGAGGGTCGGAAAACCCTATAGACTATATTCTTCCTTCGGTCAAATGAATCAATCGTGTGAGTGTCGACATATGTATGGATACCCGGATGAGGTTGTTATGGCTATAGATGACGAGCGTCGTCGCCTAGGTAGGACGGTTGACACTTTGAGTGCACAGTTGGATAAGGCCAGAGGGGTGAGTCATGCACAGATCATGCGCCTGCATGACCTCGAGACGGGGTTACGAGCTGAGGAGGAGCGGACGCATACCCTTGGTTGTCAGTTTGAGGAAACCCACCGCCACCTCTTCGCTTTGAAGGGGCAGATGAGAGAGGGAACCAAGGGTATTATGTTAGATTGTGAGGTTCTTTTAGATATGGCTGCCGAGGCGCCACCTAGGACTGGCGGAGAAGGGCCGATGGATGCAATAGACTCTATGAGCTCTGTAGGGCATTTTCGCTAGGGCCATTACTCTGACTTGTTATGTTGACTTTTGGAGCCGGTGTGCTCATTAATTAACATGTTTTGTACCGGTTGGATATTAGCTGTTATGTGGACTGATATGTGTATATTTTTGGCGTGAATTGTATATATATGTATATAGTTTCGTGTATGATATTTTGATATCTTGGCTAATTCGTGCATTTTATAATTTTTCAACGCTTTGAACTCGTAACATATTTTGTCCCAATTATAGAAGTTATAAAACAATCAAATGGAGACTCGTGGTGGAGGTAGAGGACGAGGACGAGGACGAGGACAAGGAACCGAAGGGGTAACAAATGAAAATGCAAATATACAAGCCGAGACCCAAGTAGCTACAGCCATACAGCAAATGGCTGATTTGTTAGAATGAAAGGTCAACCAACAGGGTCAAGGCCAGGTACAGCATCCCGGAAATCATGAGGGAGAGGACCGTGCCTTCGAACGGTTCCAGAAGTTTCTACCGCCAAAATTTTTGGGTGGACCTAACCCTGATATAACGGAGAGTTGGTTGGATCAAATGTTAGATATATTCGCTGTATTAGGATACCCGGAGGAACGGCAGATAGCATTCGCCGTTTTTCAATTTGATTCGAGCCAAATGGGATAGAGAGCAGACCCCATGGACATGGGTTAATTTCACTCATGAGTTTAATGAGAAATACTTACCGCCACTTGTTCAAGAAAGGCGAAAGGATGAGTTCATACGCCTACATCAAGGGACTATGAGTGTGGCGGAGTACGAGACGCAATTTACCAAATTCTCTCGTTTTGCTCCAGAGTTAGTGCTGACAGACCGGATGAGAATTCGTCGGTTTGTCCAGGGTTTAAACATAGAGATTCAAGAGGCACTGACAACTGCTCAATTGGAGACATATAGTCAAGCTATTGAAAAGGCACAAAGAATTGAAAGTACTAAGAGTCAAGTAAAAGCTTTTCATGATAAAAAAGGAGACAACCGGATCCAAGCAGTTATATAGAGGGACAAAGCTCGAGGAGCGAGCCACCATTTAAGATGGGCCAAGGAATAGGTGGTCCACGATCCACAGGGATCCCAAATCAAGAAAATTTTGAGAAGGGTCAGGCAGGGAGAGAGACCCAAAGGGGTACCTCACGAGAAGGTCCGACATCAGGACCTAGAATGGCATGTGGATTTTGTGGGGTTGCTAACCAAATGGAAAATAATTGTTGGAAGAAAGGACAAGTTCGGAAATGCTATCGATGTGGTAGTGCTGAGCACCCGATTGCTCTGTGCCCCTACCTGCCAAAAGAAGGAAATTTTCCAAGGGCAGAAGGGAACACTTCTAAGCCGACCAATGCAGCAGGTAATCGACCGAAAGTGCCGGCAAGGACATATGCAATAGGAAATCAAGAGGTGACAGACTCATTGGCAATCATCGAAGGTACCCTACCTATTTTCCATCGTATTGAGGTTTCCT
>NC_040045.1:12733811-12863523 GCF_003713205.1 Coffea eugenioides
CCAAACTGTACAAGATATATGCCATCCAATCACGTGAATAAGTACTACAAGTCCTTCCTTCGCCACGAGCCCTGTGGAGGGGAATAAAATATTTTTGGGGTGAGCTAGAAGCTCAGCGAGTAACCAGGAAAAGTAGTCACCGAATATATTTTACAATAATGCATTTCCATGATGTCATGATTCCAAGATCAAATGTACGTCTATTGCTCTCGTGAGCCAGTGAAATCATTGCCCTTGAACACCCAACGCTCAAATAGATCATTTAACATTAACAGTGAGAGGGAGCCCCTTTTTGAGCTCCAGATAACATGAACATGAACCATAAACAGGGTGGAGACGTTGGTGTCTAGCACAAGACTTTCCCAGAACTCATTGAAGCCAAAATCATATCATGAATTCACATGCAAGCACGCATGAGATGCAGTCGAGTAAATAATGCAAGAAATAGTTCATAAGTAGCTTTGGAAACAGTTTGGGGTCACTCACCTCCACGGCTCAGAAATCATCCATCATATATCATTGCCTTGCTCAAATCCAAGTCTCAGATCACAAACTCAATGCAAACAAGTCCTTTCAAAGTTCGGACAGCACTTCCCCTTGTCTTTCTTTACTTTTCCAGCCATCAAGGCTTCATTATTTTTCTCATTCAAACCCAAAGGTACACACACAACAAAAAGTTCATTCAATAGCCATTCAGCAAGCTCCCAGTAGTACAAGTACAAGTCAAGCTAGGGAAAAGTCCGGAAATGAAAGTTAAGATCAAAACCATAAAAACAGTTTTGACATCATTTTGCGGTAATGGCACTAAAGGCACTACGATTTTCGGATTGGGGTGCAAGATACACCGTTTCGAAGCTATGAGATAGGGCTACAATATTACAGAAGGTCACTCAACCCAGTTTCGAGTTTAACCAGGTAAAAAATGCAAGATACTACACCAGAATCTTAAAAAATAGATTCACAGAACGCATTCTACCGAAAAGATCATAAATCAGGCTATCCAAGTCCAAATCCAGAAATTCCAAAACCAGATGAAAGCTAATAAATAGGGATACATTTCATCAGAAGGCCTCAACAACCAATTCGGAAGCATTCCTAACCAAAATAACCAATTACAGAAGCAATTCCCAAATTCGGGTAAAACCAGAACAGCAAAGGTAATTTCTACTTTTCTCAGGCTACGCTACTCCGATTGACCTGAAATTTTGTAGGCATGTCTAAAATATCATTCCCTACAATTTTAATGTTTTAACCCAAGGCCAATTCGGCCTCTAAATTTGAGCTCCAAAACCGGGCAGAATGTAATTCATTAGAACCCTAACTTTTCAATTTTCTTCCAAAACAGAAATTTCTTGCAATTAACCACTTTTTCCACCTTCTAGCTTCCTTAAATATCATTTCCAATCATCATACATGACCACATAATCATATCCATATGAAAACAGAAAAATCCCCAATACTTATAAAACTTCACCAATTCAACCAAAATCAAGATATAATCCAAAAAAGTGCATCTTATACCACCACCAATCATGAATTGAACATCATTTGAGGAAGGAGAGGGGTCTTTCATAACTCACCTTAGCAATACAAGAGATAGAGCAACTAGTCACCTTAGCTTTCCAAACAACTCCACAAAACACCTCAAGACCACTTAGCAAAGAGATTTTATGGAATGATTTGGAGTTTTATTGGTTGGATTTGAAGATTGAGCAAGAAATAGAAGGAAGAAATTGATAGATTTTCTTTCTTTTGCTCTCCAATAAATTTAGCCAAGAGAGGAGAAATAAGAGAATGTTTTGGCCAATTTTTTTTGGTATTTATTTGGTAAAGGTAAAGGTAAAGTTAAATGGTCAAAGTCAAGAGTGAATTAGATGGTGACACTTGTCACCTTTAGGTTTAAAACTTATCTTTTTGTCTCTCCAATACAAATATCTTAACACCTTGTAAAATAATATCACTTAATACAAAATTCCAACAAGTTGTCAAAAATATAATGCATTTACCGCACTAGCGGGTCCCACGTCCAAAATACGCTCTTAATTTCTCAAAAACTAACCGATACTAGAAAAACCATTTTAAAACTATCTTTGCTCATAAACTTTATCTGGGGAATTTTTCTAATAAAGAAAATGTAGAAAAGGCGGGCGATTAAACAAAATAAACCCTAGAAAATTAGGAAATTTCCGGGTTCTCACACTCATTCTTTCGGGGCGTCACGTGTACCCTCTTCATCCTTGTCAAGCTTGGTAGATGTGCACACAGGTGTTCCAACTTGCTTTGAATCTTCCATTCCAAACCTTTTGAGTAGCTCCTTGGTATATTTTGCTTGATTAATGAATGTTCCTTCTCGGGTTTTAACCACTTGAAGCCCAAGGAAGAAATTTAACTCTCCCATCATACTCATTTCAAACTCTTTTTGCATAATTGTGAAAAAATCCTTGCACAGGCTCTCATTAGTAGCACCAAATATGATATAATCCACATATATTTGCACAATTAAAAGATCATGTGAATTTTGTTTAGTGAAAAGAGTAGTATCTACAATGTCTCTTTTAAAACCATTTTCAATCAAAAAACCACTTAAGCGTTCATACCAAGCCCTTGGAACTTGTTTTAATCCATACAAAGCTTTTGAGAGTTTAAACATATGATTAGGATAAATTTCATTTTCAAAACCAGGAGGTTGATCAACATATACTTCTTGATCAATAAAGCCATTTAAGAAAGCACTTTTAACATCCATTTGAAATAATTTAAAATTCTTAAAACATGCAAAGGCCAAGAACATCCTAATTGATTCTAACCTAGCTATGGGTGCAAATGTTTCATCAAAATCTATTCCTTCTTCTTGAGCATATCCCTTTGCTACAAGTCTGGCCTTATTCCTTACTACCTCACCTTTGTCATTCATTTTGTTTCTAAAGACCCACTTTGTGCCAATGATAGGATGATCTTTAGGTCTTTCAACCAATGTCCAGACCTTGTTTCTTTCAAATTGATTTAGTTCCTCTTCCATAGCTAAAATCCAGTTTTTATCTTTCAAGGCATCAACAACATTTTTGGGTTCAAAATGAGAGACTAATGCAAAATTATCCATCAATCGTTTAGAGGAGGAACGAGTTCTAACCTTCTCTGATGGATCACCAATGATGAGCTCCTTAGGATGATTTTGAACAAATTTTCAAACTCTTGGAAGATCGTTAGGTGTACTAACATCTCTATGTCATTGTCTGCCAGTGCTGGACTGTCTTGAGTATCATCTTCTTGTGAGTCATTTTCTGGTGAAGCAGTGTCTTGGTCATTGATTGTGAGCTTCTTAAGTCCTTCTTGAACACCTGCATCATCATCCTCACCATAACTTTTGAAAATATCACCATTAGATTCATCAAAAATAATATGTATAGCTTCTTCTATAACTAGAGTCCTTCGATTATAAACTCTAAAACCTCTCTTATTCTCGCAATACTCCAAGAAAATTCCTTCATCAGATTTTTTATCAAACTTACCAAGATGTTCCTTGATGTTTAAAATAAAACATTTGCAACCAAAGACTTTGAAGTATCCAACAACAGGCTTTTTATCAAACATCAACTCATAAGAGGTTTTGTTCAACAATGGTCTTAAAAGAATTCTATTCATAGTATAGCAAGCTGTGTTTTTTACTTCAGCCCAAAAATATTTTGGCAAATTACACTCACTTAATATGGTTCTAGCAGTCTCTTGAAGTGTTCTATTCTTTCTTTCAACAACTCCATTTTGTTGGGGAACTCTTGCAATTGAAAATTCATGTGTAATTCCATTCTTATCAAAAAATTCTGGAAAGCCACAAAAACGAAATTATGTGCCATTGTCACTTCTGATCTTGATGATTTTCAAACCAATCAGATTTTGAACCTTTACAAATAATGAAACAAAGTTTTTGAAAGCATCATCTCTGTGTGCAAGAAACATCACCCAAGTGATGCGAGACGCGGAAGCTACTTCGGATCTAGAGGAACACGATGAAGATTTGATGGAGTTGAACCCGAACTTGGACCACTCAAGAACAGATTTAACGGTAGAGGACGCCACAATCAAGTATGTGTGCTTGATTGATAAGTCAAGAACAGCCTAGGATCGACTCTAGGATGTTCAACTTAGCTTTCACAAGCTAAGGGAATTTGCCACAAGGGATGGACGAAATTCTGGAAATTTTATTCAATACTCTCAAAAACTGAATGTAACATGCGGCTTGAGGCTATTAATAGCCGTGACTAAGACCTAATAAACTGGAAAAATAACAAGGAAAGTTCGGCCAGCCCCTTGGGCCTTCACTTGACCGAAAGCTAGCCCAACTAACTATAGATCATAAGCTTCGGGGGCGTTGCCCCCGAACCCCCACCGGGGGCTTCGCTGCGCCCCCGGGCCCCCAAGCCAGGGGCGCGTCGCCCCCTTGGACCCCCGACTCGCTGATCGGACAGCGAGACCCCCGTACGGCTCAGCGAGGGTACTTAACTGCGGCTCAGCCCGCCGTTTGGAGCTTGAACATTTGCATCTTCAATTGTAAGCAGCATTTTAGTAGTTGTGCAAGGATATTCCAACTCAATTCCTTCAATGACCGGTTTCTCTTGGGTTTGGACGGCACGTACCAAGGCTTGAAGGGACTCCTTGAATCTCTTGGCTCGTGCTCGTGTCACTGGGCCTTGGGGCACCTTCACAGGGTCTACTTGTACACTTTGGGCCTCGTGCTCAACCGCATCACCAAGTGTATCTAGAGTAATCATCAACAACAACAAGGCAATATCTTTTGCCACCTAAACTTGTCATTTGTGTAGGACTAAATAAATCAAGATGTAAAAGTTCCAGAGGTTTTGTGGCAGAAACACATTTCTTGGGTTTAAAAGAAACTTTGACTTGTTTTCCAAATTGACAAGCATCACAAATTCTGTCTTTTTCAAATTTAAATTTTGGCAAACGTCTAACAAGTTCCTTTTTGAAAATCTCTTTTAACAAATCCATGTTGAAGTGACAAAGCCTTCTATGCCACAGCCAAGGGTCTTCATTAGCAACTTTAAGACATTTAAGACTAGACAAATCCATATTTTCCAAAATGACTACATAGATGTCATTAACTCTTTTACCTTTGAAAATAGTGTTTAACTTTGAGTCAAGAATCAGACATTCATGCTTTTTGAATAATACAAGTAGATTTCTATCACATAATTGACTAACACTTAACAAGTTATAGCCCAAATTGTCAACTAAAAGAACATTGTGAATAAATGTTTGACCATTCTTACCAACATCACCAATTCCAACAGTTTTGGCTTTGTTATTATCTCCAAAGGTTTTACCTTTCCGCTTGCTTTTGGCTTGAGTTTGATGAATTGTGATGGATCACCAGTCATATGTCTTGAGCATCCACTATCTATGAACCATTTTGATTCCTTGATAATATTCACCAAGTTCACCTACACAAAAGTTCACAAGATAATATTTGGTACCCTTTACATTTTTGGTCCTTGAGAGTTAGCATTATGCCTAACTATCCACATGCATTTTATACCATTTCTCATATTCTTTCTCACATAACAATTACTCTTCATATGACCAATTTGACAACAAAAGCTGCACATAGTCAGTGAGTTACTCGCATGGACTGGTTTAACAAATCTGATTTGCCTTCTCTTATAAATGGTAAATTCGTTTGCACTAGAATTCAATCTTTTCTCATGAATGCCAAAATGAGATTTTGTATCATTCCTTTGAAAGCAGTTTTATTTTTTATGTTGAAACAACTGATTAAGATCATCCATTCTTCTTTATAAACTGTCTTGTTCCTTTTTAAGCATGTCACAGAAATTTGTTTTTCTGTCGAGTTCAACATGTAGATCATTTTCAATCCTTCTCAGGTTTTCATTTTCATTTTTTAGATTCTTGTGACGGATTGCCCTTTAAAGAACATGGCATTGTTGGTTGTCATTTTTACTCCAAAGCCGATTGAGTTTAATCTCTAGGAGACCAAATTCTGATACCAATTGTAAGGATCGAAGACAACCTAAGAGGGGGGTGAATTAGGTAGGTTAAATTAAAACTGGCCAAGTTATGAGTCACTTTTTGAGTACTTGCCCTCTTTTTCTAAAAGACCACACAATAGAGCAATGAATGAGAAAGCACAAGTGCTTATGAGTAGAAGAGATGAGCAATTTATATATCAAGACAGAAAGTAAAAGAGATAGAGTATCAAACCAAATACCAAACTCCTCTTGAGTTTGAATGTCACTTTAGAGAGCAAGTTTCTTCAAGTTGATCAACTTACAACCAATCTTTTGTGTACAAAGGAAGGATCACTTCCTTCTTGCCACAAGCCACACTTGATCAAGCAAGAAAGTTTTACTATCACTCGGATAACCCTCACAGAGCTACACTATTGAAGTAATTAAAACACACTTGAAAAACTAATCTAATATTACACAACTAAGAGTACAAATCTTCTTTGAAGAGTATTCTTGCACTTGAATCACTTTAGATCTGATGTAGTCTTAATGTGCAAAAGTGCCTGGAAGTGGTTGACTTTGTCCTATTTATATGGGAACAAAAAGTTCCTCAATTAATGCTTCCAACGGACAGAAGGCAGCTGAAAAGTCAACTAACCGTTGGTAGTGTCAGACGTCCGGTAGACCACTTTCTTGCGTCCGAACGTAGGCAGTGAGCTCAAGAAATTTTTCTTGAATTATTTTGGACGTCCGGTACCTTCGATGTAGGCGTCCGAGGGTAGGGGGTGAAACTGAGAATTCTTCTTCAATTCTTTTCGGACATTCAGTGCTTCCAAAGTTTTGTATCCGAAGTGTCGCAACATTTGTCCAACATTTGTCCGGTGCTCTGATAATATGCGTCCGATCGAGGTCAGTGAGCTTATAAGGAATGACTCAATATCTTCGGACGTCCGAGGGTGAAGTTCTTCATGCGTCCGAAGTTGCACAAAGATTGTCGGACGTCCGATCCAGTCTTCTTGTGCGTCCGACAGTAGCTTCCGCATCCTTTGTGCTTAATCTTTGACCCTGTTTTGCTCCATTTCTGAAAAGATCTATTTAGAGAACATTAGTAACATCCATTTGTTTTGTAATCATCAAAAGTTACGGACTGAGATAAACACTTTCTCATCTTTTGAGGGACAAATTGTACAAGATTTGCAACTATAAAAGGAAGATTCTAGCAACAATTATTGACTTTATTTCTTCTATAATGATGAGATATAGCTTAGAGCCAAAATTATTGACTTATTTGGAGTTGTGTTCACATTGAAGATGCAAGTGAAGAACTTAAAGACTTCTCTATAAATAAGAGCTTGCGTCTTCATTTTGAGAGGTTGGAGAAAGGGGCGAACGAACACTACAAAAATTTAGTTTCTTAACTTTTTAGTTTAGGTAGTGTAGGATAGTTTAGTTTTAGCTAATTTATCCTTTCTTGTGTGTTGCTAGATGAAGTTGAAGTTGGAGGATGAAGAAGGCAAGGAGAGAGCTCATGTGACAAGGATTACTCTACCTTCGCAACTCTTTATCTTTTGTAATTGATTCTAAGTTTGGTTACTATGCAAGTTTTGGATTTATGTTTATTATGAGTTTCTAAAGTTTGTGCCTTGGGTTTTGGTTGGACTTTCTATGATTGTATTGTGTTAACTTCTTAGTCATTTGATGATATTATTTTGAGCAAGTTATTTAGTACTTTTACTCCTTAAATCATGATTAACTTGGTATCATTAATTGTGATTATTTTAAGGTGTTAGATTTGCAATGAAAATTGGGATTTAACACTAGTTCAAGAAGAGCTAAACCTAGGGAGTACACTCACGAGAGTAGAGGTGCACCTTTGTGGTTTAAGTGACTTATTTCATGTAATGTCATAGAGGTAATGAACTTGTAGCCAATTTCATAACCATAAGAGTAGGTATTGATTAGTTATAGGTATAGTTGATTCACTACGAGAGTAAGTTTCATATGCATGAGAAAATTATGTCATAACTAGCCAAGATAGTAGTACTCAATGATCCAAGAATAGCACTTGCATGAGTAGTTAGGGATATCAAGACCTAAGGAGCTTTCATTTGCTATTTTCTTTTATAAGTTTAGCATAGTTTCATTTCCTTTAATTTGTTGATCGTCTAAATAATAGAGGGGATTTAGTAGTACCGGTAAATGTCTATTCTTTCCTATGGGTTCGACCCTTAATACCCTATACCCAATCTCGACTTGTATACTTGCGAAAAATCATGTGTAGGGTATTTACGATTTTATAAATGTAAAATTTGACTATGGAATAAGATTAATTGTTATATGCATACCCCGCACTCGTCAGCGTATTAAGGGTGCACATTCTGTAAACATGTGTGCACCTTGCACAGCAACTTATTCTGCATTCCTACAGCCTTTCCAACTTATTTACATGTCAATTTTGGCTGGTTTCTATAGAAGTAACATTAGAAAATTGAAGAAGTAACTTTTGTTGATTCCAAAAGCCAACTAGCACCAACTTTAACATGATTGCTTGGAGCTTTAATTCTCTATAAAAAGGGCTTTTGTTGAGCTTGGTTTATAACTTTGGAAGGCTAGAGACACTACCAAAATGTAGTCTTCACTAGTTTTTCTTAGTTCATTAGTATAGTATAGTTAGTGTAGTTTAGACATCCTGTACTTGTAGTTATATTTGAATGAAGAATTAAGGAGCAAGATAGAGAGCTTGGAACTCATGTGACAATGGTGATTTCTCTCCTTTCACTTTTTCTTTTGTATTTGAGTTCATGTTTAGCTGTAATACAAGTATGGTTTTTTTCTTTCATTCTCTTCATATTTTGTTAAAGTTTATGCCTAGAGTTATGGATGAACTTTCTATAACTTGTTCATGATATTTACTCGATTATTTGATGATATTATTTTGAACAAGTTATTTATCACTTTTGCTTATCTAATCACGATTAACTGGTCATAAATTGTAATCATCTTAAGGTGTTAAGTTTACAATGACAATTGAAATTTGACACTAGTTCAAGGAAGTGTTAAACCTAAGGAGTACACTCACTAGAATAAAGGTGCACCTTTGTGGCTTTAATGGCTTATTTCATATAATTTCATAGAAGAAATGAGCTCGCAGTTAATTTCATAACCACGAGAGTAGGTGTGGTTTAACTACAAGTATAGTTTATTCACTATAAGAGTAGATTTCACATACATTAGGAAATTACGCCATAAATAGCCAAGATAATAACATTCAATTAACCGATAATTTCACTTGCAAGAGTAGTGATGAATTCAATAGCCTTAGGAGCTTTCTATTATTATTTATATTTCATGTTTGTAGTGTAGATTTAATCTCTTGCATTTGTGGTAGTCTAAATAATGAAGAAATTCGAAACCATCGGTAATTGACAATTTTCCCTGTGGGATAGATACCTAATACCCCTATATTTGATAAACGATCTGTATACTTGCAGAAAATGTGTGTTTAGGTTTTATTAAAATTTGGTGCATTATAGAACCTTGTCATTAATGTTAATGGTACATCTGTTTTCGGAGAATGTAACCAATTTAATTTGAATAGGTGACCTATCAAGACTAAAATACTTGTCTTCTTTTTATTCTCCATAGTAGTCCATGAATTATCCTTAATTGACCAATATTAATTTGTTCATGTAAGTCAATCAATTTCATTTTAAATGGATTGGATTCTATTAAGACTAGAATATTTGTCTTATTTTTGTTCACCGTACTAGTTCATGAATTATTTGTAGTTGACCAAAATTAATTTGATTATATTTTGTGTGATTTCTATTACATATAGTTCAATCATTGTACAGCCCTCTTTGAGGACTCAAAAATTAATCTATATATATTTCATATTTTTATCTAGAAAATTGAATGTGTTACATTTACTTTATTATCAATTGTTTTATGTGTTTATTATTGATTGATTCGTATGTTTAATTGATTTCCTTATAATTAAGTGCATAAGAGTACTTTAAATTATTGTAGGATCAACCTTTATGGAAGTTAATATTAGTTAGAATAAGAAATTAGCGAGGTAATAGTATAATAGTGTAGAAATGAATGGCCCATATAGAATAAAACATTTTCTTGTGCATGCAAAGCAACACTTGTCTCCTTCTTTGATACTTGTCCAAAATGACATGCAAATTTGACCAAGACAAAAAGTTATTCACACCCACATTTCCTGTCTTCCTTTTGCCTTTTACCCGAGAAAGAGAGAGGGAGAGATAGCTTCCATTTCCTTCTTTTCTTCACAAGCCACGAGAGAGTTGAGAGTGAGGGAGAGAAACCAGCTACATTGTGTGAAGAAAATAGAGAAAACTAGGTGCATTTTCATCCTTGAAAATCGAGAGGGAAGGGGGTGAAGCTGTTTGTGCATTTCCAGCTTTTATTTGCAAGAGAAAAGAGGTAAAAATTTGTTAGCCACACCCTTTATTCTCTCAATATACTTAGATACTTGTTGCATGTTGAATTTGAGTTAAGAAAGGGGGAGTTTTGCAAGAGAAAACTGTGAGGACTCATAAATTTATCTATTTTAAATTCCTATTACTAGATTATTTAAATATTTAATTGTCTGTTTGCCCCGAATATTTTATTTCAACCTTTTTGAACCCAATTACATGGAACTACGACTTACATATGTTTTTAAAATGACTTTTTACAAAATTTAATTTTTGGAACCTCGTCTAGTGAGAATAGTGAATACGCGTTTGGAGGCAATAATCGATTTGAGGGTACAGTGAGCTTGGGGATTGAAGACTCATACATTAGTTTTAAAATAGTTATTTTTATGTTTAAGTACTCAAGTATTATTTAGTAATCCTATCGCTGTGAGAATTTCTTAGAAATTTCACTCTATCGTGCACAAATCGGAAGTACGCGTTTTCGCGCGCGCGATTAATCGAGGGACTTTAGACCTTTATTTTTACATTATTAAGAGTGAATAATAATTGTATCAATGGAAGTACATTAGAGGTTTAGTGCACAAGTGAAACAAATCCGAGGAGAAACGAGCACGAATCGTGCGCGTACGCGCACTATTCCTAGTTGACTTTTGGAGTAATTGTAGCTGTGAGAACCCGTAATTTTCCATTTTCTAGGTTTTATTATTTTTCATGGCTTGTTTTCTGCATTTTCGTGAGTAGAAAAAATTTCTAGATATTTTTAAGGAGCAGATATAGTTTTTAGATGATTTTTCTAGTATCGAATAGGTTTTGAGAAATTAAGAGCGTATACCGGACGTGGGACCCACTAGTGCGAAAAGTTCGGAAAAATTCGGCCAACTAGGTTAAGTTTTGGATACTGTAATTAATTTACCGGGTGTTAAGAGATAAGTAGAGGATGCTAAGTGGATTGGTATGAGGGAGACAAAAGTTAGGCAAGCATTAAATGAGGTGACAAGTGTCACCATAGGATTGGTTCTTACATAAGACCACTATTCACCTTTTTCTATTTGACCAAATAAATCACAAAATTAACCAAAATTTCACCATTTTCTCTTCTCTAGTGGCCGGCTCTTACTCTCAAGAAAGAAAGAAAGAAAACTCTCCAAGTTGCTTCAATCTTTGCTCCAATCTTCTAAATCAACCATTAGATTTTGTTTTTGCTCCATAGAAACACTTAAGGAAGTGTTAGTGAGTTGATTTGTGGAGTTATTTGGAAAGCTAAGAGGACCTATTGCTCTCTCTCTCTTGTTTCTAAGGTGAGTTGTGAAGAACCACTTTCCTTCCTCTAATGATGCCTAATTTATGATTAGTGGTGGTATGTGATGAAACTTTATGGATTACATCTTGATTTGTGGTTGAATTAGTGAAGTTTTTTATTTATTGGTGATTTTCTGTTTTAATATGAACATGATTGTGTGGCTATCTATGATGATTGGAAATGATGTATAATGACTCTAGAAGGTGGAAAAAGTGGATAATTGCAACCAATTTCTGGTTTGGAAGAAATTGTAGAAAGTTAGGGTTTTCTTGGGAACATTCTGCCCGGTTTTGCAGCTCCTAGTTAGAGGCCGAATTGGTCTTGGCTTAAAACATGAAAGTTGTAGGGAATAATATTTTAGAGGTACTTGCAAAATTTCAGGTCAATCGGAGTAGTGTAGGATGAGAAAATTCGAAATTACCCTTGCTGTCCTGGTTTTATCCGAATGTAAGAATTGCGCCTGTAATTGATTGTTTTGGTTGGAATTTCGTCGGAATTGGTTGTTGAGGCCTTCTGATGAAATGTAGCCCTGTTTCTTAGCTTTCATATGGTTTTAGAATTTCTGGATTTGGACTTAGATAGCCTGATTTATGATGTTTCCGCTAGAATGCATTTTGTGAATCTGTTTTACGGTTTTGGTGTAGTATCTTGCATTTTTGACATGGTTGCACTCGAAACTGGGTTGAGTGACCTTCTGTAATGTTGTAGCCCTGTCTTTTAGCTTCGAAACGGCATATCTTACACCTTCATCCGGTAATCGTAGTGCCTTGGGTGTCATTACCGCAAAAAGAGGTCAAAAACTGTTTTTTTCAGGGCAAAGCTAAATCCATTTCTGGATTTTCTGGTTTTCTCTAATGCTTGTATATGCTTATGGGACCCTATTGGGGTCGTATTTGGCATTGGTTTATGACTCGTTATCGAGTCTCATTGTACTTGTTTGCATGTTTTAGGGCGTGACGTTGGTGCACGACGTTCTTTTGACGGAAGTGCATGAAACCTCATTTGCAAGCTTGGTGAGTGTACTACTCACTTGTGTGTTAATATATGGCTTTGAATGTGAATTGCTTGAAGTGAATTGAATGTGAATTGATTGAAGTGAGAGCGTACTTTATCACTCTCACTTATTGTTTACCATGTTATTGGAATGTTATACGACATGTTACATGAAATGAAAGTACATGGCTTGGTGTCGTTTGGACGAGTATCCAACGACTACAATTGTTATCTTTGAGCTCAACCCCTTTGGTAGTTGATTGAATCGAGCCGGCAAGGGCTTGGTCGTGCCAATTGATGTGCCTTGGGGAAATGTTATATGGAATTTTGTAGTATGAGAGACTCTCGATTTCGGTTTACTCGAGTAATACCAAAGTGCAAGTGTTTGGAGTTCGGGCCCGGTAGGGGTATGTTGGGTGGAAGGAATGGAAGTAAAGTGGAGTCTACGGTTGGTTACTTTTGAATTGACGGAGAGTCAATGAAGTTCGATCAAGAAATGCAAACGAGGGAAAAGGGCTCTTGAGAGCCACCCGTATCCTTTTATCATCACATGTGATGTGTGCCTTTGCTTACTTTTAATGTATTGAATGAAAAGCTTGATGCTTATATGTACTTGGTTGCTTGAGTGATAGTATTCTCACTGGGCAATTAGCTCACACCGTTCCTTTTGTTTTCCTTACAGGAATCTGACTGCTTTTGGAATGACTTTTGATAATTGGTTGCCGAATGAACTAGATGAATATCTCTTTTGTATAGTTTATGAATTGAAACCCTAAATGTGCCATTGGGGCCATTTTCACTTTTATTTTGGCAACCGTACATGTATTACTTTTGAGTAATTTTCATATGCCACTTTGGATTGTAAATGCTAAATTTCAAGATATGAAGGTTTGCTTGATTTTTGGTTGGGTTCTGACGGGTCGGTTACTATTCATGGCCGACTCCGGATTTCATTTTTTTTTATTTTGGGTTATTTTGCCATTTTGACTTGTTTACGCGCTTTTATAAGTTCCGGAACGAAATAGATCGCTCTAACTGCACCGTTAGTCCTGGCGAGAGCTGGGCAGACAGTCCGCTAACCCCTTTGGTTCGCCTTAGGGGAAAGTGGGGCTGTCACAGTAGCCACAAACTCTTAAGCTTCTCAAGGAAGCCTCAACCATCAGCCAACAACCCTTCTTTCTCTCCCCAAGTAGCCGTGCAACACCAAGGAGAAGAAGACCAAGTTTCTTCATCATTTCACCTCTCAATCTTGCACCAAATCCTCTCAAATCCATACCACACCTTGCAAATAACTTGGAGATCATCTTGGGATAGGAGAAGAGCTTCATTCTCACGGTTTTCTTGGAGCTCAAAGGACCAAAAGTTTCTGAGTTCATCATCTAAGGAGGTAGCTAATCATCCAACCCTTGAATCTTAGCTTTTCTAAGTTAGATTGCACTTAGAAGCTTGTAGCTTCATGTGGGTAGCTTCGGATTGTTGAAAATCATGTGATTGGGCTCTATGAAATCCCAAAATGGACTCGATGATCTGATTTGATGATTTTGAATGTTATTTATGTTGATTAAGTGTTAATTTAGTGGATTTAAGCTGAAAGAGTAGAAAGAAACTCAAAGGAAGTTGAAATGGAAGAAGGGCCGGTTCTGCCCTATCCTTGCCGCTCCTTTTGGTGCGATTTTTTGTAGTCAAATTGTCTTGATTTTGATGTAGATATGTTTTATAGGTTGTGTGGAAAGTTTCCACCAAAAATCACTTGATTTGGTTGGGTAAATATTTGGATTTCGAAATTTCTTCATGGCTGGAAAACGTGTCTAGAGTTACTCTGGCAACGAATTTCAAATGACCATAACTCTTTGCTCCGACGTCAAAATCGATTGCCGTTTGCGGCATTAGAAACTAGATACTTCCAGTTTTCTAACGGTATAAATGCATTCCCTGATTCAACTTGAGTAAGCCGTAGTAACTTTACAAAGTTACCTGTCCTATTTCTCTGCTGTGTTAGAAAACCTGTTATGAGTTGCGACTTGTTGCTCGAAATGAACTAGTTATGGACCGAATTTCAGAATAATTTCTTCTGAGAAATTGTAGCCTTATGAATGTAGTTTGTAATGACACCAACCACACCCAATTCCAAGTTGAATTGAGTGAGTTGTGGCCAAATTACAGACCTGCTTCAAAGAAAGAAAACTCTAATTTTGGGCTATCCAATGGCTTATCTTGAATGGGACTTGTTATTTTGAAACTCTTGGTGTTAATCACCTACCAAACATATTTTGGATGTTTCTTAGATCTTTTCTTCATAAATGGACCAGATTTGAAATGATTTCATTGGCCAAAAGTTAGAAAAACGGAAAATGGAAGTACAAGGCAGATTTGCCTTGGAAGTTCTTGGAACTTTAGTGGCTTTGTTAACTAACCTTCTGTACGAATTTTTGCATGAAATTTGACAGAGGAATAGGCCATATATGGTAGTGTAATCCTACAAAATTTGGTGCCATTCTGAATCCATTTCGATGCCCAACTAAAGTCCCAAAGTTCAAGCTTCAAATCTGGAACACCTTTGTTCTGTGAGGAAATTTCAACAACTTTGAGCTGCTATATCTTGGCGCTCAAAACTCTGATTCTTGTTCTGTTTGTTGTGTTTTAAACTTTGATTGTAACTCTAATTGAGTTCCAAATTTGAAAGGCTAGTTCATATTTTGTGAATTTTGCTGAATTTCCAAAGTTGGCCAAAACCAACCCCAGAACTGTCCTAGTAGTCCAAAATAGCAACTTGAAACCAAAATTTGAATGTTTTTCATTTGGAATCATAGAAACACGCCTTCAGGAACTTTTATTACTCTGGGAGTAGTTTCCAACGGTACCAAGTTTTTCAATTTTGGACCTACAGAGAGTGAGATGTGATTTTTCAAAGATTGCACCTCAAATCTGAAATTTCTGAACTTAAAGGAAATTGAGTTTTTGGAACTCTCCATTTTCCTTCGATATCGTTTGACCGTTTTACACTTGATTTCAAAGATGAAAATCAGATTTTTCTTGTATTACTAAACCCCACTTTTGAGTCTCGATTTACGAGTAATTAAGACTCATTTTCATGATATCTTCTTAGGTTGTACACGAGTGCAATCTTTCACGAATAAGTAGGGGTTTTAAGCGATAGTGTGTAATAGTTCATTATTATTGCTCAGGCACTCAAGAGGACTTTCAAGAGAATCTCACAGGAGATGCCTAAACAACCGCTTGTGCTTACTTCCTTATTTTACTTGGTGAGTGTCAAGTGTATGCGAACTTGATACAAGCTTAACTGCTATTAATGATTGGAGATTTTTAAAATAGAGTCGAGTGTGTACTTTACCGCACTCATTCTCATTTGAATGAATCGTGATTGAATTGATTGAAATGAAATGAATGAAATGAAATAAATGAAATGTATTGAATGGATTGAATGAAATGAACAATTGAATGATATTGAATGATTGAATGAATAAAATGGTATGCTATGGCAGCATACATCGTTGAAGTGAATCTCCTCGACTCATAAATGTTAAATAGGGGATGCCCAAACTCATAGGTCGACCTTGGGACTCGAGCCGGCATGGGCTTGGTCGGGAACCTTGGTGAGCCATGGGAATGAAATGATAAGCTTGATCTATTGGAGAGATCTTGCTTGGCCTACTCATGTAGTAGCGCCTTATAAACGAAGTTCGGTCCCGGTACAGTGTATGGTGGACGGAAATGAGAAACAAGTGGAGTTTTACGGATTGGAAATACCGACCCGGTTGATGGAGAGTCATCATGAGAAGGTATACGAATGAGATTGACAAAGCAAGTGGAAATTAGCTCCTGAGAGCTACCATATCCTTGAATTGTTTCTGTTTAAATTTCACTTGAATTGTTAATTACTCGCATATTATTGTTTTACTTGTTAATTGGGATTGTTATTCGGACAATGTGCTTGCATGTGTGTTCTTGGCCTCACGAGCAATTGCTCACCCCGTAGATTTGTTTTCCTTAACAGTATCGGATTTGGAGTGAAACTCGAAGAAACCCTTGGGATGTACTTTTGTATTAGGGTTTTAAATGGAAATGACTAGACTTTTGGCTGTTGTATATCTTGGAAATTGATGTGTCTTTTGGGAACCTGATGTAAGTATTGGACAACTGATGTATTTTGAACTCGTGGTGTAAGATTTGGATATTCGTTTATGGAAACGACTTTTCCTTATTAGGCTTGTATTAATTGTTATGTACCGTTAAGCGTGAATCAAATTGTCTAGAATCCTGACGAGAGTTCGGCAGGCGTTCCGCGGATACCCTTTGGTTCGCCTTAGGGAGAACTGGGGGCGTCACAGTTGGTATCAAAGCGCTAGGTTAGAGATCTATTTGGGAGATATATTAGAAACCTTACCTTAAGATTTGAGCTAGGATGACTTAGTCATACCTTAAGTGATATTTGAGTGAGCTAGTGACTAAGTTTCTAATCTGAAAAGTGTGGTTGTTTTGCAGGGATGGAGAATGGGAATGGGTCCCCTGCAGCTAATAGGAATGACCATGCTAATGGCCATGTAGAGCCTCCTAGGCCCATTTACTACCGAGCTCTAAGTGGGGGAGCACGCGTGTGCTACTCGCCCTCTAATAAGTATCCACGATGTTCATGCAGGTTGACGTTTACCTACCTGAACCACCTTGTACTAGCCCTGGACGACAAGCGTCGTCAATTGGTGAACACCAACCGAGATTTACTTGAGGAGGTGGATGAGCTGAGACAGATGGTTAGTGCTCAGGGTGAGAGGATTGCTGAACTCGAGGAGGTATTAGTTGGCGAGGTGGCTACAGCTGAGGTCACCCGTGATGAGCTCCAGAGGGCTAGGACTCGACTTACTAGGTTAGGTGAGGAGCTCCGAGATCGGGCCTCTGGGATCCTAGCAGACACTGGTAGGTTGGTCGATGAGGTGATGGACATTATACAGAGTCCAGATCAGGAGGAGGATCCTGAGGAGGAGATTCCACCTGGTAGCCCTACTGTGGACTAGATCCAGAGTGATTGACCCTTTTGACCCTTTTGATTGATATAGTTAGAATTAGCTGGGGTGATGCTAGTGCTGAGGCCATTGTATTTTGTATGACTGTGTGGCCTACATTTGAGGCACTTGATTTTACTTTAGTCGTATGTGACTAAAAGTACTTTTGTGGCACCTGTGTGCTATATTTTTGTATACCCCCATGACTTGCTAATTGTATGGATCTTGATATGATAATGAATGTAAATTATTGTTATTTTCAATATTTTAGTGATTGGTCCTTGTTTTAAATATTTTCCCCGCGTAATTGACTCATTTCTTACACTAGGCACAACTAGGATAATGGAAGGACTAAGGAGTGGTCGAGACCGTGGGCGAGGGACTAAACCGGCCCAACCTCATGGGGATGACCAGGGATCGGCAACTGGACCGACCCATGGCCAAGAAAATGTAGAGAAAAATCAAGTTGCTACTGCCATTAATAGGATGACTGATATCCTTGAACGTTTAGCTGAAAGACAGAGTCCTGGACCACTTCACCAAACTGGGGGACAGGATAGAGGGGAAAATAGAGCCTTGGAGAGGTTCCTGAAATTTAACCCGCCTAAGTTCACTGGTGAACCTGACCCTGAGGTAGCGGAGAATTGGTTAGAGAGAATGACTAACATATTCGCCGCCTTAGACTATACCGAGGATAGGCGAGTGAATTTTGCTGCTTTTCAATTTGAGAGAGTGGCACGTGCTTGGTGGGACGTGATAAGGGGAAAGTGGGAGAGAGCCCAAATCCCTTGGACTTGGGAGAATTTCACGGGGGAGTTTAATGAAAAATTTCTTCCGCCTTTAATTCAAGAGAAGAGGGAGGATGAGTTCATCAAGTTGAAACAAGGAACTCTTAGTGTAGCTAAGTATGAAGGGAAGTTTACTAAGCTTTCTAAGTACGCTCCTGAATTGGTGATTAATGAATGGAAAAGGATAAGATGGTTTGTACAAGGGTTTAATGTGGAAATCCAGGAGGGCTTGGCCGCAGCCCAAATCTCTACATTTACTGAGGCTCTAGAAAAGGCACAAAGGGTTGAGAGTGCAAGAATGCAAGTTAGAGACTTCCATAATAGAAAAAGGAACTTTTCTATTTGCACTTCTGGACAGACTAGTAAGAATACAAGCCTTCCAAAATAGGAAGAGGAATGGGAGGAATAAGGATCGCTAGAGATTCAAGGGGAGCTTTATCCAGAGGAGGTCATAGTGGACTGGTTCAAGTTAGGGGAGCGCCTTCTAGTGGTTCAGCCGTGACCCCTCAAGTTACTTGTGATTACTGTGGCAAGTCAAATCACTCGGAGAATGATTGTTGGAGAAAGTCTGGGAAGTGTTTGCTATGTGGTAGTACTGAGCACCAACTCGCGAACTGTCCAAGTAAAATGAATATAGGGGGTAGCATTCAAAGGCCAGAAAAGTCAACTTCTAAGCAGGCCAGTGCTGGAGGAAGTCGACCTAAGGTACCTGCTAGGGTTTATGCACTGGACTATCAACAGATACCCGATGCGACTAAGGTGGTTAAAGGGACGATTCCTATTTTTCACCGTTTAGCTAAGGTTTTAATTGATCAGGGTGCAACACATTCTTTTGTAAGCCCTAATTTCATGAGTGGAATAGACTTGAGGCCAATTAAGTTACCTTATGACTTGGAGGTTAGGACGCCTATTGGGGACCAAAGTCTAATCGCTAACTTGGTATACAGAGATTGTGAGATCTGGGTTGAAGAACGAAAACTACGAGCCGATTTGATAGGCTTAGCGATTAAGGGATACGATGTGATCCTAGGAATGGACTGGTTAGCCCGTTACAATGCCCAATTGAATTGTAAGATGAAAATGATAGAATTGTGCATTCCGCGAGAGGCGACTTTGAAACTGAATGTAAGGGGCAGATTAGCTTCATTTGCACTTATCTCAGGGATTCGAGTTAGGAAAATGTTAAGTAAGGGAGTTCAGGGATACTTGTTTTTCTAATCAACACTCCTAGTGATAAAGTGAGACTGGAGGACATGCCTGTAGTGAAAGAGTACCCAGATGTCTTTCCAGAAGAATTAGAGTCTTTACCCCCAGAAAGGGAAATAGCTTTTAAGATTGATGTGACTCCGGGAGTAGCACCTATCTCTAAGACACCGTATGGAATGGCTCCAACTGAACTAAAGGAGTTGAAATTGCAATTGCAAGACTTGTTAGAATGGGGTTTATAAAGGAAAGTGACTCACCGTGGGGAGCCCCGGTCTTATTTGTTAAGAAGAAAGATGGGAGTTTAAGGTTGTGCATAGATAGCCGAAACTTGAATGATGTCACCATTAAGAATAAGTACTCGTTGCCCCACATTGATGAATTTTTGACTAATTGCAAGGGGCGGTAATATTCTCGAAGTTAGATTTGAGACAGGGTTACTATCAATTGAGGATTTCAGAGAAAGATATACCCAAGATTGCTTTTAACTCGAGGTATGGACACTTTGAGTTTGCAGTAATGCCATTTGGATTGACCAATGCACCTGCTATTTTTATGGATTTGATGCACAGGGTATTTAAGCCTTATCTGGACCAATTTGTGGTAGTGTTTAGTGATGGTATACTAGTATACTCTAAGAACGTGGAGGATCACGAGAAGCACTTGAGAATTGTTTTACAAATCCTGAAGGAACATCAATTGTATGCTAAGTTTAGCAAGTACGAATTTTGGTTGAAAGAAGTGACATTCTTGGGACACATAATATCTAAGGATGGGATAAAAGTGGATCTAGCCAAAGTTGAAACTGTTTCAAAGTGGAAACGACTGGAAAACCCTACTGAGGTTCGAAGTTTTATAGGGTTAGCAGTGTATTACCAGAGATTCATTAAGGATTTTTCTAGAATTGCTGGACCTATGACTGAGTTGACCAAGGAAAGTGGAAAGTTTATATGGAGTCCTAAGTGTGAAGAGAGTTTCCAAGAGTTAAAGAGACGTTTGACAAGAGCGCCTGTATTAGTTCTACCGAATGGGAAGGATGGCTTTGTGGTCTACACAGATGCTTCCAAGGAAGGCTTGGAATGTGTATTAATGCAAAATGATAAAGTGATAGCATATGCCTCTAGGAAGTTGAAACCGCATGAAGGAAATTACCCGACTCATGATTTGGAGTTAGCGGCTGTAGTGTTTGCAAATTCCTTATATTTTTCTTTAAAATTCCCTTTTATTAGGAAATTATTTGGAAATTATTACTTTATAATAGCCCTACTACCCAATCACCCCACAATAAGTGCAAATGAATATAGAAGTAAGGGTTTTCTTTTTTTGATTTCAAGTTAGCGCGAATTAGGGTTTTTACGTCTATCCGTAGTGTGATTATTCGGTATGGAGTGTGTATCAAATTTAGTGATTAGGAGTGAGTTTTAGATGATATTAAATGTGTGATTAGAAGTAATAATAATAAGTTAGTGAATTGTAAGTGAAAACCTTAGTACGTGTGAGTTAAGGAAAAACGGTGAGAACTCGATATTTTTCTTATTTTCTAGCTCTTATTTTATTTCCGAGCAGACATTTTCTATATTTTCCTTTATTATATTAATTTTCTAGCTATTATTATAAGGGACTTAAGTTCCAAGACATTTTTCGCTATAAGATAGTTCAGGTGACATTAGTAGTGTATTTTGAATGTGGGACCCACTAGTGCGATACATGCAATATTTTTTTTTACAACTAGTTGGTGAACTATGGAGTTAATTGCAAAGATTAAAAGTTATTGGGGCCATAGTGTGAGGCTTAGCAAAGTAAGATATTAGTAACCTTGAAGCTTCTAAGGTCTTCCTAAGCTTAAATTTGATTGGTGGAGGAAAAGTGACCTTTGACCTTAGCTTAAATATCTAGGATGTTAGTAAATGAGAAGGAAAACAAAGCAAAAACTCATAGAAAATAGAGAGAGAGGGCCGTGAGCCTTGAGGAAAACCAAGAGGAAAGAAAACTTCAATTTCATCTTGGGTTTTGCTTGATTTAGTGAGAAAACAAGAAAACTAAACCGATTAAACTCTTCCTTTAGTTCTTAAGAAGCTTTGTGTGGTGAAACTTTGGAGGGAAAGGTTGTGATTCTCTCTTGCAAGAAGCCTTGGTGAGGTATTATGGTTTCATATCCTTTTCTTGCATTTAATCTTGTTCAAGTTTAGTTAGAAGCTCTTAATCTTGCCTTATGACGGTAAATTTGTTAGTTTGGAATGAGATGTTGGATATGGAGCTAGGGTTTACATTTTCAGTTTTGATTATAGTTATCTACCTCTTAATTGATGTTATTGAGCTAGTAGTTGATGGGTTTGATGATAGAGCACTTGCTAGATATGGATTTATAGAGTAAAGGTGCAAATTTCAGAATTTGGAAACCAAGCTACCCTGTTCTGACCGGTTCTAGTTCACTCTGTTAGAGGCCAAATTAGGCTTAGCCTAAAACAGGAAAGTTGTAGATAATGATGTTTTATAGTTGTCTGAAAAATTTCAGCTCAATCGGAGCAACGTATCCTGTGAAAAGACCAAAATACCCTGACTGCCCTAGGTGAATCCAGTGATCAGTTTTGAATATTTCACCAATCTGGTCCTGTCTTTTCACCATGATATGTACTGAACTAGTATTTATCCAAAACATGAAATTTTTAGTGCTATGTCTTAGCTTTCCAACGCCCCTAGAATCGCCTTGATCAGACTTTGGTAGCCTGAGTTATTGTCGTTTACGCATAGCGTGGTTAACTGACCTGTTTGTGAGATTCTGGTTCTGTAATTCAAAATTTTGACCTAGATACACTATGAACTGGACTAAATGGTCTTCATCAAAATTGTAGTTCTCTGTCTTAGCTTCGAAATGGTATAAATTGTACCTCAACTCGATAAGCGTATACTCGGTTGTGTCCGTTACGCAAAACAACGTCAAATCTGTCTTTTGTTTCTTGACGCAAACTTCATTCCGCTCATGTTCCTAGCTTGATTTTGTACTTGTATGACTTTGAGCCTATGGAATGGCTATTGAAATGAGATGATTTTGTGTGTGACCTTGGGATTGATTGAGGAAAACAATGAAGCCATAAACCGTTGGAAAATAGGTAAATACAAAGGGCGTGCTGCCCAAATTTACGCTCGAGGGCTAAACAACTATACTTGCGACTCGAGTAAGGCTTGAGAGCAAATATCACATGAACCATCTAGGATATTTGCGTCTTCTTTTATCGAGGTATATAAGTGAGAACTTAGCCGAAACTTGTACCCTTGGAAAAATGAACTTAGCGACTAATAGAAATACGTTTTCTTTGTCACTTCGACTCAAATGGAGATTTTAAAGTTTTACGAGTGAGTATAAGTTTTACAAATATTTTACTTATGTCTTTTGGTTTAAATGTACTCTTTTCACTACCAAAACCATATTTATACTTTGTACTAGTACGTATTCAAATTTTCTTTGAATCACTTAAATCTTTGATGGTTGAAGCATAATGTATTCTTTTGATTATATTAGGGTTCATCGGTGACTGACGGTATTATCCGGAAGGATATTTTGGATATTATTTTGCGTAAATAGGTGAGTGTTCCTTGTTTGTTATATTTCCATTGACTATATGGCTTGTTCTTGACTATATGGCTTGTTGGGGATGTATGATTACATGTTCCATGTTATCAATGACTGTTAAAATGAATTTTACTAGGCGAGTGTGTACTTTATCGCACTCGACCTAAATAAATGTGAAATTTTCAATGATTAAATGATTAAATGCTAGTTGCGCATGAATGTAAGCTGTTTGGCTGAACTGGACCCTTGCCTTTTGTTACCTATCGACTCGAGCCAGAAGCGGACTCGGTCGGGCGATTTGGTGACCTTGGGTGAAAGTTTGGTATACTCGAGTATTACCTTGCAATCTGGTGGAGTCTGACCAATGTACAGGAGAGGGTGAATGAAATGAATGAATGAATGTCAATGCAAATAAGGTGTTTTACTTACAAAAATGCATTTTCAAATGATTGGAGGAATAAGGGAATGAAAGGAGAATGAATGAACGAATGAATGAATGGCTCCTTGTGAGCACGTATCCTTTTAATGAATATGTTATTAACGCTTTCTATTGTAAATGTTTCTTGAGTTATTGGTTATCTATGGTTAATGCATTGGCTTTATTGTTTGATTATGTGTTCAGAACCTCACTGAGCTTTTAGCTCATCTCTTTAGTTTTGTTTTCCTTAACAGGGGAATGCGAGCTAGGACGAGAGCTCTAGCCTAAACTAGTTCCTGATTTTTGTAATGGTTCTCGCCCTACCTTTTGGCACGGGCTGGATGTATGAAGAATTGAGAACCTTTGAATATTCGATGTTTGTACTCCCTTTTGAGCTAGCAATGTATATAAGTTTTGCTTTAAGTTTTGGATTTTGTTATACGAATTCTTGTGGTTTTATTCCGGTTTTGATTGAGGTATGACTGAATCCCGGCGAGAGCTGGGCAGGCGGTCCGTCGACCCCTTTGGTTCGCCTTAGGGGGAGGTAGGGTTGTCACAGTTCGCTTTAAAGAAATAGAGGCATTACCTATATGCAGTAACATTTGAGGTTTTTACTGACCACAAAAGCCTTAAGTATTTGTTTTCTCAAAAGGAGTTGAATTTAAGGCAATGTAGGTGGATGGAATTTTTGAAAGATTATGATTGCACGATAAAGTACCATCCAGGGAAAGCTAATGTAGTGGCCGATGCTTTAAGTCGTCAAGTGCAAGTGGCCGGATTGATGATTAAGGAATTACACTTGTTAGAAGAAGTTAGTTATTGGAATCCTAGACTTGAGCCGAGGAAAGTAATTGTTGGGAATATTGTAGTGAATTCCACTTTGTTGGAACGTATTAAAGAAGCTCAGGAAAAGGACCCTGAAATGCAAAAATGGGTGGAGAGAGTCAAAAAGGGAGAAAAGTCAGATTTCAACTTGGGAATGAATGGCATATTGAGGTTTCGGAATCGTATAGTAGTACCAAAGGATGAAGAGCTTAAGAAAGAAATTTTGGAAGAGGCACACCGATTGAAGTTTACGGTACACCTCTGAAAGCGAGTTTGATGTCTGGAAAAGGAAAAGAAGTTACAACCGAGGTTTGTAGGACCTTATAAGGTTATCCAACGCGTGGAAAATGTAGCGTATAAGTTGGAACTGCCATCAAGTTTGTCTCGGATCCACAACGTTTTCCACGTGTCTATGCTTAAGAAGTACCATCCAGACCTTTCTCATATCTTGCAACCAGAAAGTATTGAAATTGATGAGACACTAACCTATAAGGAGAAATCGGTAAAGCTTCTGGATCGTAAGGTGAAAGAATTGAGAAATAAGCGAATTTCATTGGTAACAGTTCTCTGGAGGAACCATGGGCTAGAGGAAGCAACCTGGGAAGTTAAAGAAGCAATTCGAGAAAAATATCCAGACCTATTCACAAATCAAGGTATAATTTCGAGGACGAAATTTTCTTAAGGGGGAGAGGATGTGAGGACTCATAAATTTACCTATTTTAAATTCCTATTACTAGCTTATTTAAATATTTAATTGCCTGTTTGCCCTGAATATTTTATTCCAACCTTTTTGAACCCAATTACATGGAACTACGACTTACATATGTTTTTAAAATTACTTGTTACAAAATTTAATTTTTGGAAGCTCATCTAGTGAGAATAGTGAATACGCGTTTGGAGGCAATAATTAATTTGAAGGTACAGTGAGCTTGGAAATTAAAGACTCACACATTAGTCTTAAAATAGTTATTTTTATGTTTAAGTACTCAAGTATTAGTTAGTAATACTATCGTTGTGAGAATTTCTTAGAAATTTCACTCTATCGCGCACAAATCGGAAGTACGCGTTTTCGCGCGCGCGATTAATAGAGGGACTTTAGACCTTTATTTTTAGATTATTAAGAGTGAATTATAATAGTATCAATGGAAGTGCATTAGCGGTTTAATGCACAAGTAAAATAAATCCAAGGGGAAACGAGCACGAATCGCACGCGTACGCGCACTATTCCTAGTTGACTTTTGGAATAATTGTGGCCACAAACTCTTAAGCTTCTCAAGGAAGCCTCAACCATAAGCCAACAACCCTCCTTTCTCTCCCTCAAGCTTCTCAAGGAAGCCTCAACCATAAGCCAACAACCCTCCTTTCTCTCCCTCAAGCAGCCGTGTAACACCAAGGAGAAGAAGACTAAGTTTCTTCATCATTTCACCTCTCAATCTTGCACCAAATCCTCTCAAATTCATACCACACCTTGCAAATAACTTGGAGATCATCTTGGGCTAGGAGAAGAGCTTCATTCTCACGGTTTTCTTGGAGCTCAAAGGACAGAAAATTTCTAAGTTCATCATCTAAGGAGGTAGCTAATCATGCAACCCTTGAATCTTAGTTTTTGTAAGTTAGATTGCACTTAGAAGCTTGTAGCTTCATGTGAGTAACTTTGGATTGTTGAAAATCATGTGAGTGGGATCTATGAAATCCCACAATGGACTTGATGATCTGATTTGATGATTTTGAATGTTATTTATGTTGATTAAGTGTTAATCTAGTGGATTTAAGCTGAAAGAGTAGAAAGAAACTCAAAGGAACACTACAAAAAAAAAGATTTCTAGTGACAACAATTTTTGTCGGGAAAAGGTACGCGTTTCGTCAGGAAAATTTTTCGTGACACCAACATCGTCAAAGAAGATTGGTCACCTATAAACCGTCGGCAAAAGGTTTTCCTGACAACTATTGAAATTTTCGTCAAGAAAAGTTTTATTTTCTATGACGCATCATCAGGAAAGGTAATAGTGATGATTTGGTCGTCAGGAAAAGACCTCATATTGTTGACGAGCCTTTGTCAAGAAAGACCCTGAACTTTGTCACTAAATTTTCAATTGTCAAGAATAGTCACACATTGAAACTTGTTGGGAAACTTTAATGACAATACAATGTCATTTTTCCAGACGATAGCTGCATCACTTTTAAGCCCAACAATTTTAGTGCCAACAAAGTGACCATATCATCTATTTAGACATTCCATCCAATCAAAATATAAAAGTATGCAAGCAAAATATCAACCAAAACTTCACAAATTATCATTAGTAGGCAACCATAATATGTCAAACCACAAAAGTTAACCATGTCAAACATTTACATATCATCCCATTCCACTATTTGAAACCAATATAAATATTGCTATTTCTCCCTAGATAACTGCCATATACCTAACATATGCTAAAACCAAAAGATGGACTTCAATTCCATGGTCAACAAAATACTAGAGATGGATGATATCAAAATAGAGGAGTTCTTCAGCATGAGCCAAAATCAATCCACAAGTTCATCCCAAACCTGTACAGTAAAACCAAGAAAAATCTGAAATCAGAGAAATAATAGAATGGCATGCACAACATGTATTTTTGTTATTAGGTGGTACTGAGGCTCCAAAGTTGAGTTTGAAGATTATGGTTCAGATTGCAAGTTGGTATTAGGTGGGTAGGTTTGCAAGTGAGAGTGCGGGTCTACTCTGCTAAATATGAAGAAATGCAAAATTAGATATTTTAAGATAATCATCATATGTAACCAACTATAAAGAGTTTGAAAACAGCAGTGTTGATATAATAAATATGTTGCGCCATGTCATAGACCATGTGCCTATATCTAGTTTGTAGAATAGATTATGAAAAATCATTCGATGGCACATCTAATGCATAATCAACAACAAATTTTGAAGATAATGCCACATCAATAGCATTTGAATTTCTTTATTCTCAAATTCTCGTGTCTAATCTTTAAAGCCTACTCCTTAGCGAACATGTAAAATATACATCAAAGAGTATACAAAAAATAAAAAAAAGAACATGAGTAAGAATAGGTTGCACAATACAAGGTACAACCTTAGAAGGCCATTTTCTTGGAAAATCAATTTCAAGTATACTGAAAACTATCCATAAAAGCCTATATCATCTATTTTCAATTTTTTTTTCAATTTACAATGACCTTCTTTCAAGTGAACTTGCATTATAAAATATTACCATTTATCCACTATAATGATCTGTAAAGACAAAATCTGAAACTACCCCGTTGTGACACAGACAGATTTATTCCAAACTGGAAAGGTTGGAATGGTTTGAGTGATTCATAAGACTTATTTGCTTGCGACTAAGTGCTGGCTTCAGGAGGAACAAATAACTTAAAGATAAGGGTTGTTACGGAGAAAATAAAGGAGAGGTTATGAAATCTTTTGAATATTATTCATGCTATTGGAATTAAAGCATCAAAACACAATAAAGACATAGCGAGCTAGATACACGGTGACAATTATAACCACAAGTACCAAAGACCAATTTTGTGACGACCCCACCTCCACCTAAGGCGTACCAAAGGGTTCGGCGGACCGCCTGCCCAGCTCTCGCCAGGACTCACTCACTATCTCAATCGAGTCATGTACACACATCCATGAACCATAAATAACATTCACAATTCAAGCTTATAATTTACATTGATAGAAATCGAGGTACAAAGCCTCAATACACCAAACTAGTTCAAAATGTATACAATCCAAGTACAACATGTTCCATTCGAGGAATAGCGCGAGTACAAGTCAAAAGTCAAAACAATTTCAAGAGCAACTAGACTACGCTAGTCTGTTCACGACTCACGTCTCACTCGTATTCCTGTAAGGAAAACAAATAGCGTGGAATGAGCTAAAAGCCCAGTGAGGTTTCAAATAACAAATTGCCCATTTTAAAAGTATGAATATCCATGTAGCAAGTTAACGGCATCAAAACTCATAAGAGTGGACAATAATATTTCAAGTAGCAAATTTCCAAATGAGCACGTATAAAGTGCTTTTTCGATTTTCAAAAGGAACAGCAATCCAATAAGCAATAATCACTTTCAAGTATAAGGATACGGAAGGCTCTCAGGAGCCAAATTTCCATTGCATCTCCAGAGCTTGATCAAGTAACAGTTGACACTCCGTCAACTTTCAAGTAGGTAACCAATCCAGTAGAACACCACTTACACGACTCTCCGTCCACCGTTCACCCCCTACTGGGCCCAAAATCCTCAATAAACACGTGTGGTAATACTCGAGTATACCGTTTAGCCGAGGAGATATCACTCCACTCGACAAAACAAGAGACCCAGGGTTCGTTACCCAATCGACCAAGCCCTTGCCGGCTCGACTCAAGTAACTTGCCGCAGGGTTTCTGGAATTCCAGGAAGTGCGCGCATCATAACAAGTATGTCAAGTCAATTGCAACAATAAACAAGTGTATATCATGTAAGGGCAAGTGCGATAAAGTACACTCTTGCCCTAACAATTCACGCATGTGACATGTAATCATATTGGCACGTATCAAGTACAAGTATCAAGTTCAATTCAGTATTTGAAAGCACTCACCAAAAGATGTAGTGCTTCAAGTATTCACGTTCAATTACACTCCAGGCTTGGAGTCCAGATCTGCGATAAAAATTCCAGTTTGAGAACTTTGAAACACGAGTCGAATTCGAAACGTTAACATTCCATTCATTAAAAATCGACCAATTGAAATTCATTTGAAAGACACTCGCGAAACACTTGCTCGCTTTTCAAATCATAAGGTTTTGTAGCATAAATACTTGGAAATAACACTTGAGTTGAAAGTACATGGAAATACAAGTTTACATTGGCCATTAAGTCTTTTCCTCAAGGTACGAGCTCGACCAAGTCTTAACATATAACACTCAAGAAATATAGTAGCAAAGGTCTTTACTAGTTCAAGTGATAAATACTTAACCTTCACTCAAGTCGCTAATTTAGTTTTCTAGTCCTCGAGTAAAAATTCGGGCAGCATGCCCTTTGTGTTTACCTAATTTTCCAGCCTTTTAGGCTTCATTGTTTTTCTCAAACACAACCCAACATTATACATATCAGCAATTCATGTCAAGAGCCGTTCCATAGGCTCACAATATCATAATAACAAGAATCGTATTAAGTACAAGTGCAGAAATTCAATTTAGTTCAAAACAGATTTGACGTACAAATGCGGAAATAACATATCCGAGGCTACGCTTATCGGATTAAAATGAAACCTATGCCGTTTCGAAGCTAAGATACAGAGCTACAATATTCATGAAGGTCACTTAGTCCAGTTTCTAATGTAACTTGGTCAAATTCTCGAATTACTAAACCAGAAACTAATTCGTCGGCTGTTTAAACGCAGAACACTGTAATGAACATAACTCAGTGTACAAAAATCCAATTCAGGTGTTCTTAGAGGAATTTTAAAGCTACTTCAGAACACTACAACTTTCATGAAGAGCACTCAGTCAAATTTTCAATGTAACCTGATCAAATTCCCAACTCATGTAACCTGGTTTCAACTATTCGGCTAATCAGCCGCATTTCACTCACATGACCATATCTCAGTCTACCAAGATCCAATTAAGGTGTTCTTGGAGGCGTTACGAAGCTAAGACAGGGTAATAAAACTTTCATGTTTCGGTGAAAGGCTAAATCTAAACGGATCATAGTGAATAAACTCAATCAAAAGGACTGAACTGTCCACGCGGAATTCTGGAAAGTGACCTAGATCAGCGAGGGTATTTTCGTCTTTTCACAAGCTACGATGCTCCAAATGAGCTGAAATTTTGTGGGCACCTATAAAATACCATTCTGAACAACTTTCATGTTTTGACCAAAGGCCAATTCGGCCTCTAACATAGGGCTACAAAAACGGGCAGAATGGAAGAACAATTTTCCAGATTTCTGGGATTTTCAGTTTTTAATGTAACTTTCCTCAATTTCTTGTTCTAATCACTACCAAAACCCTTTATATAACCTTAATTACAACATATGTGAGTCACACATCAAGTTTGGCAGCAAATCCCCAAAACCCTGATTTGATTATTTCATCCAATAATCATCACAATCACTTGCTCATCTTGAAATCAAGCCAAAACTTAAGCTAAATAACATCTTAACACAAGATTTAAAAGATCAAGGACCATGATCAGATTGAATACCTCAAAAACAAGGCTTGGATGAGTGATAGTTCACTTCCTTTGAAATTTCTTGGTTCCTTAGCTTCCCAAGCTTCCAAACTTGCAATCAATCGGTTTAGATTTCTAGCTTAGCACTTGGTTGGTGTGAATCAAGAAGGAATGTGGTTGCTCAAGCTCTCACTTCTCTCTCTCTCTTGGTCGGCTGGAATGATGCAGAAATGGAAGGAAATGAAGCTAAGTTTGTCTTATAAGAAGATGGAAAGATAAGAATTAATTCTAGCCACAAGTTTGGCTAACACTTGGTTTAATCTCAACCACAAAATTTTCTCTTTCTTCCTTGCATTTGAGACACACATTCGGTCAAGCTATCATCATGAGGGGGAAGATATTTTGCTCAATTAGTAATGAGCTTATACAGTAAGAAAGTGGTGGTCAAGTGGTGCGTTGAAACGGTAGTGCGCGGGACCCGCCGGTTGGCGCCGTTTTTCTTAAAACTCACATACTAGGGTTTTTACTTCCCATTCACTAACCTTATATCATTGCTACTACTCACATATTATTTCTCACTTAAAAGTCACTTTTAATCTCCAAATTTAATCCTTACTTTGTACCGAAAATTCATCCGGTGAAAAATTGCGAAAACCCTAATTTTACTCCGATCTTAAAACCAAAGGTGAAAACCTACTTTCTAGGTTTATTTACACTTATCGTGGAATAAATGGGGTAGCAAGCCTTAATAAAAATAATAATTTCCAAATAAAGGGACATTTTTAAAATAACATGAGGGATTTTCCAATTCCATAAATTGAATTTAGAGTTTCTATTAAAAGATGAGATATTGAAGGAAACCAGTTAATCACAAGTAAACTAGGGTTTTTGATTAAAATTTTAGGGTTTCTAATCTTTTTAAAACAAAATAAGGTTTTAAATCAAACCCAAAGAAATACACTTTAGTATCTTATTTACAAACAATCTCCTAATTTTCGGGGCGTCACACTCTCCCCTCCTTAAAAGAATTTCGTCCTCGAAATTCATACATGCACCTCGAAATAATGTAGGGTATTTTCCTTATATATTCATTTCCAGCTCTCAGGTTTCACTATAGTCAATATTTGGTTAAACAATAGTAAACACGAATCGTACCTTCTACTATCTCCAATGGTTCAGGTAAAGCCTGTTGATCCAGGGAGTACATTCTAGCTGGCACTCTTGACTTAGACCCTTCTAAATCATAGGCAATATAACACATTTAATCAAAACAAGTCGCATAACTTATAGAGCATTAATCTTACATATCACTCAGGTACTACACTTAATCAAGGCTCGTAACACGTGGATAAGAAGGATCCCAAATCCCATGAATATCTTCAATATATTTCACGTCCATACTATTCACATTCCCCGTGCCTTTGCTTTCACAATCCAAATTTATCTCAATATTACGTGAGATCTCAGCTTATCGTAAAGGTGTCACTCTTTGGTATTCGGGGACAAGAATCCACAATAAGGTAATTCACAACTCGAGCCGGCCGGTCCCAAGAGTAAATCACCCGTATTAGAGATTCCTACCCAGCATACATATCTAAAATCTCCAACAATAGACAATCATTGCACACTTAATAAGTCAATCCCCACAGCCCGAGAACCTTCTCCTGGCACGAGCTCAATAGGAGCTCTGATACCATCTGTGACGACCCCACCTCCACCTAAGGCGTACCAAAGGGTTCGGCGGACCGCCTGCCCAGCTCTCGCCAGGACTCACTCACTATCTCAATCGAGTCATGTACACACATCCATGAACCATAAATAACATTCACAATTCAAGCTTATAATTTACATTGATAGAAATCGAGGTACAAAGCCTCAATACACCAAACTAGTTCAAAATGTATACAATCCAAGTACAACATGTTCCATTCGAGGAATAGCGCGAGTACAAGTCAAAAGTCAAAACAATTTCAAGAGCAACTAGACTACGCTAGTCTGTTCACGACTCACGTCTCACTCGTATTCCTGTAAGGAAAACAAATAGCGTGGAATGAGCTAAAAGCCCAGTGAGGTTTCAAATAACAAATTGCCCATTTTAAAAGTATGAATATCCATGTAGCAAGTTAACGGCATCAAAACTCATAAGAGTGGACAATAATATTTCAAGTAGCAAATTTCCAAATGAGCACGTATAAAGTGCTTTTTCGATTTTCAAAAGGAACAGCAATCCAATAAGCAATAATCACTTTCAAGTATAAGGATACGGAAGGCTCTCAGGAGCCAAATTTCCATTGCATCTCCAGAGCTTGATCAAGTAACAGTTGACACTCCGTCAACTTTCAAGTAGGTAACCAATCCAGTAGAACACCACTTACACGACTCTCCGTCCACCGTTCACCCCCTACTGGGCCCAAAATCCTCAATAAACACGTGTGGTAATACTCGAGTATACCGTTTAGCCGAGGAGATATCACTCCACTCGACAAAACAAGAGACCCAGGGTTCGTTACCCAATCGACCAAGCCCTTGCCGGCTCGACTCAAGTAACTTGCCGCAGGGTTTCTGGAATTCCAGGAAGTGCGCGCATCATAACAAGTATGTCAAGTCAATTGCAACAATAAACAAGTGTATATCATGTAAGGGCAAGTGCGATAAAGTACACTCTTGCCCTAACAATTCACGCATGTGACATGTAATCATATTGGCACGTATCAAGTACAAGTATCAAGTTCAATTCAGTATTTGAAAGCACTCACCAAAAGATGTAGTGCTTCAAGTATTCACGTTCAATTACACTCCAGGCTTGGAGTCCAGATCTGCGATAAAAATTCCAGTTTGAGAACTTTGAAACACGAGTCGAATTCGAAACGTTAACATTCCATTCATTAAAAATCGACCAATTGAAATTCATTTGAAAGACACTCGCGAAACACTTGCTCGCTTTTCAAATCATAAGGTTTTGTAGCATAAATACTTGGAAATAACACTTGAGTTGAAAGTACATGGAAATACAAGTTTACATTGGCCATTAAGTCTTTTCCTCAAGGTACGAGCTCGACCAAGTCTTAACATATAACACTCAAGAAATATAGTAGCAAAGGTCTTTACTAGTTCAAGTGATAAATACTTAACCTTCACTCAAGTCGCTAATTTAGTTTTCTAGTCCTCGAGTAAAAATTCGGGCAGCATGCCCTTTGTGTTTACCTAATTTTCCAGCCTTTTAGGCTTCATTGTTTTTCTCAAACACAACCCAACATTATACATATCAGCAATTCATGTCAAGAGCCGTTCCATAGGCTCACAATATCATAATAACAAGAATCGTATTAAGTACAAGTGCAGAAATTCAATTTAGTTCAAAACAGATTTGACGTACAAATGCGGAAATAACATATCCGAGGCTACGCTTATCGGATTAAAATGAAACCTATGCCGTTTCGAAGCTAAGATACAGAGCTACAATATTCATGAAGGTCACTTAGTCCAGTTTCTAATGTAACTTGGTCAAATTCTCGAATTACTAAACCAGAAACCAATTCGTCGGCTGTTTAAACGCAGAACACTGTAATGAACATAACTCAGTGTACAAAAATCCAATTCAGGTGTTCTTAGAGGAATTTTAAAGCTACTTCAGAACACTACAACTTTCATGAAGAGCACTCAGTCAAATTTTCAATGTAACCTGATCAAATTCCCAACTCATGTAACCTGGTTTCAACTATTCGGCTAATCAGCCGCATTTCACTCAAATGACCATATCTCAGTCTACCAAGATCCAATTAAGGTGTTCTTGGAGGCGTTACGAAGCTAAGACAGGGTACTAAAACTTTCATGTTTCGGTGAAAGGCTAAATCTAAACGGATCATAGTGAATAAACTCAATCAAAAGGACTGAACTGTCCACGCGGAATTCTGGAAAGTGACCTAGATCAGCGAGGGTATTTTCGTCTTTTCACAAGCTACGATGCTCCAAATGAGCTGAAATTTTGTGGGCACCTATAAAATACCATTCTGAACAACTTTAATGTTTTGACCAAAGGCCAATTCGGCCTCTAACATAGGGCTACAAAAACGGGCAGAATGGAAGAACAATTTTCCAGTTTTCTGGGATTTTCAGTTTTTAATGTAACTTTCCTCAATTTCTTGTTCTAATCACTACCAAAACCCTTTATATAACCTTAATTACAACATATGTGAGTCACACATCAAGTTTGGCAGCAAATCCCCAAAACCCTGATTTGATTATTTCATCCAATAATCATCACAATCACTTGCTCATCTTGAAATCAAGCCAAAACTTAAGCTAAATAACATCTTAACACAAGATTTAAAAGATCAAGGACCATGATCAGATTGAATACCTCAAAAACAAGGCTTGGATGAGTGATAGTTCACTTCCTTTGAAATTTCTTGGTTCCTTAGCTTCCCAAGCTTCCAAACTTGCAATCAATCGGTTTAGATTTCTAGCTTAGCACTTGGTTGGTGTGAATCAAGAAGGAATGTGGTTGCTCAAGCTCTCACTTCTCTCTCTCTCTTGGTCGGCTGGAATGATGCAGAAATGGAAGGAAATGAAGCTAAGTTTGTCTTATAAGAAGATGGAAAGATAAGAATTAATTCTAGCCACAAGTTTGGCTAACACTTGGTTTAATCTCAACCACAAAATTTTCTCTTTCTTCCTTGCATTTGAGCCACACATTCGGTCAAGCTATCATCATGAGGGGGAAGATATTTTGCTCAATTAGTAATGAGCTTATACAGTAAGAAAGTGGTGGTCAAGTGGTGCGTTCAAACGGTAGTGCGCGGGACCCGCCGGTTGGCGCCGTTTTTCTTAAAACTCACATACTAGGGTTTTTACTTCCCATTCACTAACCTTATATCATTGCTACTACTCACATATTATTTCTCACTTAAAAGTCACTTTTAATCTCCAAATTTAATCCTTACTTTGTACCGAAAATTCATCCGGTGAAAAATTGCGAAAACCCTAATTTTACTCCGATCTTAAAACCAAAGGTGAAAACCTACTTTCTAGGTTTATTTACACTTATCGTGGAATAAATGGGGTAGCAAGCCTTAATAAAAATAATAATTTCCAAATAAAGGGACATTTTTAAAATAACATGAGGGATTTTCCAATTCCATAAATTGAATTTAGAGTTTCTATTAAAAGATGAGATATTGAAGGAAACCAGTTAATCACAAGTAAACTAGGGTTTTTGATTAAAATTTTAGGGTTTCTAATCTTTTTAAAACAAAATAAGGTTTTAAATCAAACCCAAAGAAATACACTTTAGTATCTTATTTACAAACAATCTCCTAATTTTCGGGGCGTCACAAATTTCAACAGAGATAGTCAACAATTCATGGACAATAACTCGTACACTTTCACTCAGGAATGACCTCTTCTACCTATTAGGATGCATATATTGAAAAATTTTGTTTTTCGCCTGTGCCATGTGGGCCAAAAGACAGATGGGTGTTGAAGGCAATTCAAAGGTACAGAAAGTTGAGACGTGGACATAAACTTGGGAGAATCAACATAGAGCAACTTTGCATACTAATCTTGAGGAGAAAGAGTACAAACACTTCCAAGTAAATTCATAAAAATAATATGTTAGCAAAGGAATGCACATAAGAATAGCTTTAGAGGCACTTAAAGACTAGGAAAAGTAAACTGTAATCTTAAATTCCGAATTTATGGATAATCTCTTAATACTTTTAGGAAATTGAGGATAGTAATAATGGGACAACAGCCTCTGGTCTAACCCTACTGACATTTAATAAGATTTTATTGTTGCAAACAGGGGGAAAATATACTGGGAGAACAATCATAGGATGGCCACAGTAAAAGAGCAAACATTTGTGGTAAGACAAATATTTAGGAGGTCAACCACTCACCATTTATTGCCCAAGGCTTATAAATAATTGAGGATAGGGGGCAAGCAAACGATTTTGGAGATAAGAATGAAGTAGAGTGGCACAAAAATTTAGAGCCTTCAGTGTTCCAATGGCTCCGATGAACAAGCCTAAAGGAACTTTTGATGAACATAAAGAATACAGAGGCAAGAATATGAAATTGACACACATGCAAATCAACTATGTCCCCCATTCCTCTTCCCATTTCTTTAAGAATCAAATTTTTCAGTACACATTTTACTTATTACGAATAACACAATTAGATAATTGCTGAGGAGGTTAAAGTTCAATTAGAATTTTGTTTCCTAGTTATCTTAAAAGTTGTATTAAACTTAGCATGCCCAGTATCAACTTAAGTAAAAAAAAAAAATTTTAAGCAACAGACAACATGCAACATGATACAAGATGTCATTCAATTACAATCAATTCATGAACAGCAGCCCTTACTTTGGAGGATTAAAAGATTCTCCAACTTGCCGCCATAGCTTGCAAGCAGTCACCTGTAATCCCAAAAAAAGAGACACCATTGATAATGTAGTCATCTTACCAATAGGAACTAACTTAAGCTGAAAATGCAGCTAAACTTTCAGGTAACAAAACCATATGATACATTTATTCAACTCCTCAAGAGTGAAGAAACTCTGAACTAAAGAAATGCCAAGAAATATGGTCTATAGTATCAAAGCTTTAAATCTCAAGCAATAATGGATTTTTTGTTTGAAACGGGTACGAGTCGGAAAACAAGCACAGCAAAACATACTTTTCATACATGTTATACATGCATAATCATGTAATATGTATCACAAAGCCATTCCAACTATCCCTCCTAAAACATGTAGAAAGAACATTATACTTGGCATTCAAAGTTGTTTTAGGGGTGATCATATCACAAGTTCAATGTTCTAACCACCCCTGGCACTCAAATAAGCAATGGCAATAGTTTCAAGCAAAATGATAATGGGTTTTGGTTGAAACCTGCTCAATGATAATTTCGAAGTACCTTTCCTTGATTCAAGGTCAGTAATTCCTTTCTCCTGCAAAAGGAATTAAAGTTAGAAAGTTAACTGAGTGCAGAAATTCCTCTCCAACTATCAGTCTGTAGCCGTGCTTACCATGGTTCCCTTCCATTCCAAGAGATATTTTATCTCCAATTTACTGCTCTCCAGAAGCAGTGAAATTTGCTGCAAAGTCCAAAGGGCATGACTCATAACTTCATATATAGGAATAAATGACCAGAAACAAATCTAGAGGAAATAAAAAGAGGAAACCAAAACCAGTTACATGTCAAACAATATCAGTATATTAGCCATAGATATACGCATGGGAATCAGGAGAAAACTTAAATTCCAGGAAAGCAAGCAAAACAGATATTACAAAGTCCTTATTCTTACTCGAACTAGAAAACTAGTACAAAGATCACCGTTGTGCAAGTTGATTGAGAATTACTTATATCACGAATAATATAGCAGTATCCTCTTGCACTAAGCTCTAGCACTCAAGCATCATCCTCTCTAGTCTAATTACTGAGCACATAGCATAGCCTTTTAAAATGGTATATAATTGTGAATCAAATTCTCCCAACTCCTGAAGAAACACCCACTACCATCTGCAAATGCCAACTTATAGCTCTAGTTCATAATTTGGCATGTGATTGGCAATTTGGCCGCAGGTTTACCATTCAAAATTGCACCTTTCCTCATTTAGTCAGAAACTTATCTCAAATCCATATCTACATGTGAAAGAAGATCTAGAACATATACCATAGAAAATGAGAAAACATGTGATTGCTATGCTTATTACAAGCATTTCACCAAGACAACACCAAAAAGATACATAAATCACTGCCAATTACATGAATCAATTTTTTTAGCAACAATTGCAAATACAGAATATGAGCACAAAAGCAAAACAAAATGTCCATTGTTAATTTACAACAAAACTAAAACGTCAATTTTCCTTTTCTGAAACACTGACAAAAACTAACACGGTAGAACAAACTAAAATCAAGAAATCAGAAATCTGACAAGAATGGGCATAAAAAGCATGATCAAGCAGAGCCAAAGTTCAAAAATCTGAAACTACGAGCGAACATGAAAAAGAATGAAACACAAAGTTCAATCAAAGCTTCCCAAATTGCTTTTGTGAACGAACATGAAAAAGAATCCTTTTCACCAAAAATCAACATTAAGATCAACAAAAAAAGCATCACACCCACAAATGAAATCCTAAAAGCACACAATAGTCCAAAAGAAATTCGAACAAAGCAAATAATGCGCCTACGCATTGAACTTCCCTACTAGCAGCCTTGAAACCCCTAAAATCGTTACCAGAATCAGCCATATCATTAGCATCCCCAATTGAACTCAATCGTATAGTGAAGCATCCCCAATTAGCATCCCCAAATCATTACCAGAACCAGAATCACCAAGTTTTATACTGATTATATCCCCGGGCACAAGAACTGAAGCATCTTCCTAGGTTTCGACGAACAGAGAAAGGGAGAGATGAATAAAATATCCACTATAAAAATAAAAAAGGAACCAATTAAAGACAAAATTGAAGGGGGATTTGGAGAAAGGGAACCGATTCAAGACAAAATTGAAGGATTATTTGATGTTTACATCACCTTAGACCATCGTGTTGTCTCTCTTGTTGAAAGAGATGAAGATGAGTTACAGATTTGGAGAAGTGCTTCTTTGTCGTTGTTGTTCCAAAAGAAAGAGAAATGGAACAAGTGTTTTTTGTTTCCCGGTTTCTATGTCATAAGTTGATGTCCTTCTAAATTCTTTTTTGGTCCAAAACGGAAAAAACTGGCGGGAGAATGAAAACTTTTCCTGACGAATTGACGTTAGTAAAAGTAGAAAAATATGTTTAAAGTAGAAGTGCCTTTTGAAGGATATTTGCCTGACGAAGTGTCATAAAAGGTATGGTTTTCCTGACAAATAAGTTGGTTGCCATGAAAAATTTTTCACGAAAGAAATAATTTTCTGTAATGGAAGTTGAAATGGAAGAAGGGCCGGTTCTGCCCTATCCTTGCCGCGCCTTGTGGTGCGATTTTTGGTGGTCAAATTGTCTTGATTTTAATGTCCATATGTTGTATAGGTTGTGTGGAAAGTTTTCACCAAAAATCACTTGATTTGGTTGGGTAAATGCTTGGATTTCGAAATTTCTTCATGGCTGGAAAACGTGTCCAGAGTTACTCTGGCAGCGAATTTCCAATGACCATAACTCTTTGCTCCGATATCGAAATCGAGTACCATTTGTGGCATTAGAAACTAGATACTTCCAGTTTTCTAACAGTGTAAATGTATCCCCTGATTCAACTTGAGTAAGCCGTACCAACTTTTCAAAGTTACCTGTCCTGTTTCTCTGCTGTGTTAGAAAACCTGTTATGAGCTGCGGTTTGTTTCTCGAATATGAACTAGTTATGGACAGAATTTCAAAATGATTTCTTCTGAGAAATTGTAGCCTTATGAATTTAGTTTCCAACACCACCAATTACACTCAATTTCAAGTTGAATTGAGTGAGTTGTGGCCAAATTACAGACCTGATTGAAAGAAAGAAAACCCTAATTTTGGGCTAGCCAATGGCTTATCTTGAATTGTTATTTTGAAACTCTTGGTGTTAATCACCTACCAAACATATTTTGGATGTTTCTTAGACTTTTCTTCATAAATGGACCAGATTTGAAATGATTTCATTGGCCAAAAGTTAGAAACACGGAAAATGGAAGTACAAGGCAGATTTGCCTTGGAAGTTCTTCGAACTTTAGTGGCTTTGTTAACTGACCATCTGTACGAATTTTTGCATGAAATTCGACAGAGGAATAGGCCATATATGATAGTGTAATACACCCAAATTTGGTTCCATTCCGAGTCCATTTCGATGCCCAACTAAAGTCCCAAAGTTGAAGCTTCAAATCTGGAAAACCTTTGTTCAGTGAGGAAATTTCAGCAACTTTGAGCTGCTATATCTTGGCGCTCAAAACACCGATTCTTGTTCCATTTGTTTTGTTTTAAACTTTGATTGTAACTCTAATTGAGCTCCAAATTTGAAAGGCTAGTTCGTATTCTGTGAATTTTGCCGAATTTCCAAATTTGGCCAAAAACCAACCCCGGAACTGTCCTGGTAGTCCAAAACAGCAACTTGAAACCAAAATTTGAATGTTTTCCATTTGGAATCATGGAAACATGTCTTCTAGGAACTTTTAGTATTCTAGGAGTAGTTTCCAATGGTACCAAGTTTTCTAATTTTGGACCTACAGAGAGTGAAATGTGATTTTTCAAAGATCGCACCTCAAATCTGAAATTTCCGAACTTAAAGGAAATTGAGTTTTTAGAACTCTCCATTTTCCTTCGGTATCGTTTGACCATTTTACACTTGATTTTAAAGATGAAAATCATATTTTCCTTGTATTATTAAACCCCACTTTTGAGTCTTGATTTACGAGTAATTAAGGCTCATTTTCATGATATCTTCGTAGATTGTACACGAGTGCAATCTTTCGCGATAAGTAGGGGTTTTAAACGATAGTGTGTAATAGTTCATTATTATTGTTCAGGCACTCAAGGGGACCTTCAAGAGGATCTCACAGGAGATGCCTAAACAACTGCTTGTGCTTACTTCCTTATTTTACTTGGTGAGTGTCAAGTGTATGCGAACTTGATACATGCTTAACTGCTATTAATGATTGGAGATTTTAAAAATGGAGTCGAGTGTGTATTTTACCGCACTCGTTCTCATTTGAATGAATCGTGATTGAATTGATTGAAATGAAATGAATGAAATCAAATGGATTGAATGGATTGAATGAAATGAACGATTGAATGATATTGAATGATTGAATGAATAAAATGGTATGCTATGGCTGCATACATCATTGGAGTGAATCTCCTCGACTCATAAATGTTAAATGGAGGACGCCCAAACTCATAGACCGACCTTGGGACTCGAGCCGGCATGGGCTTGGTCGGGAACCTTGATGAGCCATAGGAATGAAATGATAAGCTTTATCTATTGGAGAGATCTTGCTTGGCCTACTCGTGTAGTAGCGCCTTATAAACGAAGTTCGGGCCCGGTGTGGTGTATGGTGGACGGAAATGAGAAGCAAGTGGAGTTCTACGGATTGGAAATACCGACCCGGTTGACGGAGAGTCATCACGGGAAGGTATACGAATGAGATTGGCAAAGCAAGTGGAAATTAGCTCCTGAGAGCTACCATATCCTTGAATTGTTTCTGTTTAAATTTCACTTGAATTATTAATTACTCGCATATTATTGTTTTACTTGTTAATTGTGATTGTTACTTGGACAATGTGCTTGCATGTGTGTTCTTGGCCTCACGAGCAATTGCTCACCCCTTAGATTTATTTTCCTTAACAGGATCGGACTTGGAGTGAAACTCGAAGAAACCCTTGGGATGTACTTTTGTATTTGGGTTTTAAATGGAAATTACTAGACTCTCGGCTGTTGTATATCTTGGGAATTGATGTGTCTTTTGGGAACCTGATGTAAGAATTGGACAATTGATGTATGTTGAACTCGTGGTGTAAGACTTTGATATTCGTTTATGGAAACGACTTTTCCTTATTAGGCTTGTATTAATTGTTGTGTACCGTTAAGCGTGAATCGAATTGTTTTGAGTCCTGGCGAGAGTTGGGTAGGCGTTCCGCAGATACCCTTTGGTTCACCTTAGGGAGAAGTGGGGGCGTCACAAAAACCTTACTTGAAAACTGATTTCTTGCTGAAAATTTCCAGCTTGGTCGAGAGGAAGCGAGCTTAGTTTCACAGCTTTTTCATTCGAATTTTGCAAAAAAATTTACTTGGAATTTCTACTATATGTCTTATATCTTGCTTTGCATGATGTATTGTATATGTTATATTTGAATCTAGTGAAAAAGTTGGTGACTTTGGATGAAAAACTTGAAGAAACTTGTTGGAAATTTGCTGTTGGAACCCGAGGGAGGGAAGCTTGAATTTTTCCAGCTTTATCTCCAAAACTTTGGCTATGAATTGACATATCTTGGCTCCATATAACTTCTAACAGTTTATTCTTAGCATGCATGCGGTATTTTACTTCATCTAAACAAGAAAATTTGGTGATTTTGGAAGAAAAGTAAGGAGTGAAATTTCTGGAATTTTTCACAACTATAACCGAAGTTTGAAGCTGATTATTTTGCTGCTTGTAGCTTTGAATCATAGTAGATTTTGATATATTATTGCTTTACACATGTTATATATATATATATATATATCTTGGGTTGCATGTTGAATTTCTTGGATTAAAACTGAGATAAATGCATAAGATTTGTAGGAGAGATGAGTTAGTTTGTTTCACACAAAACTTGAGTATAGTTTAAACTTTCTTGAAGTTATAATTGGTGGCTGGAAATCAGCATGCATGTAGGAATTTTTCCTAAGATTTATACCAAATAAATAGTTAGATAATTACGGTAATTATAACTTGTCTCAGGAGGCAATAGGGTGCAAGAAGGAAACCCCGAAGCCAGGTGTAAATTGTTCACTTAGAGTGAGTGTTCCTTATGGGCATTCATCATTAAATGTCTCTGCTAGTTTAGTATTTGTTGCCTACTTTTTTGCTTGGTGATTGTTGCAAAGTAATGATGAAAGTTGTTAGATATGCCTTATTGCCATATTGGTACTTAAACTTGAGTTACTTATTGCATTATTGTTGATAAGCAAGCACGTACTTTATCGCACATGACCTAATTGAATTTCAGATTTCTATGGCCTTAATTGTTGGACTAAATGTGCTTGATTGTAAGCCATATCTGTACATTATCACATTGTGAGGACTCGCAAATTTCTTGTATTTTTCTCAAAAATACCTTTTTATTTGAAAATTATTATTTATCAAAGGCCACTACCCAAATATTTCACATTAAGTGTAGATAAACCTAGAAAATAGGGTTTTACGCTTCGGTTTCAAGTTTGGAGCAAAATTAGGGTTTTCGCGATTTTTCGCCGGATGAATTTTCGGTACAGAGTAAGAATTAATTTGGGGATTAAAAGTGACTTTTAAGTGAGAAATAATATGTGACTAGTGGCAATGAGATAAGGTTAGTGAATTGGAAGTAAAAACCCTAGTACGTGAGTTTTTAAGAAAAACGGCGCGAACCGGCGGGTCCCGCGCACTACCGTTTGAACGCACCACTTGACCACCACTTTCTTACCACATGAGCTCATTAATATTTGAGCAAAATATCTCCTAAATTCCAGCTAAGCTTGACCGAAATTAGAGGCTGAAAATACAAGAAAAGAAAAGGAAATTTTACTTGGTAAGGGTTGTGACAAGTGTCACACCATTAGAGGCCATTGACCAAGACATTGTCCAACTTTCTTATCCCCAAAATTGCACCATTCTTCCTCATTATTTCTGCTGAAGAACCGTGAGAGAGAGAGAGCAAAAACAAGAGAAAAGCTTCTCCATTTCTTCTTGAATCAAGTCACAAAGTGAGGAAACAAAGAAACTAAACCGATTAAACTTGTTCTTGAGTGACTAGTTAGTGACTTGTGGTGTGATTTTTGAAGGAGAGAGCTTGGGCTACTCTTAGTGACCTTTATTCAAGGTAAGAGAGTTTATCTTTCTAAGTTTTGCTTTCAATTTTGTTAAATTAAGCTTAGTAGTTTGATTTTGTGGTGGAATCATGGATGATTAGCATGTTTTAGAAGTTTTCCCCAATTTATTTGATGAACTAGGGCTTGTGGAAATTCTGCCCAAATTGTTGTATGATGCTTATATGTTGCAATTGAGGTTTTATAAGGTGTTGTGGTAGTGATTAGACCAAGAAATTAAGGAAAGATTCACTAGAAACTAGAAATTCCAGAATCTGGAAAATTTCCCCAACATTCTGTCCGAATTTTTATCTGTGTGTTAGAGGCCGAATTGGCCTTAGGTCAAAGAAGAAAAGTTGTAGCGAATGACATTTTATAGGTGCCTACAAAATTTCAACTCAATCGGAGCAACGTAGGACGTGAAAAGTCCAAAATACCCTTACTGTTCTAAGTAATTCCCAGCAGTCCGTTTCTTCAGTTAAGTCCAGTTTATCACGTTTTTTGACCAGGATCCATTCTGATTTAGCTCTGGGCCAAAACATTAAAGTTGTAGTGTTCTGAAGTAGCTTTAAAATGCCTCTAAGAAAACCTGATTCGGACTTGTGTACACTGAGTTATGTCCATTACAGTGTTCTGCGGTTAAACAGCCGGCGAATTGGTTTCTGGTTTAGTAATTTGAGAATTTGACTAAGTTACATTAGGAAATGGACTAAGTTACCTTCATGAATGTTGTATCTTTATGTCTTAGCTTCGAAATGGCACAGGTTTCGTTTTAATCTGATAAGCGTAGCCTCGGATATGTTATTTCCGCATTCACACGTCAAATCTGTCTTTTGCTAAATTGAATTTCTGCACTTGTTATTACTGTATCTCTTATTCTTATGATATTGTGAGCCTATGGAACGGCTCTTGACTTGAATTGCTTATGTGTGATGTTGGGTTGTGGTTGAGGAAAAATAATGAAGCCAAAATGGCTGGAAAATTAGGTAAACACAAAGGGCGTACTGCCCAAATTTTCGCCCGAGGGCTAGGTTTCTATTTGAACTTGTATACTTTTGTTAGGCCAATACCATGACCGGTTTTCCATTTTAAAACATGATTTTTCATCCTTGGGTTCAAACAACCCTCTTCTTACTTGAAAGTCATCTTTACACGTTTTACTCCTAATTAGTCGGGTTTCTTTGTTTCCCTTAAATGTTTTGCTCGATAAACTGTAATATGTTCTCTTGTTCAACCTTAGGTTTCATTGGTGATTAAGGGTAATATCCGGAAGGATATTTTGCACGATATTTTGCATTTCTAGGTGAGTGTTCCTTATTTGATTCTATGGCTTGTTGTTATCATTTGCTAATGTGTTAAGTGCTTTTAATGATTTCCAAAACGAGCTTTCTAGGCGAGTGTGTACTTTATCGCACTCGACCTAAATAACTGTGCAATTTTCAAGGATTTAATGATTGAAATGTTACTTGCGCATGAATGTAAGCCTTTTGGGCTGAACTGGCCATTGCCCCTTGTTACCGGTCGTCTCGAGCCAGAAGCGGACTCGGTCGGGCGATTAGGGACTTGGGTGAACGTTTGGTATACTCGAGTATTACCCTGTAGGTTGGTGGAGACTGGCCAACGGCCAGGACGGGGGTGAATGAATGAATGAATGAACGAACGATCGAACGAGGGTTATTGATAAACGAAAAATGCAGTTTCAAATGATTGGAGGAATAAGGGGAAATGTCAGGAGAACGAATGAACGAAATAACGAATTGCTCCTTGTGAGCCGTATCCTTTTAATGAATGTGTTACTATCGCTTTCCATTGTAAATGTTTCTTGAATTATTGATACTCCATGTTTAATGTATTGGATTGATTATCTGATTATGTGTTCGGAACCTCACTGGGCTTTTAGCTCATCCCTTTAGTTTTGTTTTCCTTACAGGGGAAGGCGAGCGAGGACGTGAGCTTGAGATAGACTAGCCAATCTAGTTTTGTTTCTTTTGTTTATTTTGTAGTGGTTCTCGCCTAGTGCTTGGCACGGGCTGGACGTATGAAGGATTGAGAACCCTTGTATATTTGATGTTTATATTCTCTTTTGGGTTGGCAATGTATATAAGTTCCGCTTTAAGTTTGGATCAATGCCATATTTATTCTTGTGATTTATTTCAATTTTTAATTGAGAACTGTAGCGAACGACTGAGTCCCGGCGAGAGTTGGGCAGGCGGCCTGCCGAACCCTCTGGTACGTCTTAGGGGGAGGTGGGGTCGTTACACACATGAGCCGAATTGGGCTCCAAAGCCCTTCATTAGTTGACATATTCGAGCCAGCAGCGGGCTTGGTCGGGTAGGTTGGCAACCTTGGGTAAATGTGTGGTATACTCAAGTATTACCTTATAGGACGGTGACTATTGAAATGACTATTAATTGAAGGGGATTGTTTATTGTTTTGGAGGATATAAAGGGTTGATTGGCAGAGTTTGCCGTGATATCGAAGTGACTCCCAAAGGGAGCGCGTATCCTTTTATATTGATTGAGACATTATATTGTGAATTGTACAGTGTTTTGACCTGAATTGAAATGTTTATTTAAGTATATTATGTTGCTGAGCTGCGGATTTATGTTGCTTATTGATTGTTCATTTTATTTTTTTTGGGACCTCACTAGGTGTACGCTCAACCCTTTAGTTTGTTTTCCTTACAGGGTATAAAGGTGGAAGGAATAGAGATTAGCGATAGCCTAATCTTGAAATTTTTATTTTGTATCTTTTGTAGACAATCTTGTATTTTGAGAATTAGTAAATAAATTCATACTCTAATCTTGTTGGGTAGTATATAAGTGTGAATGTCATGATTAATTGATGGAGTAAATGTTAGTTTGGGAGTTCGTTGTAGTGAATTCTGGCGAGAGTCAAGCAAGTAGTCCGCTAAACCCTAGAGTGCGCGTTAGGGTGAGGTGGGGTTGTCACACCCTCTTGAGTTTGATGTTCTATGAAAAGGTTATCAGCCATTGTGACTAGGGATAATTTAGATAGAAAGTTAGGTATGAATATGTAGTACAATGTGTCGTACTAATGCAATAAGTTAGTAAGAATATTATTATGAAATTTAAGACAGAAGATGGTCAATGAAATATATCTATTGAATAACTAAAAGTTCCTCATGCTTTCAGTTTTTTCGCGGGCTAATTTTGCAACTTTGCCTCCTTCAATTTCTTCTCTTTGTTTACTACTTTTCGGACTTACTTTCTTTCCTGCGTGCCATCCTGTACATGTTTATACATAGAGCCTTGCCTAATCAGTGGATACAAAATTATAGCAACTAAAAATAATTTGTAAACCAATCAATATTGAAAGTATTTTTTCAATAATAATAATACATAGAATAAATATATGTAAAATTTTCTTCCAATTAATCATTTTTTTATAGGTTACTCCCCTTTCCAACATTTTTAATGCGTAAACTTACAAAACTTACATGTTGACAATCTAAATACATACTATCTCATTATTTTCTGTTTTGTCTATAATTGTGATGCAACCAAACTAGTTGTACACTTCATTACCGGACTAGCATGAAATCTAATCCTTACCAAGTGTGTTTAAATATTTATCTTATATTTTATTCCCTTTTATATTAATCGTCAAAATTCCTAGTGCTAATGACACCTCTTATTTTGTATATTACTATTTATCCTTGGCTATTTAGTTTTTATTAGTTGTTATTTTGTTTGTACATATTGTTATTTATTTTATACATATTCGTTATTATGGTTTGCCCTTGCTTATTTAGTTTTTACACATTATTATTTTATTTTTATACATTGTTATTTACTTTGTACAACATCAAAAACAAAATGTAAGACATATACAACTACAAGTACTTGTAGTTTTGCAATAACAAATCCAATTATTCAATAATCTCCTATTCCTCCCTCTTCTAAATTACTTCTCTCATGTCAATACACATAATTATTGCCCATGCGTGTCGTGTTTAGCCAACAACAATAGTTTATTGTTTTCTTACCCTATGAACAAAGTTATACAAATAAAAACTAATGGTTCAAGACAGTGAACAATCTCAAACCAGAAAAACACTTTTTACCCTTCATTTTGGTACATAAATGGTCCAACAATTTGTCAAATTACATTTTTTAAGAACAACTATTGTCTTCAATCACATATGCATGTTTCTTACTTTTTCATTTGTTATCCCCAGTAATGTAGGCTATCCTCCCTTCACTTAAATATTAAGTGTTCAATGATTTGCAGTCGACCACGATTTCTCTTCCTTACAATTGCTTCTGCTTCCTACCATAGATAGATCGGATTATGTAGAACATTCAATGGAGTAACTGGCATGGTTCTTATAAATTAAGCCCCCATTAACATGAAAGAGTTGCTTGTCCTATCTATTTTGATAGCAAAACCTATGGTTTCTCAACCTCCTGCTACGGTATTATTTTTATGATGATTTTAGTGTTTGTTTCTATCTACTTCGGCAAAGTCAATATCTTTACTATCTAAAGCTGCTAGTGTTTATGATGAATTTAATGTTCATTTCTATCTATTCTGGCAAAGTTGTTATCTCTACTGTCTAAAGCTGATGATGTGTTTGGAGTGGGATTCAATAAAGGGGAGTTGGAGACAAAGGGAAAGTTTTATGAGAATCTTGGTTTGATTTGATTGGTGGATTTTAGAGTTTATGGGGGACAAAATTCACTAGTTTGGAAAGGATAAGATTCATTTGCATATGCTGTTTGATAACACCATTTAGCAATTTCTTAAATTTTTTTTAATGAAACTACTAAACTAAATGACATCACCTGGGATTTCATCCTCATTTAAAGATGTGAATACATTTTTTATCATTGATTCATGGAAACAAATCTGGGCCATCAACAGCTCTTGGACAGTTGGCCTCATAACCGTCCAAGCTCTGAATCACCGATCTCTAATCTTTGGGGACTTCTCAGTTCTGTGTAATCACCACCTTCTTGTGCATAATCACCACCACCATTATCGTATTTTGCCTTCACTTAATTTCGGTTTCTACCCATATCCTGCAATCCATCGTTATTGTCATCATCCCTACTCTTTACCTGACTATTTCTTAACCAATCAACTCTTTCAGAGCCAGCAATCTCTCTGATCAAGCTCCGGAATTGTTGAGTAGTTGTTGAATAACAAGTTGTGGAAGATTTGGACAGACAATTTTGTGGCTACTTCACAGTCAACTCCTTTTTACCTTTTAATCTTTGATCCCATTTCGGCTCCTAATCAGGTGACAACCAAATCACTGGGTTGGCCTCCGGCCGCAAGAAAATTCATGTGGTCACCAAGCGTTGCAGGCTAGTTTGAGTCTGAAAGAAGAAAGTCCTAATATGAAGGTACTTTCAAGGTTCATTCTCTTTGATTCTACCCAAAATTTTCCGAACTTGTCTCTAATTATTTTGCATCAATCCTTTATTCCTTAATCGTGTCTTCATCTTATCATGATAAAGCGAAAGTGATTTTCATCTTTGATCACATTTCCATGGTTAAAACAATTCCATCTTAGAAAAGTGTTAATAAATAGAAAGGTTGAATCTTACACTTTAATGTACATTTCTTCCGTGATGACCTAGAAAATTATTTTCTCACCTCCCAACTATTTACATTTCTATTTAAATTATATTTTTGTAAAATTTACATTCATTAAGTGATTTACTTGTTAATTGATAAATGAGTTTCTTTTACTTGCTTATTTTAATCTTTGAGTGATTAATTTCTTAAAAATTGTTAATTTTGTGACTTATTAGTGAATTTGGCCAAAAACCCTAGAAAAATATAAGTTGAGATATTAGTGAAGTTAAGAAAGATTTTGGGAATTAAAAGAAAGTTAGAAAAACTAAGGGTTGTTAGTAAGAAAGTTTAAGTGGAGGACACTATTTGGGGCACTATTCAAAGTTGACTTAGAGAAACCTTCTTGTGGCTTGTATATTAGCTCCAAAAGCAACCCAAAGCCTTCATTTCTTCTCCTTGGCTGGCTGAAAATAGAGAGAGGAAGAGAGAGTGAGAGACTTCAAATTTTCTTGAAATTCTTGAAGATCCAAGCTACCCTTTCATCAATCTACTTGAAACCTTAGAAGATCTTGAGAGAAGAAGACTCCTAGGAGTAGATCTTGCTATCTTCTTGGTTTAATCTTGCTAGGGTTTGAAGTTTTGAAGAGGTAAGTGGCTAATCTATTTCATTCTTTTATTTTTCAAGCAACTTTGGACTAGATCTTGGTGGATTTATGCTATATATGGAAAACCTATGGTGGATTTGAAATTTTTATGGAAGTTTTGGTACTAGAAGCTTGATAGTCTCTTGTATGTTTGAATCTTGAAAATTTTGGCCAAGAATTTGTGGATTGTTGTTTCTGGATATCCAAGGGTTAATGATTGATGAAACCCTTGAGGATTTGATTTATATTTCTAGTGATTTGTTGGTGAAAATGGAAGAAATCTCTATGTCCACCAAGTGTTTGATCTTTTGTTAAGGGTTGTTTATGTGCAAATTTTTAGGTTATTCTTGCTAACAATCTTGGCTATATATTGTTTGATATGTTCATGGATTTGTTATGGGAAAATTGGGAAGATTTGATGGAGAAATGCTTGGAAAATTCTTGTGGGAAATTCTGCCTTTGCTGTCAAAACAGGGGAAGATATTCCAGCCTTAATTTCCACTTTTTTTAATAATTTTGGGCAAGTTCTTGTTCAAAATACTTGTTAACACATCACTCTTTACTTGTATGTTGAATTTGAACCAAAACTACAAATTTCTTCCTTGTTTTTTTGTTGGAAAGTTTGCAAAATGGACTGAAACTCAGAGAGCATTTTCAGTCAACTTGTCAAATTTTCTGGTATTAATTGAAAATGAATTAGAGTTTAAATTTTATACCGTTGGAATCCCCTTTGAGTCTAGTTTCAAACGAAACCAATGGCATTGGATTTCGATTTTTCTACATTGAGTTATAGCCGTTTTCCCGAGACTGCTCAAATGCCCTGATATGACGCGACAGCTTTCTTGTGTCTTTGTGATTGCTATTTTTGACCACGAAAATGCATGAATTGAATTTCGATGTCTTCATAAGAAATGTAGATCTATGTCTTACATCGAAACGCCATAAAATTCATCTCAATCCGATAAGTTTACCTCCAGTTACGATCAAAATGCCGAGAGGTGTCAAAGCTGTCACTTTGATTATTCTCCTTTGCACTCTTTCCTTCACTTTTCTTGGTTCAATTTAACATTTTTCACTCCATATTATACCTGAACCATTGACCTAACATGTACATAGATTTTCCCTTTGAATTGAGCTTGAAAACATGTGTTTTGGAAGACTTTTAGGGATGTAAAAATATGAAAATTTTGAGGAACATCTTGGGACTTCTAAGTTGGGATTTGGGAGTAGTTTAGATTAAATGGTGGTTTGGAACAGTGAATCTCATTGTGCTCTAATTACTTGGTTCTAGGACTTGGAAGTGAACACAAGATTTGCACCCGAGACGGACGTTTGAGCTTTGCTTTACATGGTGAGTGTCAAATGCATGTTTCTTGATATCTTGATTTGAATGATATATGTTGCCATGTGTTATGTGTTTGAATATTGAACTTGATAAGGTGAGGGTGTACTTTATCACACTCGTCCTCTCCTTCTTGAATGATCATGTACTTGCTTGAACTTGATTGACTTGTGCTTGACTTGTAAGTGCTGAGCGATAGTATGTACCACACTCAATTCGAGTGGGAGGTGCCTTTCATCCCGCCTCAGTACCTTTATCTTGATTAAGTCGATTGGAGAGTTATCTCATCGACTTATACTTGATCTTGGGAGCCCCAAAACCCAATGGCTAGCCATTCAACTCGAGTCAGTAAGGGCTTGGTTGAGGAGTTTGGTGAACGTTAGGCTCGTGTACTTGACTTGCTTGGATATACTCGAATAATATCATATCTTGTTTGACGTGCGGGCCCGGCAGGGGGTGTCATGGCGGACGGAAATTGGTGAAAAGTGGGGTTCTACGGACTTGTTACTTGCTTGGTTGACGGAGTGTCAATATTTGAAAATCGTGGTTCAAAAGTATCGGTGTAGCATGAATTGTGGATTTAGCTCCTAAGAACTCCTGTATCCTTTATTGATTGTACTTTTGTTTTCTCTTGTGAATTTACGTAAAATATTATGGCTGCCCTTCTTGATTTACATATTATTAATGCTACTGTACTCGTTTGCTTGCTTGCTTGTTTTCTTGGCCTCACTGATTGTTAGTTCATTCCTTTTAGTTTGTTTTCCTTAGCAGGCGTTGGCAACGTGGAAGCGGGAAAATAGACTGTTCGAGAGTTGGCATCTAGCTTTAAGTAACTTGCCATCCTAGTTGTACTTGATTTGATTAGACGACTTAGATTTATCGGTTTGATCGTACATATAAGTAGGGATTGTGACGCCCCCACTTCTCCCTAAGGCGAACCAAAGGGTATCCGCGGGACGCCTGCCCACCTCTCGCCAGGACTCAGTACAATCCAAAATTCAAGACTAGAAATACTTCAAATAACTTCAATACATAACTAAAGTACTCCAAAATATCTCACACTTACAATTATGTAGCTTTCAAGCTTAAATACAACCCAACGGAAAAGGGTACAATAGCCATCCGTTATAATATAATTTAAAGTCTTCAAAAGAAAATAATCTAGTACTACTCACGAGCACCCTTGGTCTCGAACCCTGTAAAAGAAAACCACAACGTGGGATGAGCTACACAGCCCAGTGAGGTTCCAAGACACTCTAACAGTCCAAAAAAATCAAGTAGGTTGGGCATATCATATGCATGGTTCAAGGTTACACAATGGCATGTTATCATGAGGTGATAATCATTATACGGGTAATTTGAGACATTCATCATGAGACAATTATCATGGTTCAAGACATTGGCATGTATAGTTCACGAGTGATTGGAGCTTATTACAGGTGCGAGTAATTAAGCATGTTACAGGTATGGAGCATTAACATGAAACAGGTATCATGATATGAGTACATTGGACAGGTAACAGGTATGAAGCATATCACAGGCATGGCTCAGGATTTTATGTTGACATTTTAGCATGAAACAATTATCATGATACAAGGTAAACATATACTGTAGGATATGGTGTTCCAGTGGAACTCTGTCGGTCATCTGCACCTTATGACTTCCGGATCCCCTCGGTTTGACTGGCCTTCACCTTATCCCTCCAGTGGTAATACTCGAGTATATCGAAACGGTGGCCCAGGGTTCCAACCTACCTGACCGAGCCCAGTCCTGGCTCGAGTAGGTCAGTAACCAAGGGCAGGGCCCAAGTTCAGCTTAGAGCTTACAACATGCACAGGTAACCAAGTAATTCGACAAAAGGTTAATTCGAGTAGGTCGAGTGAGGTAAAGTACACACTCGCCTAACAATGATGGACAGCTTCATATAACATGTCATTCATGATAATCAAGTAATCAAGTGGATACTTAGCACATAAGCACGTAAGCAATACAAGTTGATTTCATGGGAGCACGTAATTCATGGATATCGAATAGTCATGAAGATTGGAAATCATGTGAGCAAATAGTCAAGTAATCAGGTAGTCATGTAGGTTGGTAAACGGTTCACGGTTCACGGTTAACGGTTAACGGTTAATGGTTGAGTAGAGACGGTTATTTGACAGGCATTTGCCATATTGATAGGCCATCATTGGCCGTTATCCCATTTTTACCATGTGAGAGTTGAGGAGATTCACTCCAACGACGTATGCAACCATAGCATACCATGTTATTCGAGCATTTCCAAGCATGAGTTATTCATCTCAAAAGAGAACGAGTGCGATAAAGTACACACTCGACCCCATTTTTCAAAACCAAGTAGGCTAAGCAAGCAATCTAGCAAGTTAAGCATGAATCGAGTTCATATGGTCCTTTGATATGGTTAATCATTTAACCAATTCATGTCAATATGCAATGCAAGTATACATTATTTATATAGGCATGAGTATGGTAAATACTTAACACATAGTACCTAACACTTAATAATCATGAAATGAGCATGTCCTAGACTTATTCAATTACGTATTCCTATATGGAGCACTCACCTAATCCAAAATAAGCGAGTGGTTCTCAACAAGCGTTTAGGCGTCCGCTCTGAGTTCCTCTTGGAGATCCCCTCGAGTGCCTGAGCAAACAATAATCAACTACCACTCAATATCACTACGAATCTCTAATAATCGAGGAAGATTGTACGCTAGTGCAATCTAAGGAAATCTTATGAAAATGAACCTCAATTACTAGTAAATCGAGGTTCAAATGGAGTTTCTTAAAGTACATGAGCAATCGAGTTTTCATTTTGGAAATCAAGTATAAAATGTTCAAGTAATATCGAAGGAATAAGGAGTACTTGAAAACTCCCTTCCCTTGGAATTCGAAAAATTTTCAGGTTTGATACGATATTTGAAAAATTGTATCTCACATTCTACATGTTAAAAATTTGAAAACTTGGCACCATTGGAAACCTCATTGAATGTACTAAAAGTTCTTAGAAGACACTTTTCCATGATTCTAAATGGAAGATAGTCAAAAATGGGCTCAAAGTTACTGTCTCAGAGTACTTAAGGTTGTGTCGGGGTTGGTTTTTCGCTAACTTTGGAAATTCGGAAAAATTCACACGTTACGAACCAGCCTCTAAAATTTGTAAATCAATTAGAGTTGCAAGTAATTTTTAGAACAGAACAAGCGGATCAAGAATCGGAGTTTCGAGCACCGAGATACGGTAGCTCAAAGTTGGGGAAAATTCGAAACTGTTGAACAAATTTCCAGATTTGAGTTTCCGACTTTGGGACTTTAGTTAGGTATCGAAACGGACTTGGATGGGTACAAACTTTGGTAATACAACACTCCTATATAAAGGGTATCCCTCTACCAAATTTCATGGAAAAATACCTTCGGGAAGGTAGTCAACTAACCAACTAAAGTTTCGAAAAATTCCTAAGGCAAAGCTGCCTTAAGCTTTTCGTTCTTCATTTCCAAACATTTGGCCCAGAAAATCCTTCAAACTTGGTTCATTTGTGTAGGAAAGCCTAAGGAACATTCATGGTACATTTGGTAAGTGTTTAACTCCAAGAAATTCAATTGACAAGTTCACACCAAACTTAATATCAAATCTGCCCAGAATTTAGGGTTTTCAAGAACAGGGCAGGTTTCGTATTTTGATCACAAATCACTCAATTCAACTCGGAATTGAGAATGGTTGGTGGAGTTGGAAAAAAAATTCATAAAGCTTCAATTTCTCAGAAGAAATGTTTTGAAATTCAGCACACAACTAGCTCAAATTCGAGCCTCAAGTTGCAGCTTCTGAACTTCGTTCCAGGAAAACAGAGAAACAGGACAGTCATCTTTAAATGGTTGGTACGGGCTGCTCGGGTGGAATCTGGGGTTGTATTTTATACCGTTGGAAATCTGGGAATGTCTAGTTTCAAATTCCACTGATGGTACTTGATTTTGACATCGGAGTACAGAGTTATGAACGAAACAAGCAAGCTGTCTGAGCATTACGGGAACAGTTCCCAGGTTCACTAGCTTCACGAAAATAATTCATTTGACCAACCAAACCTCAATATTTTTCAATGAAATTTTATACACCATCTATACAACATATAAACATCATATACAAGCCATTAAACCCTCAAAATTCTGCAGAAAAGGGTACGATCAAAGCAGGGGCAAAATCAGAACTTTTTACTCCATGCACTCCTTGAAGTTTCTACTAGTTATACACCATTAATCTACCATTTTGAGCACTAAACCAACATTAAATCCATCATCAAGCATGAGATCAGTCCCCAAGACAAAGGTGGGAGTTCATAGAGCCCACCCATTTCATTTTACACCATAAACAAGCTAACCAATGGCATAAATGAACTTAACTAGGTAAGATAACCTCCAAATGACAAGTTTCTAAGGTTGGATCATCACTCACTTGGTTGGAGGTTCAAGAGCAGAATTTCGGTCACTCTTTGCTCCAGAAAACCGTGGTTTTTCAGCTCCCTTTTGCAGCTCAAAATACTCTTCAAGTGTTAAGCTAAGTGTGGTGAAATTTTGGTAGGATTTGAGTGAAGATTTGGTGAGGTTTTGTGAAGTAAAAATTGAGAGAGCAATGGTGGTTTGAGAGAGAGGGATGGCCGGCTGAAATGGTGAGTGGAGGGAGAAGAGAGTGATCAGATTTTAGCTTCCAAGAGAAGCTTCAAGTGTGTGGCCCATTTGTGCAAAAGTCAACTCTACTACCGCGCGCACTCGCGCGCGTTTCGTGCTCGATTCCTCTCGCATTTGTTTCACTAGTGCACTAAACCTCTAATGCACTTATATTCATATAAATATTATTCACTCTCAATTGTCCCAAAATAAGGGTCTAACGTTCCTCAATTTAAATCGCGCGTGTGAAAACGCGTATCTCCAATTTAAGCACGATAACGCGAAACTTCCGAGAAATTCTTATAACGACAGTACTAATAACTATCACTTGAGTATTTAAACATTAAAATACCTAATTTAGGTCCATTACACAAATCTCCAATATTCCAAACTTATTGTACTCTCAATCGGTCAAGATTTCCAAAGACGTGTTCACTATTTTCTCTAAACGAGCTTCCGAAAATTAATTTTTGAAACAAATCACTTTAAAAAATATAATGGAGTTATAATTCCATGTAATTAGGGTTAATAGGGCTAGAAAATAATATTCGGAGAAATCGGGTGAGTAAATACTTATTTGAGCCAGTAAAATAAATAAAATAAGCAAAATTTTCGGATCCTCACAACCTACGAGAATTCATACCTTCTGAAATCTCGGATAACTCCTGAACCGTGGGTGTGATCATGTCATGTGTTCGTTCAGACGCCACTGGTCGGTTCCTTCTTCCATTGACTTGTCGAGGGACAGTTCCATTTCCCTGTTGAGCAGTGGTTTCTCGTGGATACTCCTTGGACAGTCATGAACTTTATGACTGGTACTCCCATACCTCATACACTTTCGTCCCCTTTAGCCAACAGTTTTCTTCAGTGTGATTCGTCCTTCCGCAATATCCACAAGTCGGACGAGGTGTTGTGACCTGACTGGCTTGCGAGGTTTTCTTTGATCGTGTCTGTCCTACTGAAGTCCCTCGTGACATAGTTCCTTTTGGTTCCTTTATCATGAGTGGTGCATGAAGTAACAGTCCTACTCCATCCACTTCTTTTCTAACTTTGGGTGGTGGTCCATTTTCTCCTAGTGTACTGTCAGATGCATCTCTTTTCCTTGCTTGAAAAGCTCTCAGTTGAGATTTTGTGCTTTCTACCCTTTGCGCTTTTTCGAGAGCGTCACTAAATGTTTCAACCTGTGCTGCGGCAAGGGCATCTTGGATTTTCAAATCTAATCCTTGGATAAACCGTCTGATTCTCTTCCGTTCAGTAGCCACCAATTCTGGGGCATATGTAGATAACTTCGTAAAGCGTGTTTCATACTCAGCTACACTTAAAGTTCCTTGACAAAGCTTTATGAAATCATCTTCTCTCTTTTCTTGGACAAGTGGAGGAAGAAATTTCTCATTAAATTCACGTACAAAGTTTATCCAAGTTCTTAGGGTTTGATCCCTTTCCCACTTGTTTCTTATAACATTCCACCAGGCTCGGGCTGCTCCTTCAAGTTGAAATACAGCAAGGGTGACTTGTCTCTCCTCTGTGTAATCCAAGGCATCGAATATATTTCTTATATTTTCTAACCAATTCCCAGCCACCTCTGGATCAGGTCCTCCAGCAAACTTGGGCGGGGAGAATTTCTGAAACCGCTCTAAAGCTCGATCCTCCCCTATTTCTTGGTTTCCACGTTGGTTTCCTTGTCTAACACCTTGACCTTGTTGAGCTACTAAGAGCTCTAGGATATCCGTCATGCGAGTTAAAACTTGTCCCATTTGGTCATTTCCTCTCCCAGCACTTAGCTCGGCATTTTGGTCAATATCAGATCCATTATCTACTCTTTCATTTCGGGGTTGTCTAGGTTGACGTCCCTTTCGTTGTCCTCTAGTTTGCATGTTCACCGCTAGTCTATACACATATGTATAAATCTCACTCTAAGCCATAGTCGAACTACACACATATCCCAGTAACAACCTTTAAAGGAAAAGAAATCACATATACAAATATCATTACCACTATGCAAGTAAACACAAACTAGAGTTCATTAAATCATAAAATAAGTTATGGCCAAGTAAAGTTCATGCCAAGTCAAAGTCAATAACAAAAATAAACAAGTGATTATCACAAGTACATTCATCTCCAAGGCGCAAACTCTTAAGTTCTACTCCCATCGTCTCACTATAAAAGGTCACAAATAGGGATTCACTAGATTAATTGGAACTAGACGATTCTCGTTCCCTAACATGCTCGATTTCAATCTCACCACAAGGATCTTTTGGGTTACGATATTTTCCATCTCCCGTTCTTAATCATTATGCCATCCCAACCAAACAATTAGTGGTTTCCTGTAACCATTCTCATGAAATATCAATTCATTCCTATTCCCCACAAATGGAGATATCAAGCCCTTAGGATTGTTTTCCACTCTCAAGTACTCGGGTACAAGAATCCGAAATAAGGTAATTCACAACTCGAGCCGGCCGGTCCCAAGAGTAAATCACCACATTCGAGATTCCTACCCAACATACATATCAAATTCCCTCCAATTATCAAGATAAAGGTTTTACAACCTATAACATTCATGATTCACAGCTTACATTTCTACAAGGGCACTTAAGCCTTTACTCAATCACATAGTAAGGACCATAACACCACTTGGCCCTATCTTGCTCCTTTGTAGAGACCACGTGAAGTGGCTCTAAATTTCATCGCTACAAGCAATCATTTAACTTTCATACCAGTCCCACAGTCCGCATCTTAAACATTTAAGCCTAGGATACACTACAAAGATCTGAAACCTAAGCTCTGATACCAACTATGACGCCCCCACTTCTCCCTAAGGCGAACCAAAGGGTATCCGCGGGACGCCTGCCCAACTCTCGCCAGGACTCGGTACAATCCACAATTCAAGACTAGGAATACTTCAAATAACTTCAATACATAACTAAAGTACTCCAAAATATCTCACACTTACAATTATGTAGCTTTCAAGCTTAAATACAACCCAACGGAAAAGGGTACAATAGCCATCCGTTATAATATAACTTAAAGTCTTCAAAAGAAAACAATCTAGTACTACTCACGAGCACCCTTGGTCTCGAACCCTGTAAAAGAAAACCACAACGTGGGATGAGCTACACAGCCTAGTGAGGTTCCAAGACACTCTAACAGTTCAAATAAATCAAGTAGGTTGGGCATATCATATGCATGGTTCAAGGTTACACAATGGCATGTTATCATGAGGTGATAATCATTATACGGGTAATTTGAGACATTCATCATGAGACAGTTATCATGGTTCAAGACATTGGCATGTATAGTTCACGAGTGATTGGAGCTTATTACAGGTGCGAGTAATTAAGCATGTTACATGTATGGAGCATTAACATGAAACAGGTATCATGATATGAGTACATTGGACAGGTAACAGGTATGGAGCATATCACAGGCATGGCTCAGGATTTCATGTTGACATTTTAGCATGAAACAATTATCATGATACAAGGTAAACATATACTGTAGGATACGGTGTTCCAGTGGAACTCTGTCGGTCATCTGCACCTTATGACTTCCGGATCCCCTCTGTTTGACTGGCCATCACCTTATCCCTCCAGTGGTAATACTCGAGTATACCGAAACGGTGGCCCAGGGTTCCAACCTACCCGACCGAGCCCAGTCCTGGCTCGAGTAGGTCAGTAACCAAGGGCAGGGCCCAAGTTCAGCTTACAGCTTACAACATGCACAGGTAACCAAGTAATTCGACAAAAGGTAAAATTCATCATTTGAGTAGGTCAAGTGAGGTAAAGTACACACTCGCCTAACAATGATGGACAGCTTCATATAACATGTGATTCATGATAATCAAGTAATCAAGTGGATACTTAGCACGTAAGCACGTAAGCAATACAAGTTGATTTCATGGGAGCATGTAATTCACGGATATCGAATAGTCATGTAGATTGGAAATCATGTGAGCAAATAGTCAAGTAATCAGGTAGTCATGTGGGTTGGTAAACGGTTCACGGTTAACGGTTGAGTAGTAACGGTTATTTGACAGGCATTTGCCATATTGATAGGCCATCATTGGCCGTTATCCCATTTTTATCCTGTGAGAGTCGAGGAGATTCACTCCAACGACGTATGCAACCATAGCATACCAAGTCATGTTATTCGAGCATTTCCAAGCATGAGTTATTCATCTCAAAAGAGAACGAGTGCGATAAAGTACACACTCGACCCCATTTTTCAAAACCAAGTAGGCTAAGCAAGCAATCTAGCAAGTTAAGCATGAATCGAGTTCATATGGTCCTTTGATATGGTTAATCATTTAACCAATTCATGTCGATATGCAATGCAAGTATACATTATTTATATAGGCATAAGTATGGTAAATACTTAACACATAGTACCTAACACCTAATAATCATGAAATGAGCATGTCCTAGACTTATTCAATTACGTATTCCTATATGGAGCACTCACCTAATCTAAAATAAGCGAGTGCTTCTCAACAAGCGTTTAGGCGTCCGCTCCGAGTTCCTCTTGGAGATCCCCTCGAGTGCCTGAGCAAACAATAATCAACTACCACTCAATATCACTACGAATCTCTAATTATCGAGGAAGATTGTACGCTAGTGCAATCTAAGGAAATCTTATGAAAATGAACCTCAATTACTCGTAAATCGAGGTCCAAGTGGAGTTTCTTAAAGTACATGAGCAATCGAGTTTTCATTTTGGAAATCAAGTATAAAATGTTCAAGTAATATCGAAGGAATAAGGAGTACTTGAAAACTCCTTTCCCTTGGAATTCGGAAAATTTTCAGGTTTGATACGATATTTTGAAAAATTGTATCTCACATTTTACATGTTAAAAATTGGAAAACTTGGTACCATTGGAAACCTATTTGAAAGTACTAAAAGTTCTTAGAAGACACTTTTCCATGATTCTAAATGGAAGATAGTCAAAAATGGGCTCAAAGTTACTGTCTCAGAGTACTTAAGGTTGTGTCGGGGTTGGTTTTTCGCTAACTTTGGAAATTCGGAAAAATTCACACGTTGCGAACTAGCCTCTGAGATTTGTAACTCAATTAGAGTTGCAAGTAAGGTTTAGAACAGAACAAGCAGATCAAGAATCGGAGTTTCGAGCACCGAGATACGGTAGCTCGAAGTTGGGGAAATTCAAAACTGTTGAACAAATTTCCAGATTTGAGTTTCCGACTTTGGGACTTTAGTTAGGTATCGAAATGGACTTGGATGGGTACAAAATTTGGCAATACAACACTCCTATATAAAGGGTATCCCTCTACCAAATTTCATGGAAAAATACCTTCGGGAAGGTAGTCAACTAACCAACTAAAGTTTCGAAAAATTCCTAAGGCAACGCTGCCTTAAGCTTTTCGTTCTTCATTTCCAAACATTTGGCCCAGAAAATCCTTCAAACTTGGTTCATTTGTGTAGACAAAGCCTAAGGAACATTCATGGTACATTTGGTAAGTGTTTAACTCCAAGAAATTCAATTGACAACTTCACACCAAACTTAATGTCCAATCTGCCCAGAATTTAGGGTTTTCAAGAACAGGGCAGGTTTCGTATTTTGATCACAAATCACTCAATTCAACTCGGAATTGAGAATGGTTGGTGGTGTTGGAAAAAAAATTCATAAATCTTTAATTTCTCAGAAGAAATGGTTTTGAAATTCAGCACACAACTAGCTCAAATTCGAGCCTCAAGTTGCAGCTTCTGAACTTCGTTCCAGGAAAACAGAGAAACAGGACAGTCATCTTTAAATGGTTGGTACGGGCTGCTCGGGTGGAATCTGGGGTTGTATTTTATACCGTTGGAAATCTGGGAATATCTAGTTTCAAATTCCACTGATGGTACTTGATTTTGACATCGGAGTACAGAGTTATGAACGAAACAAGCAAGCTGTCTGAGCATTACGGGAACAGTTCCCAGGTTCACTAGCTTCACGAAAATAATTCATTTGACCAACCAAACCTCAATATTTTTCAATGAAATTTTATACACCATCTATACAACATATAAACATCATATACACGCCATTAAACCCTCAAAATTCTGCAGAAAAGGGTACGATCAAAGCAGGGGCAAAATCAGAACTTTTTACTCCATGCACTCCTTGAAGTTTCTACTAGTTATACACCATTAATCTACCATTTTGAGCACTAAACCAACATTAAATCCATCATCAAGCATGAGATCAGTCCCCAAGACAAAGGTGGGAGTTCATAGAGTCCACCCATTTCATTTTACACCATAAACAAGCTAACCAATGGCATAAATGAACTTAACTAGGTAAGATAACCTCCAAATGACAAGTTTCTAAGGTTGGATCATCACTCACTTGGTTGGAGGTTCAAGAGCAGAATTTCGGTCACTCTTTGCTCCAGAAAACCGTGGCTTTTCAGCTCCCTTTTGCAGCTCAAAATACTCTTCGTGTGTTAAGCTAAGTGTGGTGAAATTTTGGTAGGATTTGAGTGAAGATTTGGTGAGGTTTTGTGAAGTAAAAATTGAGAGAGCAATGGTGGTTTGAGAGAGAGGGATGGCCCGCTGAAATGGTGAGTGGAGGGAGAAGAGAGTGATCAGATTTTAGCTTCCAACAGAAGCTTCAAGTGTGTGGCCCATTTGTCCAAAAGTCAACTCTACTACCGCGTGCACTCGCGCGCGTTTCGTGCTCGATTCCTCTCGCATTTATTTCACTAGTGCACTAAACCTCTAATGCACTTATATTCATATAAATATTATTCACTCTCAATTATCCCAAAATAAGGGTCTAACGTTCCTCAATTTAAATCGCGCGTATGAAAACGCGTATCTCCAATTTAAGCACGATAACGCGAAACTTCCGAGAAATTCTTATAACGACAGTACTAATAACTATCACTTGAGTATTTAAACATTAAAATACCTAATTTAGGTCCATTACACAAATCTCCAATATTCCAAACTTATTGTACTCTCAATCGGTCAAGATTTCCAAAGACGTGTTCACTATTTTCTCTAAACGAGTTTCCGGAAATTAATTTTTGAAACAAATCACTTTAAAAAATATAATGGAGTTATAATTTCATGTAATTAGGGTTAATAGGGCTAGAAAATAATATTCGGAGAAATCGGGTGAGTAAATACGTATTAAGCAAAATTTTCGGGTTCTCACAGGGATAACTCGAAATATATTGGATGGTCTGTAATGTTTAACCATGAAGTTTTGATACTTACTTTGAGGTTAATACTATTGGAGTTTTTGAATTATTATTATTCTCTGAGATTCGTGAGTGAGTTCTGGCGAGAGTTGGGCAGGCGATCCGTGTCAGAACTTGCAAAATTCTCCATATTTTCTTAAAATTCCCTTTTAATTTGATTATATTGCTTTACAATATCTTTACTACTCATTTACTCCCTCAATAGTTGTAATAAATAATAGAATTAAGAGTTTTGCCCTTAGTTTTATAGTTAGGGTAAAATAGGGTTTTTGCGTATTTTGGTAGTGTGATTAATCGGTGAGGTGTGTGTACTAAATTTGATAGTTAAGAGTGAGTTTTAAATAAGAGGAAGTGTGTGATTAGAAGTGATATTAATAAGTTAAAACACAAAGTACGCGAGAGTTAAGGAAAATCGGCTTGAACCAACGTGTACCGTTTGCTACCGATTGAGTAAACCGCTTGAACACTACTTTATTACCTTAATCTCCTTGCCTTTATTTCAACTAATCACCCTAAAATATCCTCCAAAGCAGCCAAAATTTTGGACTAAATAAAGGGGAGAAAAGAAAAGAAAATAAGAGTTAATCTTGTTGCGACAAGTGGCGGCAATCCAAGAGGTGTTTGACCAACTAATTTCCTTCCTTCTTATCATTCATTTTTGGTTCATCTTCTTCATTCTTTCTCCTTGGTGGCCGAGAGCAAGAGAGGGAAAAAGAGAGGAAAACAACTTCAACTCCAACCTTGATTCTTCCTTGTTGAATTGAAATCACACAAACCAAATCGATTAAACTTACCTCTTGGTGCTTAGGAAGCTAGGAGTGGTGAAAATCTTGGGAGAAAGTGGTTGATTTCTCACTTACAAGAAGGATTTGGGAAGGTATAAGTTCATCCACCACTTGTCTTTACCTTAATCTTGCTAAAAATGCTATAGAAGCTTTCAATCTTGGCACTTGATGGATGATTTTCTAGTTTTTGGTGATGTAGTGAAATTTTCAGCTAGGGTTTGTATTTTTCAGCTTTGATTATTGATGTTTTGCTAGCAAATGTTGTTATTGAATTTGGAAATGGAACTTGTGAAGTGATTAGTGGCATGTTTACTACTTTTTATAGTTGAAAGTTGCATTTCCAGCATTTGGTGGTGAATGTTAGTCCTGCCTTATTTTTGGAATCAACTTGGGCTACGAATTTCTCCATGTTTTAGACTGAATCTGTGACGCCCCCATTTCTCCCAAGGGTGAACCAAGGGTATCCGCGGGATGCCTGCCCAACTCTCGCCAGGACTCGAGACAATTCAATTCAAACTTAATGATACATACCAAATAATACAAGTCTAAAATGAAGAAAAGTCACTTCCTTAACTGAATATCCAAATCTTACATCGTGTTCTCAAAAGATACATCAAGTCCCAAAATACAACCATTAAAAGTCGACTAAATATTTACAACCAAGATTCCAATCAAAAGTATAACCTAGTCGGCTTTTCCAAAATCTTTCAATCCACCTGTTAAGGAAAACAAATCTACGGGGTGAACGATTGCTCGTGAGGCCAAGAAACACACATGCAAACACATAGTTCAAGTAACAATCACTTACACAGTAGGTAAAACTGTAACATTCAATTCATTAACGGTTCAAGTAGAGAAAGTAAACAGAAACAATTCAAGGATATGGTAGCTCTCAGGAGCTAAGTTCCACTTGCTTTGCCAAATCTCGATCGAATACTTTCCCGCGATGACACTTCGTCAACCGGGTTGATATTTTAAGTCCGTAGAACTCCACTTACTTCATAGTTCCGTCCACCATACACCGCACTAGGCCCGAACTGCTATAAAGGCACTACTACACGAGTAGGCCAAGCAAGATCTCTCAAATAGATCAAGCTTTCAGTTATCTCATGGCTCACCAAGGTTCCCGACCAAGCCCATGCCGGCTCGAGTCCAAGGTCGGCCGATGAGTTTGGGCGTCCCCCAGTTCAGCTGTATATCGAGGAGATTCACTCCAACGATATGTATACAGTTCAGTTATAGGATGAGGAGATTCACTCCAATGACATTGTCGCGCCCCATTTTTTATAATAAAAATAAGAATGAGTGAGTGAAGTATGATTTGAAAATTGGTGATGTGTGTGAAAAAGAAAAAGGCCATGGGACTTTGAAATGCGACGGTTTGGCCAAAATAGTAATCTAAAAAGGTTTGGATAAGAGTGTAGGAGTCGCCACTTGGTATCGAGTTAGAGTGTACCAAGTCACCCAAAAAAATGTGAATTTTAAAAATGTAAAAAAACCCTTTTTAGATTGACTCCAAAATCTACGATAAATCAGAGAAAAATGGTTCGGGGGTCACAGTTGAAGAGAGGGAAGGCAAAGACAATGTCTAAGGCACCCTCTCCACCTAGCCTAAGCTAGTTGCATGATTTAGTCATGATTTTCCTAATTTCTAACCAAGAGATGTATCGCATTTGGATGCAACTAATATGAATGCAATCCTAAACCTAATGAGGAATCGAAAAGGACAGATATCTCTTAGAGGCTCGATCGGACTAAATCACATGAGTTGTGATAGCCAAGGGTAAGCCCTCCAAGAGGTCACGAGTAATGCCAATGGAATGAATGTATGCAATGTTAAACATGAGCTTGTGTGAAGTGAAAAAAGTAATAATAAAAAATAATAACGTGTAGGTGATAGTGTGCAAATAGGGGTGCAAGGTGAGGTATGTAAAGTGATAGCATGAAGTGCATGTGTGCTCAGTGGTAGTATATAAAGTGCAAGTGACAGAGTGAAAATGTGCAAAATAAGAGTTGTGTGAAGTGAAAATGTGGAACAAAGGATAGAATGTGGAGTAAAAGTGCAAAGTGATAGTGGATAAATGAAATGCATGAACCCTAGAGGAGTGCAAGCAAGATGGGTACGGGGAGACCCTAAATCGTGACTTTTTCTTTTCCTTTTGGTTAGAAAAAGAATGAGTGTGCTAAGGCTATGTGTAGCCAAACTCGTCCATTCCCCTTACCCGAAGGGTGACTCCCTAACCTAATCAGGCAAATGACCCTAATGACTAGAGTGAAATGCAAAATCCTAAAGATCACACTTTGAATGTGGGAAAGGGGAAAGGATCATGCAAAAATGTAAAAAATACTAAGAAAAATGCATGAAAATGTAGTGAGGGCATGCGAGTATGTTCTAGCGAGGGACGACCCTATTGGGTCTAGCATTGGACTAGCCCTTTACTAACGCTCTCTCACAAGCATTGGACTTGTGAGCGATCGGGAATAAGTAACCATGACTAGCATTGGACTAGCCACGGTAACGTGCATTCCATCCACATAATCAGATATAATACCAAAAACAAATAGGCATGCCAAACACATAGTTTCACATAGCACATAACACATAAACATGCTTATCTAGATGCAAAAGCCTAGGGAAAGCAATTAAACACATAGCACCTAAGCATGCAAATCACACAAGCGAATGAAAATCCTAACTATTACATTTGAGAGGGGGCCTACTACAATCTAAAGGGGGAAATGAAAATAAATGAATAAAATAAATACCTAACTATCACAACTTGGCATTCAAGCCTTTCAAATGATAAAAACCAAGCTCGAAAATAAATATTCAAAACTTGAAACAAATAAAACAAATAAATGAAATAAAACATTCAAGAGGCATGTAATTAAGCACATAAAGTCACATAAGGGCACATAGGAAGTCAAATAAAGTGAGAAATAAGAGATAGGGTGTACCTCTCTGGAGTTGGGGCTCTAATGGAGTGAAATTGCTTATTTACCCTCCAAAATAAAAGAAAAGGTCAAGGCATCACAAATAATCACATGAATACGAAATTGAATCATCAAAAGCACTTAAACAACTAAACAGTCCATATTCATCAAATGAGGATCCAATTGAAAGGAAAAAGAAAGTTTGAGGGGTCAATTTTGATGATTTTTCAATTGCTTGGGCTATAGTGAAACAAGAGAAGACTTGGGGGGCTAAAGTGTAATTTTTAGAAAGTAATCTCATGCAAACTCCATGCAAGCTAACGTAAAAACAAAAACAAAATCTGGAACGAAGCAAACCAACCGCTGCCCCTTCATTCCACTTTCAATCACTAATTCAGATTTGATTTCATACTTTGACCCAAAGCTTAAACTAAACTACACAAAACTATGAACTTGACATCCAAACAAGCAAAATCATAGACAGAGATCATGCAAAGATTGAAAAAGAAACTTCATGCAAAAAGGCACGGAGAAACTTTCTACAACAAGAAAATCTGCTGCAACTTTGTTTCCAATGGATACTTCAGATTTGAACATGAAGTTTGATCAAAACCTTTTTAACCAAATCTCCAAAACTTGAACTAAGCACCACGACACATAACTGAAACATTCAAACAAGCAAGCCTTAGGAAATTGAGCCAATACTAAAGAACTTTCATGCGAAAAAATAGTTTTAAACTTCAGCCTTTCGCATGGCAGATTCACTTAAAGCCTCTCAAACCGTGACCCAAACTCAGATTCTCATCACTCATCATACACACAAGGGGAGATTTTCATGCAACACGCATGCAAGTGTTACGAAGGAACAAACAGACAAGCTTTTGCAATAAAGTTTCGGCAGGCTGAAGTTGTTCTTTTTCTACAAATTTTAGCAACCGTGGCCTCTCACGGTGAAGCCTTGCAAGTAGTGATGGCCGATTCCGGTGGTGGCAGTTTAGGCTCTTCCTCCACCGTTTTCTTTGCTCCCCGAAAAATTCCCCCTCCATTTCCAGATCTTCCCCCTTTCTTGCTTTGCTTTTTTTTTTTTTTTCTCTGTTTTTCTTTTCTATGTTTTACTCAGCCCCTATAACCTCTTTTGCTTGTCTTCTTTTCGTTCTTCCAACCCTCCGTCAGCTCTATTTTTTCCTTAGTCGAGGTCCTTTCTTTTTCCAGTTTCTTGCTCTTCCACCGTAGCTTGTTTTTTTTCTTTTCTTGTTCTAGCCGGGCCAGCTCTCAAGTTCTCCCCCTTTTCTCTTTTCTTAACTTTGTTGTTTTTTCTTTGGCTCTCAGACGAAACTCCCTCGGTCTCCTCCTCTCTCGGCCCTCTCTTCTTCTAGTTTTCCTTTGTTCTTCACAGCCCGTCCGTCCACCGCCTCCCAAAATTCCCCCCCAATTTTCCAGATTTTTCCCTTTTTCTCGCTTTTCCTTCCTCTGCCTCGTTTTCTTTTTTCTCTTTTCTTGTCAGCCGAAGCCCCCCTCAATTCCTCCCTTCTTTTCCTTTTGTTCCCCCCAAAATTCCTTAAGCCACCAAGTGTCTAGACACCTAATCCCTTAGGTGTTGTGTTGTCCAAAATACAAAGGGACACTTGTCCCAATGCACGCCTCCCACTTGCCATTTTATTATTTTTTTTCTTTTTCCTTTTCTCTTTTTTCCCTTTTTTCTTGTTTTTTTCCTTTTTTCCTTTTCCTTTTTTTTTCTCTTTTCTAAAATTCAGTGTAAAATGCTCTTAAATCGAATAAAATGAGAGACACGAAACATGAACAAAATAAAATAAAATAAAAACCTAAAATTGAATCAAATAAGTCTAAAAATCAAAATTTGGTGTCTACAGACATATGCAGCCATAGCATATATGTGAGGACTTGCAAATTCCTTACATTTTCTCAAATTCCCTTTTTTTTGAAAATTATTTGGTAATTATTATTCATACCATCCTACGGCTAAATCACCCTAGAAAAGTGCCAAAAGTCATAGGAAATTAGGGTTTTCCTATTCGTTTTCAATTCAAGGTGAAATAAGAATTTTCGTGTATCCGCAGTGTAATTATCGGCAAAATACTCTCGCTGCCCTTGGATGCATTCCAGTGACCCGTGTTCGACAATTCATCCAGTTAATCGTGTTTGTTCACTATGATACGTACTGATTTAGCCAATGGCCAAAACATGAAAGTTTTAGTGTTCTGTCTTAGCTTTTAAACGCCTCCAAGAAAACCTTAATCGGACCTTGGTAACCTGAGATATAGCCATTTAAATGTAGTGCGGTTAATTAGCCGACTAGTTGGATTTTGGTTCTGTAAATTGGGAATTTGACTAGGTTGCATTGGAAACTGGACTAAGTGATCTTCATGAAAATTGTAGCCCTGTGTCTTAGCTTCGAAACGGCATAAGATTCATCCCAATCCGATAAGCGTAGCCTTGGATGTGTTCTTTCCGCAACCACACGTCAAATCTGTCTTTTGCTAGATTGCATTTCCGCACTTGTTATTAGTTTAATTCTTGTTCTTATATTGTTTTGAGCCTATGGAACGGCTATTGACTTGAATCTATGATAGTTATGACTTTCGGATTGGTTGAAGAAAATTAATGAAGCCATAAATGGCTGGAAAATAGGTAAACACAAAGGGCGTGCTGCCCAAATTTTCGCTTAAGAGCTAAGTTTCTATTTGAACTTATATATTTTCGATTGGCAAATCCTATGACTGTTTTTCCATCTTAAAACATGATCCTTCTTCAATTGGAAACTCCAAATATTTACTTACTCTTACCCAAATAAAGAGGAGTGGTTTAGGGTTTTTCTTGGGTATTTTGTCCTCCATTTTACATGAATTTCATTAAGGCATTTAGTCTATAATATCTACTTGAATATGAGATGATTTTGAACCATATAAACGATTCCGAAAACAGTATTTCTTAGCCTATCTAGTTGGATTCCGACTTGTCGTTAGTTCAAGGATTTCCATTGGAAAATTTTATAACCCTTTTGAATTTGGTTTCTCGCTTGGATTACGAAACCCTAATTATTTCCGACCACAGATTCAAATACCCTCTTTTCACTTAAGAATCATCTTTATACATCCTACTAGTAATTAGTCGGACTTCCTTTAATTTTACCTAGTTGATTTACTAGATAACTTGTAATATGTTCTCTTGCTTAATTTTAGGTTTCATTGGTGATTGAGGAATTGGACGTTATTTTGCTTGTACAGGTGAGTGTTCCTTGTTTGTTATATTTCCTTGACTTATTGGCTTGTTATTATTGATTGATAATGTGTTAAGTGCTTTCAATGATTGGCCAAAACGAGTTTTCTAGGCGAGTGTGTACTTTATAGCACTCAGCCTAAATGATTGTGAAAGTTTCAATGATTGAACGATTGAAATGTTACTTGTGCATGAATGTAAGCCTTTTGGCTGAACTGGCCACTGCCCCTTGTTACCGATCGACTCGAGCCAGAAGCGGACTCGGTCGGGAGATTTGGTGACCTGGGTGAACGTTTGGTATACTCGAGTATTACCTTGTAGGTTGGTGGAGGTTGGTGGAGCCTGGCCAATGTCCAGGAAATGGTGAATGAAATGAACGAATGAACGAACGAATGAGGGTTTTATTGACAAAAATGCATTTTCAAATGATTGAAGGTATAAGGGAATGAAAGGAGAATGAATGAATGAACGAATGAATGAATGGCTCCTTGAGAGCACGTATCCTTTTAATGAATGTGTTTATCGCTTTGTATTGTAAATGTTTTCTTGAATTATGGGTTAATGTATTGGGTTTATTACTTGTATATGTGTTCGGAACCTCACTAAGCTTTCAAGCTCATCCCTTTAGTTTTGTTTTCCTTAACAGGGGACGGCGAGCAGGATGAGAGCATAGACTAGCCAGTTTAGTTCTGTTGTAATGGTTCTCGCCCTAGTGCTTGGCACGGGCTGGACGTATGAAGGATTGAGAACCTTTGTATATTCGATGTTTATACTCTCTTTTGGGATGGCAATGTATATAAGTTTCGCTTTAAGTTTTGGATAGATGCCTATTTATTCTTGTGGTTTTATTCCGATTTTAATTGAGAACTGAAGTGATCGACTGAGTCCTGACGAGAGCTGGGCAGGCGGTCCACTGAACCCTCTGGTTCGCCTAAGGGAGAAGGGGGGCGTCACAGGTGGTATCTGTTGACCTTGGTTGATCAGTCCTTGGTTTTGATGATTACCAAACCAAAATGTAGATTTGGACTAATGTTTTTATGTGAGAAATTTGTTAGAACAGGTCATTGATCCAAAAGAGAATCGAAAAGATTTGAATCAAAGAGAAGTTAAGAAATATGAAGGTTCGGACGTAGAGGATCGGACGTCCGACAGACGACGATACTCTTCTGACGCTTGGATCGGACGCTCATTCATTGCTTCGGCCGTCCGACACAAAAAGAATAAAAGTTGAACATTCTGACTTCTATCGACGCAGGGTTCGGACGCAGAACAAATGGTTCGGACGCATGGTTCGAACGCAGAGCAAATGGTTCGGACGTCCGACAGGCCAACGGCTAGTTTCGACAGCATTTAATATTTGACCGTTGGAGAGTCTTTTGGAGCCATTTCTCACCTTCTATAAATACCCCAAAACACAAGAAGACACAGACTTTTGCCAACACTAAATACAAGCTTACAAGTGAGATCTTTGAGTAGAAATATTCTTTGTTGGTTGTATAAGGGGTTGGGAAAGTTGGGTTGTGAGGTTGCTCAAGTGAAGGTTACTCTCTAGGAGGAGTAAAACCTTGGTGAAGGTGAACCTATCACTTGGAGTGGTAAAACCTTGATAAAGGTTGCCTCACTTGTATAAAGTAGTTCTTAATTGAGTGGGTAAGCTTTCAATTGTAGCTAGTTGAGGGTTTACTTGGAGAGTAGTAAAATTCCTTTGCTCAACCAAAGTATGTTTGGGGTGAGGAAGGAGTGAGCCTTCACTTGTACAAGTTGGTTAGCACTACCATCAATTGAAGAAGCTATTTGGTGGATTCAACTCCAAGTTTGGAAGAAGCTTGGGAGTTTGATTGGTTTGAATTTCTTTTACTTTATTGTTACTCTATTTTTGTGCTTTAAAATTGCTTATATTCTTTGTCATTGTATTTACTTGACTACTTGTCTGGTTGAGTATTTTGGTTGTATTTGGTTGCATCGGGGCTTACAATTGGTATCAGAGCTTGGTCTCCTAGAGATTAAGCTTAACCGCTTAGAGTAAAGATCATGGCAACCATAAATGTTTCTTTTTTAGAAGGGCAATCTATTGATAGACCACCTATGTTTAACGGTTCTCATTTTAGCATGTGGAAACAAAGAATGATGATTTTCTTACAATCCGTTTATATTGAATTATGGTATGTGGTAGAAGATAGTCCTTATGAAGCTAGAATAGTTGACTCTACCACTAATTTGAATAGATTAAAGACTAGACAAGAATTGAATGAAAAAGACAAGAGATACCTTTCTTTGAATGCCAAGGCCATGTATATATTGTGCAATGCATTAGATGTAAATGAATCTAGTAGAATTAAAGGTTGTAAATCAGCTAAAGATATTTGGGATAAATTGTGTGAATTTCATGAAGGTAACCAAGATATTAAAGAACAAAAGAAATCTTTGCTTGTTTCTCAATATGAATTTTTCAAAATGCATCCTCTTGAAAATGTTGATAAGATGTGTAGTAGATTTTGTGACATTATTCAAGATCTTAAATTGCTTGGAAAAGAATATTCTTTGGGTGAGAAAAATAGAAAGATTTTGAATGCCTTGCCAAAAGAATGGGAAAACAAAATAAATGCAATAGAAGAGGCAAAGGATTTAAATTCTATGTCCATTGAATCTCTTGTGAATTCCCTAACCTCTTATGAATTAAAGCTGAAATTCAAAGTGCAAGAGGAAGAAAATGCAAGAATGTATAAGAGAGGCATAGCTTTTAAAGCATCTCAAGTGGGGGATAACCCATCCTTCATGGGTAATGAAAACTTGGAAGTGGACAATGATATAACTCCTCACATCAAAAGTTTCAAGAAGATCTTCAACAGGAGAAGTTCAAGAGGAGATTGCAAAATTACATGGGATGAATGCAATTCAAAAAGTGAAAAAGAAGAGTTGGCCCAAATGGCACTAATGGCCTTTGGAGAAGATGAGGTAAATTCTTATCACTCTTCTAGTGATGAAGATGATGAAGATGATGATGTGCAAATTCTTATGATTAAAATGCATAAAAGTTTGAGAGAATCTTATGCTAAAAATAAATGATTTGTTGGAAGAAAACTCCAAACTTTTTCAAGAAAACAAATGTTTGAGAATGGAAAATGATGATTTAAAAAATCAAAAAGGTGTTTTTGATTGCAAAAATAATTTGAAAAGGAAGTTGGAAGAGAAAACAAAGTTTTATGAAAAAATGTTGGAGGAACAAAATTTGTTAAAGAAAAGAATTAATGACTTGAACGAGTTTCTCCAAAATGAAAAACAAAAGTTTTCTCAAACAAAAGAAAGCAAATCTTTTCAAGGCACAAATAAGTTTGCTATGATAAGAAGTAAGAAAATTAGTTGCATTAAATCCACTTATGTGCAAAATACTTCTATCATGTGTCACTTTTGTTGCCAATTTGGACATATGCAAAATGATTGCTATGTAAAGAAAAATATGAGAAAAGGTATGAAATCCATGTGGATTGCTAGATCATGTTGTACTAACTCCCAATGACCCTATAAAGAAAAAATACCAAATGAAATTTCTCATACTTAGGTACATCATGAAATTTGATCCAAAAAGTGCTAAATGGTTGAAAGTACATTTGAATGTTTTGACATTCAATATGGTCTTGATTTGAAAAATAAAGGGGGAGTTTGCTTTTTGTTTGATGCCAAAAGGGGGAGTAGGATTTATTGAAATTTCTTTGTATGTTGGCATTTTCTAAGGGGGAGTTTTATTTGAACTTATTTGATCAAAGAAATCTTCATTTTGTTTGTCATCATCAAAAAGGGGGAGATTGTTGACCTTGGTTGATCAGTCCTTGGTTTTGATGATTAACAAACCAAAATGTAGATTTGGACTAATGTTTTTATGTGAGAAATTTGTTAGAACAGGTCATTGATCCAAAAGAGAATCGAAAAGATTTGAATCAAAGAGAAGTTAAGAAATATGAAGGTTCGGACGTAGAGGATCGGACGCTCGATAGAGGATCGGACGTCCGACAGACGACGATACTCTTCGGACGCTTGGATCGGACGCTCATTCATTGCTTCGGCCGTCCGACACAAAAAGAATAAAAGTTGAACATTCTGACTTCTATCGACGCAGGGTTCGGACGCAGAACAAATGGTTCGGACGTCCGATAGGTGGTTCGGACGCATGGTTCGAACGCAGAGCAAATGGTTCGGACGTCCGACAGGCCAACGGCTAGTTTCGACAGCATTTAATATTTGACCGTTGGAGAGCCTTTTGGAGCCATTTCTCACCTTCTATAAATACCCCAAAACACAAGAAGACACAGACTTTTGCCAACACTAAATACAAGCTTACAAGTGAGATCTTTGAGTAGAAATATTCTTTGTTGGTTGTATAAGGGGTTGGGAAAGTTGGGTTGTGAGGTTGCTCAAGTGAAGGTTACTCTCTAGGAGGAGTAAAACCTTGGTGAAGGTGAACCTATCACTTGGAGTGGTAAAACCTTGATAAATGTTGCCTCACTTGTATAAAGTAGTTCTTAATTGAGTGGGTAAGCTTTCAATTGTAGCTAGTTGAGGGTTTACTTGGAGAGTAGTAAAATTCCTTTGCTCAACCAAAGTATGTTTGGGGTGAGGAAGGAGTGAGCCTTCACTTGTACAAGTTGGTTAGCACTACCATCAATTGAAGAAGCTATTTGGTGGATTCAACTCCAAGTTTGGAAGAAGTTTGGGAGTTTGATTGGTTTGAATTTCTTTTACTTTATTGTTACTCTATTTTTGTGCTTTAAAATTGCTTATATTCTTTGTCATTGTATTTACTTGACTACTTGTCTGGTTGAGTATTTTGGTTGTATTTGGTTGCATCGGGGCTTACAGTATCAGAGCTTAGGCTTCAGATCTCTGTAGTGTATCCTAGGCTAAAGTTTAGGATACCGGACTGTGCGATTTGATTTGATTTGAAAGTTAAGCAATTGAGGGATAAAACCCATAGCTGCTTCGCGGGGTCTCTACGCGGAGTGAGCTTGGGCTAAGTGGTGAATAAGTAAGAAGAACTAAGTGCTCGTTCGAGTATAAGCTATGAACCCTGAAGTGTTATAGGTCTTAAATCTTTCTCATGGTATCTAAGGATCATAGATAGGTATGTCGGGTAGGAATTTCGATTTGTAGATGGTTTACTCTTGGGACTGGCCAGCTCGAGATGTGAATTGTCTTATTTCGGATTCTCGTGCCCGTGTACTCCAAAGTTGAGGTGATGGTAAGTGCTTAAGACTTGTATTTTGGGAACATGAACAGGTTTTGTCCGACTGTAATGAGTATAAGAAGTTAATGGACATCTCGTTTGGATAGTAAGTGACGTGAGAAACCGGACGGGGTTATTTAATTGAGACTGGGACGACTTCACCTTTTCTTTTTGATTTACCCGTATATTGTTACTACATGACGTTAGTATACGTGTGTGTACATGGTTATCTGTCCAATTTGATATGTATTTGTGTAATTGATTATCTGCCTCATTGATATGGCGTGTTATGTGCGTATATGTTTATTTGTGTATTTGGAATGCTAGAATTTGTTACTTTGGTCAATTTACTGTGTTTATTTACTAAATTACCTTTTTGAGGGAAAAGAGAGAGGGAAAAAAACATATATATGGATGGGAGACGTAGTCGTGGACGTGGACGTGGCCGTGGAAATAAACGAGCTCAAGAGCCAAGAGAAGAAAGGGAAACTACAGCTGCAAAGAGCAAGGACTGAGGGTTGAAGCCGGGGACCAAATGGCGACGACAATGCAACAAATGACAAACATCTTAGCAAGGTTGGTGGACCAACAAGGTCAAATACTTGTGAATCAACCTCCGAACCCTGAAATAGGAGAAGATCGGGCTCTTGAGAGGTTTCAGAAATTTGCTCCTCCGAAATTCCTTGGAGGGTCTGATCCGGATGTAGCCGAACAGTGGCTGGAGGCCATGATCAACATCTTTGCAGCTTTGAACTATGCCGAACAAAGGCAAGTGAACTTTGCGGTATTTCAATTTGAAGGACCGGCCCGAGCATGGTGGAACGTGATTAAGGCAAAGTGGGAAAGGGAACAAACCGTATGGACATGGGTTAACTTCCTAAGGGAATTTAATGAAAAGTATCTCCCACCTTTAGTCCAAGAAAGGAAGGAGGATGAGTTTATTGGACTACGCCGGGGAACCTTAAGTGTGGCCGAATATGAAACGAAGTTCACCAAACTATCCAAGTTTGCTTGCGAATTAGTGGTCACGGAACCGAGAAGGATAAGACGATTTATACAGGGATTGAATCTGGAAATTCAAGAAGCACTAGCAGCGGTTCAAGTGAATACATTTAGGGAGGCCCTTGAGAAAGCCCAATGAATCGAGAATGCAAAAGCACAGATAAAAGCCTCCCGAAATCGAAAAAGAGGTACACCTGGTAGTGTGCCTGAGGAACCAAGTGAATCGATAGTCCCTTCCAATGTGCAGAAAGTGAACTTTTTGTCCTATCCACCATGGACAATAGGGGCGTTAGACGAACGATCTACAAAAAGAAGTCAAGTAGGCCATGGGGAGATTTTTCAAAAAAGCCAACAAGTGGCTTCTTCCTTGACTTGTGACTACTGTGGAAAGGCCAATCACACTGAGAGTGATTGTTGGAGGAAAGGACGGAAGTGTTTGATTTGTGGAAGTGGTGACCACCAGGTTAGCAACTGTCCGAGGAAACAGTCACGTGAAAGTAGTACTCAGCAACTGGGGGGCACTAAATCAAAACAAGCGAATGAAAGAGGGAACCAAACAAAAGTACCGGCAAAGGTATATGCTGTAGACAGCCAACCAACTCCTGAGCCATCTGAAGGTAAAAATTTCGAGGATGAAATTTCTTAAGGGGGAGAGATTGTGAGGACTTGCAAATTCCTTATATTTTCTCAAATTCCCTTTTTTTTGAAAATTATTTGGTAATTATTATTCATACCATCCTACGGCTAAATCACCCTAGAAAAGTGCCAAAAGTCATAGGAAATTAGGGTTTTCCTATTCGTTTTCAATTCAAGGTGAAATAAGAATTTTCGTGTATCCGCAGTGTAATTATCCGGTACAGAGTACGGATCAAATTTGGTGCTTAAGAGTGACTTTTAAGTGAGAAATAATATGTGATTAGAAGCAATGATAAAAAGTTAGTGAAAAGAAAAAAAAAACCCTAGTACGTGTGATTTAAGGAAAAACGGCTCGAACCGACGCGTACCGTGTACTACCAATTTAACCACCACTTGATCACCACTTTCTTGCCATACAAGCTTATCACTAATTGAGCAAAAATATCTTCTCCCTCATGGCTATCTCTTGACCGAAATTTGTGGCTAAAATGCAAGGAAAGAAAGAGAAAATTTGTGTGGTTGTGGTTGAGCCAAGTGTTGGCCAACATGTGGTCTAAATTAATCCTAATCTTCTTGCTTTCTTATCTTCCAAATCTAGCTCATTCTTCCTCATTTCTTCTTCTTCTTGGCCGAGACAAGGGAGAGAGAAAAGGGAGAGCAAGAAACAACCATTTTCTTCTTGATTTGCACCATCCAAGTGAGAAACAAAAATTCTAAACCGATTAAGTTGTTATCTAGCTCAAGTGCTACCTACCGGTGTAATTTACTTGAGGAACAAAGACCTTGAACACTTGTTTCTAGTCTCCTTGGAAAGGTATACATGCTAGAACCTTGACTCTCCGATTAAATTCGCGATTAGTTGCTAAATATGTCACATATGGTTGAATTATTGATGTATGTGGTGAAAAAGAGGCTTGGACCATGATTTTCCATTTTTATTGGAATTTTTACATCTTTCCTATAATTTTTCTAGTGCTTAAAAATTGGGGCTTTGATGTTTATAATGGGAAGTTAAGGTAGTGAAGCAAGCCAAAAATAAGGAAATTAGCAATTGATTGCAAGAATCCCAGATTTCTGGAAAATTGCAGTTCAGTTCTGCCCGGTTTTAGTACTCATAGTTAGAGGCCGAATTAGGCTTGGAATAAAACATGAAAGTTGTATATAATGGCATTTTATATGTGCCTACAAACTTTCAGCCCAATCGGAGTAATGTAGACTGAGAAAAGACCAAAATACTCTCGCTGCCCAAGGATGCATTCCGGTGACCCGTGTTCGACAATTCATCCAGTTAATCGTGTTTGTTCACTATGATACGTACTAATTTAGCCAATGGCCAAAACATGAATTAGTGTTCTGTCTTAGCTTTTAAATGCCTCCAAGAACACCTTAATCGGACCTTGGTAACCTGAGATATAGCCATTTAAATGTAGTGCGGTTAATTTGCCAACTAGTTGGATTTTGGTTCTGTAAATTGGGAATTTGACTAGGTTTCATTGGAAACTGGACTAAGTGATCTTCATGAAAATTGTAGCCCTGTGTCTTAGCTTCGAAACGGCATAAGATTCATCCCAATCCGATAAGCGTAGCCTCGGATGTGTTCTTTCCGCAACCACACGTCAAATCTGTCTTTTGCTAGATTGCATTTCCGCACTTGTTATTAGTTTAATTCTTGTTCTTATATTGTTTTGAGCCTATGGAACGGCTACTGACTTGAATCTATGATATGTATGACTTAGGGATTGGTTGAAGAAAAATAATGAAGCCATACATGGCTGGAAAATAGGCAAACACAAAGGGCGTACTGCCCAAATTTTCGCTTAAGAGCTAAGTTTCTATTTCAACTTATATATTTTCGATTGGAAAATCCTATGGCTGTTTTTCCATCTTAAAACATGATCCTTCTTCAATTGGAAACTCCAAATATTTACTTACTCTTACCCAAATAAAGATGAGTGGTTTAGGGTTTTTCTTGGGTATTTTGTCCTCCATTTTACATGAATTTCATTAAGGCATTTAGTCTATAATATCTACTTGAATATGAGATGATTTTGAACCATATAAACGATTCCGAAAACAGTATTTCTTAGCCTATCTAGTTGGATTCCGACTTGTCGTTAGTTCAAGGATTTCCATTGGAAAATTTTATAACCCTTTTGAATTTGGTTTCTCGCTTGGATTACGAAACCCTAATTATTTCCGACCACAGATTCAAATACCCTCTTTTCACTTAAGAATCATCTTTATACATCCTACTAGTAATTAGTCGGACTTCCTTTAATTTTACCTAGTTGATTTACTAGATAACTTGTAATATGTTCTCTTGCTTAATTTTAGGTTTCATTGGTGATTGAGGAATTGGACGTTATTTTGCTTGTACAGGTGAGTGTTCCTTGTTTGTTATATTTCCTTGACTTATTGGCTTGTTATTATTGATTGATAATGTGTTAAGTGCTTTCAATGATTGGCCAAAACGAGTTTTCTAGGCGAGTGTGTACTTTATCGCACTCAGCCTAAATGATTGTGAAAGTTTCAATGATTGAACGATTGAAATGTTACTTGTGCATGAATGTAAGGCTTTTGGCTGAACTGGCCACTGCCCCTTGTTACCGATCGACTCGAGCCAGAAGCGGACTCGGTCGGGAGATTTGGTTACCTGGGTGAACGTTTGGTATACTCGAGTATTACCTTGTAGGTTGGTGGAGGTTGGTGGAGGTTGGTGGAGCCTGGCCAATGTCCAGGAAATGGTGAATGAAATGAACGAATGAACGAACGAACGAGGGTTTTATTGACAAAAATGCATTTTCAAATGATTGAAGGTATAAGGGAATGAAAGGAGAATGAATGAATGAGCGAATGAATGAATGGCTCCTTGAGAGCACGTATCCTTTTAATGAATGTGTTTATCGCTTTGTATTGTAAATATTTTCTTGAATTATGGGTTAATGTATTGGGTTTATTACTTGTATATGTGTTCGGAACCTCACTGAGCTTTCAAGCTCATCCCTTTAGTTTTGTTTTCCTTAACAGGGGACGGCGAGCAGGATGAGAGCATAGACTAGCCAGTTTAGTTCTGTTGTAATGGTTCTCGCCCTAGTGCTCTTGAACGGGAGAAGTCCTTGAATCGTACATTGAAGATTAAGGAGAAGCTTTGTAATATCTCGCATGTAAGATTATACGTCTTTTGGATGGTACAGATGTTAATGTATAAGTTTCCGGCTTTAATTTTGGTAGACTGCCTTTCTCAATTCTTGTCGTTTATCCGATTTTAATTTGAGAACTGAAAGGATGACGAGACGGACTGAGTCCCTGCGGAGAGTGGAGCAGGCGTCCACTAAACTCTCGGTTCACCTAAGGGGAAGTGGCCGTCACACCATATAATTCAGTTTTTGCAATCATTTCAGGCTAATCATTCAAATTCAGGCAAATTTAAATTCTCAATATTTAAATGATAAGCGGTGTGAGTAAAAGGTACACACTGCGACCTCAGCAGTTATAATTATTCAGTTCCATAAGGGAGCAATTCACATAATGTGCAACAAAACATGCACTATGACACTTACCAATCACAAACAAGAAGTAGATTTATAATTTTTTTTTTTATTAATATGCCCCCAATGAGGGTTTAGCTGTTCCATGTGAGATATCTTAAGGTCTCTTGAGTGCTTGAGCAAATAATTTACAATCACGCACTATCACTTATAAATTCTCTTATAACAAAGAGATCGTAAACTTTACAATCAGAAAATGTCAGGAATAGAGCAGATTACTTGCCTCAAATTCAAGGTCAAAGCTGGTGTTAATAAACGCAGAAAACTGATTTTCCTTTCATAAGGCAAGTTTTTCTAAAAATGGTCATCAATTATCGAAGGGTAGTGAGAGTTTCTTAAGAAACTCACTTCACTTCAAGTTCAAAAATTCAGTTTTAAGAGCAATTTTTGAAAATCATATCTTACACTCTGAAGTAAGTCCAAATTTGGAAAATTGACACCGTTGGAAAACTAGTTCAACGGGTACTAAAAGTTCCTAGAAGACACATTTTCTAAGATTCTAAATGGAAAATACTCAAATTTCAGCTTAAGTGGCTGATTCGCACCACACGACAGTTTCAATCTTTGGTTTTCGGCAAATTTTGAAATCGGAAAAAAATTCACAGAAAGTAACTGCCTCTGAAAATTTGTTAACCTAAAATCCTAGAATTCCAAGCAAAGTTTCAAAAACACAAAAAGCGAACTAGAATCGGAGTTTGAGCTCAAGATATTGCACTCAAAGTTGGTTAAAATTGAGGACTGTTTGATCCATTTTCCAGATTTGGAAGGGCAACTTCAGTATTTTGTTTGTATATCAAAAAAGTCTTAGAATGATACAAAAATTGGTACAATTCAACTCCTATAGGAGGACTACTCCTCTATCAAATTTCATATGAAAATTCGCAAGGGAAGTTAGTTAACTAAACTACCAAAGTTCAAGAAATTTTCAAGGCAAATCTGTTTTCTTGCTTTCCTTTTCTTTTCAAACACTTGGTCCAATGAAATCAACTCAAATCTGACTCATTTGTGAAACAAAGGTCTAAGAAACATCCAACATACATTTGGTAGGTGATTGACCTCAGAATTTTGAAAACAACAAGTTCCAAGTCAAGCTAGGCCATTCGGCTAGCCAAAATTAGGGTTTTTCAGATTTGGTACAGTTCGGGAATTGGACTATATCTCACTCACTCAATTCAACTTGAAATTGAGTATGGTTGGTGGTGTTGGAAACTACATTCAACAGGTTACATTTTATTAGAAGAAGTCGTTTTGAAATTCAGTTGGCAAATAAGAGAAAATGGAGCCACAAGTTACAGCTTCTATAATTTTCTCGGTTGCACTGACAGAACAGGGCAGTCGACTTTGATTAGTCACTACAGATGAATCACTTCGAATTAAAAGGTGCATGATACACTGTTAGAAAACTATGGATGTATAGTTTCATATGCCACAAATGGCACTTGATTTCGATGTCCGAGCAGAGAGTTATGATCATTCAAATGTGTTCTGTCCAGAACACCCGAACAAAGTTTTCCAGATTTGTACAAATTTTTGAAATTTCAACTTTTACCCAACCAATTCACATGATTTTTGGTGGAAACTTTCCACACATCCTACACAACATATCTACATCAGATTCAAGGTCATTTGAGCATTAAAATTTTGGATTAAAGCTTCAAGAAAAACAGGGCAGAATTCGGCCTCTTCCTATACAATCTTCCTTTAGTTTTCCTTTCACTTTTCTAACTTATATCCACTTAATTAACACATAATTAACACCAACAACACTCATAATCACCATATCAGTCCAATATATCCATTGTGGGATTTCATAGAGCCCACTCCAATATTTAAACTCAATCCACAATAATAACCATGAAGCTACAAGCTTACTAGAACCAAGATTAAGAGACCGGACGATTACCTTCTACTCCTTGGTGTAAAATCATAAATTTTGCACCTCCAAGACCCAAGAAAAACCGTGAGAAAGATGCTTCCTTCCTAGTCCAAGTGAAGTGGAAGTTGTGTGGTGAATTTGGAGTGAAATGGTTGGAAGATTCGAAGTGAAATGAAGTGGAAATTTTGTTCTTCTTCCTAAGCTAAGTTTCAGCCAAGCTTGAGAGGGAAGAGAGAGAGTATGGCTGGTGATGAAGCTTCTTGGAGAAGCTTGGTAGTTGGTGGTTCAAATTTAAGCAAAAGTCAACTTTGAATAGTGTTTCCCGCGCGCGTGTTTCATTTCCGTTTTCTTTCGGGTTTGTTTCACTTATGTACTAAACCTTCAATGTACTTCCTTTAATACTATTATTATTCACTCTTAGTAGTCCAAAACAAATTTCTAAAGTCCTTCAATTAGTCGCGCGCGTGAAAACGTGAACTTCCGACTTGCGCGCGTTAAAGCGTAATTTCTAAGAAATTCTTGTAACAATATTATAACTAACTAATACTAAGGTAATTAAGCATAAAAATACCTATTTTAAGACTAACGCATGAGTTCTCAAATCTCCAAGGTCACTATACTCTCAAATCGACTATTGCCTCCAAACGCGTATTCACTAAATCTCGCTAAACGAGCTTCCAAAAATTAAATTTATTAATGGGACCTTTTAAAAATATATGCAAGTCACAGTTCCATGAATGGTTCTAAAAGGGTTGAAATAAATTATTCGGAGAAAACGGGTGGATAAATATTTAAATAAGGCAATAGTATGAGTTTAAAATAAGTAAATTTTTTGGTCCTCACAGAATCAGCTTTTGGACAAAACATGAAATTTCAGATCAATTGGATCATTTTAGCTTATGATTTGGCCAGAGCACTCCTGACTGCGCAAAAAATCTAATTTTCCTGACCTATTTTTTATGTGTTTCTGATTGTCCATTTTTTACCCTGAAAATGCCAGAACTAGGTGTCGATGTCTTCATAGGAATGGTAGGTCTATGTCTTATCTTCGAAACGCCATAAAATTTACCTCGATCCGATATACCTAGCTATAGTTATGACCAAAACACCGAAGGATGACAAATCTGCCACTTATAATTTCTTCTCTAAACTGGTTTCCATTTTTGATATCCATGGTGGTAAGTTATTATTTGGTTTGTTTAGTTGGTTTTGAGGCCTTGAATAGATATATGTTGTTGGTTATCACTTGTGGTTGGATTGGAGGTTTGTTGGCTTGTGAATCCAAGTTGTACTTGGATGGAAAAATGGATAAATACAAAGGGCATACTGCCCAACTTTTTGCTCGAAAGATAAGCGAGTAAACTTGAAACTTGAGCGAAACTTGAGGTTGAAGTGAACTTGGATTGTCAATGGTAGTGAAGTTACCGTTAGTAGAGGTATATGAGCTGAATTTTGGCCAAAACTCGTACCCTTTAAAAGGTGAAAGTAGCGACCACTCAAAATATGTTTTCCTCGTCTTTTAGACTACTTTGCGAACTTAAAAGTTTTACTTGCTTCCTTACCAAAACTAAATAAGCAAGCATGAATTTTCTAGAGTTTGATAAGTAACATGAAAACTACTAAACGAGTTTCATTTACTTGATTTTCTCTAAGCGAAACTCCTAAGTTTCGAACCCTAATTGATTTCAAATTCTTAAATGATATTTTATCGCAGATTTGGACTCCAAACAAGGAGTTGCACCTGAGCGTGATTATAAGAAGCACTAAGTCTTTGGTGAGTGTTTCCAAATACATGATTGAACTTGATACTTGATTTAAATGCATTACCAACGTGGTCAGATGTTATTTGATTGGTTTGGACGGGCAAGGGTGTACTTTATCGCACTTACCCTAAAGTGATATATTCTTGTTCATTGGTTGCAATTAACTTGATATACATGCATATAACTTGAATACTGTCTGGAATTCCAGAAACCCTGTGGCTAGTTACTCGAGTCGAGCCAGCAAGGGCCTGGTCAATTAGGTAACGAACCCTGGGTCTCTAGTTTTGTCAAGTGGAGTGTTATCTCCTCGTCTAATCAGTATATTCGAGTATTACCACCAGTGTTTATCTGGGAGTTCGGGCCGGTAAGGGGTTTGATTGGTAGATGGAGATTGGAGTTAAGTGGTGTACTATTGGAATAGTTACCTTACTTGAAAGTTGACGGAGTGTCAACAACTACTTGATCAACCTATGGTGGAGTTAGTTTGCAAAAGCAACTGTATTTTTTACTTGAAATGTTGAATACTTAATGATTGGCCATACGAAGTGTTATTGCTCATTTTCTTGACTTGTTATGCTCGTTACTCTACTACTTTGATACTTTCATTTTTAAATAATGGTCAACTTACTATTTGGAACCTCACTGAGCTTTAACTCACTCTATTAGATTTGTTTTCCTTACAGGTGATACGAGGGAGGGCGTGAGGTTGGTACAGGCTAGCATAGTCTAATTTTTGAAATTTTACAATTGTACTCGCGCTAGTGCTCGATTAGGGTTGAATGTATCTGGAACCCATATCTTTTGTTATTTTTTGGATTGTATGAATGTTTAGGATAGAAATGAATGTAAATGTACGTTCCAAACTTGGGAACTATTATTTCATTTACTCTGGAGATTGTAACTTATTTTATTTGAGATAAGTGAGCGAGTCCTAGCGAGAGTTGGCCAGGCAGTCTGCTAAACCCTGGGGTACACTCTAGTGGGAGGTGGGGTCGTCACAGGTGGTATCATAGCCTAGGTTTGAATTGGTTTGGGTAGATTGAGCGATGCATATATGATATAGCTTGTTTCTGATTGCCTAAATGTGAAACCCTAGAGAATAGGTGCGTAACCTAGTTATATTTGTCTAAATTGTTTATTCTTGTGATGTTACTTATAATGTAGGCTATGGAGGGTAATGGTGCGGTGGGAGTGCTGAGCCATCTCGGCCAGTACCTACCCACCAGGAGCATCTCGAAGGGCCTATATGTCGAGTACTTACCTACCAGGAGCATCCCGGAGAGCCCGTATGTCGGTGGTCTCCAGCGCGTAAGATTCGACATTGTGACTGCTGAAGGACCTACTCCTACCCCGATAGGATAGTTCTCGCTATTGTCGACAAGCAGAGATGATTAGGTAGTGCCAATCGTAGATGCCAGATAGAGATAGAGCATCTACAGGTGGTTCTATGAGTACAGGGGGCTAGGATTTGAGAGCTTGAGGCTTCGGTTCTCGAAGAGCAGGAGTGAACTAATGCCTTCTAAGAGCAGGCTCAGGAGGTTAATGGTCGCCTTGTTCAGGTAGTCAGGGACATGAGAGATCGGACTGACAATATTTTAACTGAGTATGGGGCCTTGGTAGAGGATGTAGTACAGAACTTGGCTGAGGACGGTCAAGGGAACGCAGTCCCTAGCGATCCTGAGGAGGAGTCAGCTGCACCCGAGAAGGAGGCAGAGTCGGTCGGGTCGGTGACTAGCTAGACTAGGAGTCTAGGGTTTTGAGGGATTGCATGAGATAGTTAGGGACATAGTTGGGATAACACATCATCTTTTGTTTTTGATATTGACGTGTTAAAGTTGATGTATATAGCACTTGTTTTTGTTCTATGTTCCTTGGCTGTTATAAACTTTTGACTTTATTAGGTTGGCATGTACAACTCTTTCTAACTTGTTATGTGACTTATTTTGTTATGTTATAAAGGAAATGTTTATTTTAAATGTGTTCTATTGCTTTTGCTTTATGAATTGGAAATGCTTTTATTGAGCTTTACAGCTATTTTATTTCGCTTATAATTGTATAGTCTATTACTCAAAAGAGACATGGAAGGTAGAAGAAGTCAAGGGCGTGAAACTGGACGTGGTTCTAACCGTGGCCGTGGGACTAGACAGGCACAAGAACCAGTACGAGAATCGAGAGAGGAGAGAGGTGAAACGGTCAAGCCACAACTTGGACCCCGAGCTGAAGGGGGGATCAGGTGGCAACGACCATTCAACAAATGACCAATATTCTTGCTCAACTGGCAGAGCAGCAGGGTCAAATCCCTGTTAATCAATCTAGGGACCCTGAAATGGGGCAAGACAGGGCCCTAGAGCGATTCCAAAAGTTTTCTCCTCCTAAGTTTCTTGGGGGACTGGGCCCTGGGGTAGTTGAGAGGTGGTTGGAGATGATGATCAATATTTTTGCTGTCTTAAACTATACGGAGGATAGGCAGGTGCATTTTTCTGTATTTCAGTTTGAAGGACCAGCCAGAGTCTGGTGGAATGTAGTTAGGGCTAAGTGGGAGAGAGAGGGGACCGCATGGACCTGGTTAAATTTCGTGCGTGAGTTTAATGAGAAATATCTCCCACCGATAGTCCAGGAGAAAAGGGAGGATGATTCTATTAAACTCCGTCAGGGAACTCTAAGTGTATTTGAGTATGAGACTCAGTTCACTAAGCTATCTAAGTTTGCTCACGAATTGATAACTACGAAGCAAAGGAGGGTAAGGAGGTTTGTACAGGGACTCAATGTGGAAATATAGGAGGCTACAGGAGGCCTTGGCGGAGGTCCTGGAGAAAGCTCAGAGAATAGAAATTGCCAGGGCACAAATGAGGGTTTTTCATGCAAAAAGGAGAGATGCGCCTAGTGGAAGTCATGGGCAAGTACATAGTGATCGGGGTATGCCACATCCTAAAGTTGGTCGAGGAGCTGGCGGTGGAAGGTTTACGGGTATATCTAGGGGAGTTACTCCGAGAGGAGCCCCAGGTGGAAGGGGACAGGCGAGAGGTGCCGCGCAGGGAGGTCAGACATCCACCCCTCAAGTGTCTTGTGGGTACTATGGAAAATCTAACCACACCGAGGATAATTACTGGAGAAAGGCTCGAAAGTGCTTAAGGTATGGAAGTACTGAGTATCAGATCGCCAATTGCCCACTGATTAGTGATGCCCAGTCAGCTGGCAAATCAAACCCTAAACCAACCAACATAGGAGGGACCAGGCCAAGGGTAGGTGCCAGCCAGAGTGTACGCTTTGGACCAGCAATCGGTACCTGAACCATCGGAGGTAGTAGAAGGTACGATTCTTGTTTTCCATTGTTTGGCCAAAATTTTGATTGACCCTGATGCAACCCAATCTTTTGTTACCCCCACATTTATGTCTGGAATTGATGTGAAAGCCGAGAGGCTACCATATGACTTAGAAGTAAAAACACCTACGGGTAACCAATCTTTACTTGCCAACGAGGTGTATAGAAATTGTAATATTTGGGTTGATGAGCGAAAATTGGTAGTTGACCTTATAAGTCTGGCCATTAAGGGGTATGACGTTATTATAGGAATGGATTGACTAGTTCATTATCATGCTCGGGTAGATTGTCGAACAAAGGTGGTCGAGTTTTGCATACCCGGTGGAGACAACTCTAATACTAGATGTAAAGAGTATTCTAACCTCATCTGCCCTTATTTCCAGAATTAGGGTTAGGAAATTGTTAAGTAATGGGTGTGACAGCCTCACCTCCCCCTAGGGCGTACCCAAGGGTTTGGCAGACCGCCTGCCCAACTCTCGCCAGGACTCAGTCACTATTCATGAAAACTTACAAATAAAAACCCTCAATAAAAAAATGATAGTTATTACAACCTTTAACATATACACTCATGGTCCTCCAACATCCACACGACCTATAAATACAATTAAAGAATCAGACTTACAAAAATCGAACCAAACAAGCTGGCTCGATATCTATGAGGTACACGCTCGAGTAACCAACAATCTTAGAAGAAATCGAGGCTTTCCTCAAATCAACCTCTCATGTTCTCATCCCTGTAAGGAAAACAAATGGCGTGGAATGAGTTAAAAGTCCAGTGAAGTTTCAAGAAAACAGGCAGGTAATATAACAGGTAAGACCATATGCCGAATATCAAGAAACAAGTCAAAACTCAAATAGATCATGACCCAGTACATAGTTAAGCACGTAGCCAAATAGATCATGCAAAAATGTGTAGTAAAAAATACATTCATGGCAAAGGATATAGGTCGCTCTTAGGAGCAAGTTCCACTGCAGCTTGAACAAGGTCCGTTGACTCTCCGTCAACCACTCAAGCATAACGTCTGTAGATCACCACTTTACACCAATTTTCGTCCACCATACATACCTCTTACCGGGCCCGAACTTCAAAGAAGTACCCAAGGTTCATCGATCTCCTCTACCAAGCCCTTGCTGGCTCGATTCAACCAACTAACTCTAGGTTGGACTTATAGTCCCAGATATTCAGTAATTCAGGATATGGCTTTTAGCCCCAAGTATTCAGATAATCAAGATTGGAGTCGTTGGTTGTTATCCAATGCTCACACAGTAAAGCTTGGAGACGTTAGTTGTCACTTTACGCTCCGTATTCAAAAATAAACAATGATGGTAATATTCGAACATACCAATTAGTCGAGGAGATAACGCTCCACTCGATAAAACAGGATAGAGGTACTGAGACGGGATGAGAGGCGCCTCCCACTCGGATGGAGTGTGGTACATGCTACCGCTCAGCACTAGTGTCGACGAGATAACTCTCCAATAGAATTAATCAGGATAAAAGTACTGAGACGGGATGAGAGGCATCTACCACTCAGGTGGAGTGTGGTACATGCTACCGCTCAGCACTTACAAGTCAAGTACAAGCACCAACACAAGTATAGGTCAATCAAGCGTAATCGAGTATAAGATCATTCAAGAAGGGGAGGCCGAGCGCGATAATGACACACTCGCCTAGCCAGAATCAAGTCACAAGTAATGTCCAGCAATTCACATTCTCAAGTATTCCAAGTATTTCAGGTCAATATACAGGTCATATACAAATCAAGTTACTTGTTCATGCGTGAAGGAGATATTAAGTGTTTAGTCAAGTCGGGTCAATTGAGTGTACATAAGAGGACACTCGCCTAAACTGGTTCAAGTCACAAATAAGTTCAACATATCATGTTTCAAGCATTTCAAGTATTTCAAGTCCAAACAGTTGAAAATCAGGTGGTTAAGAACCCTGATCAAACAAGAAAACTGAAAGAAAGTTGCAGAAATCAGAAATTTTCTCAGCAAGTCCAGCCACAAATCCGTCCGACAATCCGGCCAGAAATTCGGCCAGAAAGTGGCCGGATTCTGGCCACTTTTCAGTTGTAACAAAATGGCTGACACATGTTTTAACAAAATCTCACAAATTTAGTCGAGTTAGGTCAAGTGTGATAAAGTACACACTTGCCTATGAGACAAGAAATCAAGTACCTAGCATTGTCTAACAACAATGAGCATGTAACACGTAAGTCGGTGGGATAACCACCCAAGTGACCAACAAGTCAAGTGCAAGCAAAGCATTTCATTTCATATCAATATCACGAAGTGAACTACAAAGAATCGAGTATGATGAAGTACATCCTCGTCCTAAAGATTATCAATTCAAGAGCAATTACTTTAACCAAGTAAGCATGTTATGCAAGCAAGAAGACATTTCACGTAAATATTTTCATGTAATTGGAACACTCACCAATCAATTGTCACCCTTCACTTTAACCCTGGTTCGTCCTCTTAAACTCTCTCGAGTTTTGTGGTCACATATTATATAAAAAGGCTAGCAATACAAAGCCAAAATACATGAAGAAATTAAGGTTTCTAAGACTTCATTTCCTTTAACTTAAACCTCAATTCCACTCATAAACCATACCCAAAATGATTTACCAACTCCAACCTTAAAGTGGGAATTGAAAGTAAAAACGGTTCTAAGAGAACAGAATTTTCCAGTTTTTGTGCAATATTATTTGAAAAATCATATCTCAAGTTTCTTAAGTCCAAAATTTATAAACTTTATACCATCGAAAAACAGACTCAAAGATTTAAAATTTCATAGAAGATACATTTGTAAGATTCAGTCCACAAGTTAGTCAAATTCCAGCCTCAATTTATTGCTTCATCTAGTCAAAAGACAGAACAGGTATGAAAAATCAGTCAACTTTGAAAAATCACAGATATTCATAGAAATTGAGAAAATTTATGACATTTTCACAGTAGAAAGTACTCTGAATCTAGTTTCAAATATAACAAACGGAACTCAATTCTGACTTTTCTACAGCAAGATATAACAGATTTCCTAAGACTGTCCAAGGTTCCCTGCGGACAAATTCTCAGCAGCACTTCCTTTGTATTTATCAATTTTTTTCCAGCCAATTCAAGGCTTCATTCTTACCACAAAACAGTCTCAACTCAAGCATATACATACCAGGCCAATAACTCACTAAATCAAGCAAAGTGGTTGTTTGGACCACTAGTGTTTAGCCAAGTTTCTTAACAATGTTTAGCCAAGTTTCTTAGCCTTAATTAAGGTGCAAATGAACCACAAAATCAAGGAGAAACCTCCTACTTCAAAGCCGATCAGCCAAGAGAAACAAAACAGTCCACTAGTTCTCATGCAACACCAACCTTCATCCTATCATTGTTTTTCACTTAAACAACATGTCAAGTGTTATCCCTAACTTCAAAAGGATCCAAAACATGTTAACACATCAAGAAAAATCATAAACAAAGCTCGAACATTTCATCAAACACATGGTATGCTAACCAACCAACCCTACTACCACATGGAGCCTGGGTCCGGGAATGGTGGATTTTTGACTGGACACCTGGTGTGAACTTGGACCCTTACGTACCTTGCTGCCAGCGAGTAGTGGCACGCCTCATTTTTTGGTTGCAGAATTCCTGGGATGGGATAGGTGGAATAGGGAACGCCTCCTGCAATGGCTCCCGAGCCACCTTGTGGATGTGATTGCGGAGGTTCCCTTCGACCTTGATGGGCAGGACCAGATCATGTGGGCAGGGTCGAGTGCGGAGTGCTTCTCACTCACCTCTGCATGGGAGATATGTCGGCGGCGCCGAGGGCCTTCTCCATGCATAGTTTGGTTTGGAATAGGGGGGTGCTGCTGAAGATGTCTATATTTGCCTAGAAACTCTTTCACAACTTTGTCCCTTTAGATTCGGTCCTCCGACGGAGAGGACTGCCCATAGGTTTGGGGGCACTTTGGTACCATGTTCGGCATGCCACGCTTACCGCTTGATGAATTTCAGCTTCTATGGAGGAAATGGTTCACCTCGCGTCCTCGCATCCCGCCACACCATATTCGATGTATTCTTCCTATACTTGTATCATGGTTCCTCTGGCAGGGATGAAATAAGGCGCGGTTTGAGGGACAAGAGTTTTCGGCTCGGAGGGTTGTATGGGAGGTGGCTAATTTCGTTGAAGAATTGGGGCGAGCGAGGAAGCTTGAGAGGGCACAGTTCTATGGGGATCTGGATAGCGACTGGGTGAGTAGGGCAATCACGAGCACTCAAACATGGCAGGCAGTGGTGGTAACATGGGTGAGACCCCGTGCCCCTTGGTACAAACTGAATACGGTTGCTAGTGTAGTCAACGGGAGGGCTAGTGGAGGAGGGGTACTGCGAGACTCGAATGGTAGACTGGTATTCACCTTCTACAAGGAGTTTGGAGAGAAGGGAGTGTTGCAGGCTGAGGCGTTAGCAGTGTTGGAGGGGTTGAGTCTGTGTGCGGCAAGAGGATTGGGTGGGGTCCTGGTGGAGGTGGATTCAGCAGTTTTGGTGTCGCTAGTCAAGTCATCAGCACTAGGAGGTTGGTCATATTGCAATGTGCTACGAAAGATACGCAGGCTTCTGGGTCAGGTGTCCGGTTCATTCCAGCACGTCTTTCGAGAAGCAAATATGGTCGCGGATAAGATGGCTGCTCTGCAAGGGTTTCCGAATATGGTCTTTGACTCTATCTCTCTTCTTCCGAATATGGGCTTTGGATGCTAGAGAATTTCCATCTGTGAGGCTAGTACGCTGTTAGTGGGTTGGGCTCTCCCAGCCTATTCTCAAGCTTTTCTGTAACCTTTTCCCGTTTCTGGGACTTTAATAAAAGTTTGTTTTTCGTTAAAAAAAAAAAAACAACCCTACTACCACTTGTCGAGTTCAAGAAGTTTCACCACAAGTATATCCTCTCAACTCCTACTTTACCATCAAAACTTCAAACACATGATATAACACAAGAAAGCTAGGATTTAAGAGTCATATACCTCTCTTATGTGAAGTTTGAACCATCAAAACAAACCACCAAAACCAAAGCTCCAAGCTTGAATCACATACTAGGGTTGAAGGTTGTTCACTCCACTAACTCAAACTCTTTCTCTTTTGATCTTTGCTCAAGATCAAGCTAGGGTTAGAAAGCAAGAAAATGGAGTTTTCTCTCTTCCTTTGGAAGCTTAAGAAGGTTCGGCCATAAGAAGAAATAATGAAGCTAAAATTGGTTTAAATTTCTTCTAATCCTTTGGTCAAACAAGATGTGTGATTAGGGTTTTGCCACATGGCCCAATCTTGGCCCTTTCTTCGTTTAATCTATGACTAATGAAGTTTCTACCCTCCAAATGTTCCAATACCTAATTAACACCCTTAAACCATTAAATAAAGTCTTACACATAATAAAAGGGATATTTGATCATAATGCATGTGGTAAAATAAAACAATGGCAACTCAAGAAAATGTTACAATTCAAGTAAAAGGTAATCAAATGCAATGCAAGGAAATATCATAAAGTGATTTAGTCTTAGGGAAATGCAAGTGATTTAGGAGAATTTATATTTTTAAGTGAGGGTTCTTACAGTCAACATGTACTAACTTATATCAAGAAAATGAGTTAAACTTGACTCACTTATAAAAATATCTAGGAAATTAAGGTAATAAAGTAAAGTAAAGAAAATGTGCTCATAGAAATATGATAAAATAAAGATAATTTTCGGGGTTCTCACAATGGGGCACCGGGGTATCTAGCTTTTCTAGTTAACACCCCAGGAGAAAAAGGTAAACTAGTAGAGATGCCGGTGATAAGTGAATATTCAGATGTGTTCCCGAATGACTTGGTGCCATTGCATCTCAAAAACATCTTATCGGATTGCGCCCGCGAAACTTAAGGAGTTGAAATTTCAATTGCAAGACTTGCTAGAACGAGGATTTATACATGAGAGTGAGTCACTTTGGGATGCTCCAGTGCTATTTGTCAAGAAGAAGGATGCGAGTTTGAGGTTATGCATTGATTATCGAGGGTTGAATGCAGTGACCATTGAGAACAAATATCCTTTGCCTCTCATTGACGAGTTATTTGACCAACTACAAGGGGCTATGGTGTTTTCTAAGTTAGATCTCCGACAAGGATATTATCAATTGAGAATTAGGAAGGAAGATGTGCCAAAAACTGCCTTTAACACTCGATATGGACATTTCAAATTTGCAGTGATGCCTTTTGGCATAACCAATGCCCCAGCTGCATTTATGGATTTAATGCATCGGATGTTTAAACCTTATTTGGATAGGATCGTGGTGGTATTTATTCATGATATTCTGGTGTACTCTAAGACAAAGGAGGAGCATGAGCAATACTTGAGAATAGTATTGCAAATCCTGAGAGAGCACCAGTTGTTTGCTAAGTTTAGCAAGTGTGAATTTTCGCTAGAGAAAATATCATTTTTAGGCCATATGATCTCAAAGGATGGACTTACTGTAGATCCGGCTAAAATGGAAGCTGTTGCCAAATGAAAACGGCCGGAGAATCCTACTGAAGTTTGAAACTTTTTGGGTCTAGCGGGGTATTACTGTGACGACCCCACCTCCCCCTAGGGCGTACCCCAGAGTTTGGCGGACCGCCTGCCCAACTCTTGCCAGGACTCGTTCACTCTCTTCAAATAAAATAAGCTATAACCTCAAGAATAAGTGAAATAACAGTTCCCAAACTTGGAATGTATACCTACATTCGTTTCTATCCCAAACATTCATACAATCCCAAATATAACAAAAGTTGTGAATTCCAGATACATTCAACCCTAACCAAGCACTAGCGCGAGTACAATCGTAAATATTCAAAAACTAGACTATGCTAGCCTGTACCAGTCTCACGCCCTCGTTCGTATCCCCTGTAAGGAAAACAAAACTAAAGGAATGAGTCGAAAGCCCAGTGAGGTTCCCAAACAAGTAATCAATCAATTTAAACAAGGACATTAGTCATTGAAGAACAATTAATCGAGAAAACATTCACCAGATAAAAGCAATGAAAACACATTCATTAAAAGGATACATGCTCACGTGGAGCCATTCGTTCATTCATTCGCCAACCATTTTCCTTATCCCTCCAATTATTAGAAAAACATTTGCAAGTGAAAACTCCTCTAGTGTTCTTGACATTCATTCATTGATTTCATTTCCCGCCACTAACCAATTCACTGGCCAGTTCTCCACCAACCTTCGTGGTCATACTCGAGTATGCCAAAACACTGTCCCAGGGTCACCAGCCTCCCGACCGAGTCCGCTTCTGGCTCGAGTCGACTGGCAATGAAGGGGAATGGTCCAGTTCAACCAAAAGGCTTACATTCATGCACAAGTTGCATTCAATCATTGAAAATTCACTTTTTGGCTTGGGTCGAGTGTGATAAAGTACACACTCGCCCATCGAAAATCCATTTAGCAATCCTTGGGCTTGGAAATCATTTAATATTCAAGCAAACATTCACAAATAGTCACATAGTCACTTATTGTACAAACCCACAAGGAACACTCACCAATATGAGCAAGAGATATGTCAAAAGTTTCCATCCGGGTTGTACTTCGGATCACCAAAGAAACCGAGATCAGTCAAAATAAGGTATTATGGTTCAACTAATCAAAATCTAGATGAACCAACAAAAATCCAGAAATTACTAGTGCAAATATGAAAATACAGTTTTAGAGTGAATAATAACATTTGAACTTCCAAATCACGAAAAATCTTGAGTCATTTCTCAAATTCAAACATAACGAAAGAAAATTCCAGGAATACGTAGTTGAAAGAACAACCAATCCCAAATTGAAGTGAGCAAATATAATTCAAAGTTTTCGAGATAAAACTAACACTTTTCATTTTAGTTGATACCAAATCTTGGTCAAAAACAACTCATATACTACTATTGAAGTGCATTCAAGGATACATATGTAACTTAAGATCCAACTAACCCTAAAATCAAACCTTACATCTTACTAATATTCATAAGAGTAAGTAATAGAAATTTGGGCAGCATGTCCTTTGTATTTAGCTATTTTCCATCCACTTAGGGCTTCATTTCTTTCCTCAGCTCAGCCCAACTTCAACATATAAGCAAGTTTAACAAGATAGCTCTTCAACTGGGCTTAATATCATCCAAATACAAGGTAATTCTAGCAATTACTCCATCAAAATCAAAGCTGGAAATCAGTTTACGGAAAACTTATAAGTGGCAGATTTGTCATCCTTCGGTGTTTTGGTCATAACTGTAGCTAGGCATATCGGATCGAGATAAATTTGATGGATTTCAAAACTAAGACATAGACCTACATTTATTATGAAGACCTCCAAAGCCAAATCATGCATTTTAAAGGTCAAAAATTGAAACTTCAGAGAAAACAGAAAGCTGTCGGTTAAACAGGCATTTGGACAGTCAGGGGTATTTTAGTCATTTCACAAGCTATAGTGCTCCGATTGAGCTGAAATTTTCTAGGTAGAAAGCTAACTCAAATCCCTACAACTTTCTTGCTTTAAGTAAGAACTAATTTGGCCTTTATCATGGACGAATATGCAGTTCCAATTGGGTCCAAAAATAGGACAAAATCACTACCAAATGCTGGAAATTCAACTTTTACTCTTAACATGTCACAACCAAGCCATTAATCACTTCACCAAATCCATATCCTAGCTCAATAACATCACTTACTAGTTAAACAACACTAATTAAAACTGAAAAATGCAAACCCTAGCTGAAAATTCTATTACACCATCAAAAACTAGGAAATCAACCATAGCAAGCCAAGATTGAAAGCTTCTATACCAAATTTAGCAAGATTAAGCAAGAGAAAAGGAAGTTTCTTACCAAAGTACCTTGTAACCTCAAGAAAGATGGTAGCTTAGTACTTTTCCTTCCAAAATCACTCCACCAACACCTTGAAATCTACCTTAGTTAGCACTTTTATGCAGTAGTTTCCAAAACTAACGGTTGAAACTCAAGATTCAAGCTTGAAATTGAAGTTGAAGTTGAAGGTGTCTATTTGGTCTTTCTCTCAATATTTTCGGCCAAGAGGAGCAAGGAATGAAGAGATTTTTAGTCCAAAATTCCAAGATAAAGACCAAAGAAGTCTTGGTCAAAAGTTGCATAGATGTTCAACGCTTGGCACCACCAAATTTTTTCTTCTTTTTGGTTTCTTTTCCTCTTGTTTTTAGGTCAAATATTTTGGCTGCTTTAAGGGTTAATTAGAGGCTGATTAGCTGAAATAAAACCAAGAGGATTAGGGCAAGAAAGTAGTGGTCAAGTGGAGTACTCGATCGGTAGCAAACGGTGCGCTTCGGTTCAAGCATATTTTTCTTAACTCGCGAGTACTAGTGTTTTAACTTATGATTCACTAACTTATTAATAGCACTTCTAATCACACACTTCCTCTTATATAAAACTCACTCATAACCACCAAATTTAATACACACACCTTACTAATTAATCACACTACCAAAATACGCCAAAACCCTCACTTACTCTAACTTGAAAAGAAAAAATAAAACTCTTGGCTCAGCTAATGAAATCACCATGAAATTTAGGGCTATAAATAGTTAAATAATCAAGTAAAGAAACATAGAAGGAAATATAAATTAATTTTTAAAAAAATGGGAGGAAATTCTAAAGGAATTTTCGGGTCCTCACACTCTCTCCCCCTTAAGAAAATTTCATTCTCGAAATTTTTACCTTCCATCGCCTCAGATGACTCCGGAGCTTGTTGCTTGTCTAAAGCATGTACCCGTGCTGGTACTTTTGGTCGGTTCCCTCTTTCATTAGCCTGTTTCGGTTTTGGTTCTATCCACTTGTTGAACACTATTCCCTCGTGGTTGTTTCTTCGGGTAGTTGCTAATTTGATGGTCGCTACTCCCACAAATCAAACACTTTCGCCCCTTCCTCCAACAATCATCCTCAGTGTGATTTGTCTTCCCACAATATCCACAGGCCAAGCGAGAAGCCACTTTTTGGCTTTCTCGAGAAATTTCCTCTTGTCCTATTTGACTTCCTTTTAAAGACCCTTCATCTAGTGTTCCTAGTGTGTATGGTGGGTAAGGTGAATGGTTCACTTTTTGCACTTTGGAAGGCATTACCTTTTCTCTAGGTTCCTCATATGTACTACTAGATGCACTCCTTTTTTGTGCTTGGAAAGCTTTTACCTGTGCCTTCGCATTCTCAATTCTTTGAACTTTCTCAAGAGCTTCCATAAAAGTATTAACTTGGACCGCCGCTAAAGCTTCCTGGATATCCAAATTCAATCCTTGTATAAACCGTTTCACTCTCCTTCGCTTCGTAACCACCAATTCAGGAGTAAATTTAGACAGTTTAGTGAATTGTGTTTCATATTCATCCACACTCTGGGTTCCCTGACGCAACCTAATAAACTCATCCTCTCTCTTTTCTTGGACCAAAGGTGGGAGGTATTTCTCATTAAACTCCCTTATAAAGTTTACCCACGTCCATGCAGTCTGTTCTCTCTCCCACTTTGCCCTAATAACAATCCACCATGCCCGGGCCGGTCCTTCGAATTGAAATACAGCAAAGTTCACCTGTCTTTACTCCGTGTAGTTCAAAGCTGCAAAGATATTAATTATCGCTTCTAACCACTGCTCAGCTGTCTCCGGATCAGGCCTTCCAAGGAATTTAGGAGGAACAAACTTTTGAAACCGCTCCAAGGCCCTATCCTCTCCTATCTCAGGGTTCCGAGGTTGACTCATTGGAGTTTGGCCTTGTTGTTCTACCAATCGAGCTAAGATATTGGTCATTTGTTGTATCGCCGTCGCCACTTGGTCCCCTGCTTCAACCCTCGGTCCACAATCTTGCTTGGCTGCTGTTTCTCTTTCATTCCTTGGTTCCTGACTTCCTGTGATTGCCTAGCCCCACGGCCACGACTAGCTCCACGTCCACGATTAAGTCTCCCCTCCATACCATTTTCTCTCTCTTTTTTTTTTCAAAAGGTGATACAATACGTAAACAAAATAAATTGGCCAAAGCGGCAAGATAAAGACAATTTTAAACCATAAAACCAAGGATAAGGAAACATGCTTAGTATATCTATAACACACCAAGTTCACAAAAATACATATCAAGTTGAACAAAATCAAGTGCAGCAAGTACCATACATGTGAGCGTTGACATGTCACGAGCAAAATACATACAGTGGCAAAACAAGAAGAAAAACACGACATGCCGTCCCAGCCACCCTAACTTACTTTCTACAACCTCAAGGTCTAACGTTTCTAGCTTAGGTCATCACTGAACCATCTGATTCCACTTCCCTCTGGCCGATCTTGTCCCACACTCGGTTAAAATATTCTCCGCCCGATCTCTCACTTCTCTTACTACCCAAACTAGACGTCCGTTGACCTCTTGTACTTACTCTCACAAAACATTAACCCGTTCTTGTTCCCCGCAAATGGAGATCTCAAGTCCTTAGCATTGCCCTCAACTCTTGAATACTCTGTGATAACCCCTGTAAGCCCCGATGCAACCAAATACAACCAAAATACTCAACCAGACAAGTAGTCAAGTAAATACAATGACAAAGAATATAAGCAATTTTAAAGCACAAAAATAGAGTAACAATAAAGTAAAAGAAATTCAAACCAATCAAACTCCCAAACTTCTTCCAAACTTGGAGTTGAATCCACCAAATAGCTTCTTCAATTGATGGTAGTGCTAACCAACTTGTACAAGTGAAGGCTCACTCCTTCCTCACCCCAAACATACTTTGGTTGAGCAAAGGAATTTTACTACTCTCCAAGTAAACCCTCAACTAGCTACAATTGAAAGCTTACCCACTCAATTAAGAACTACTTTATACAAGTGAGGCAACCTTTATCAAGGTTTTACCACTCCAAGTGATAGGTTCACCTTCACCAAGGTTTTACTCCTCCTAGAGAGTAACCTTCACTTGAGCAACCTCACAACCCAACTTTCCCAACCCCTTATACAACCAACAAAGAATATTTCTACTCAAAGATCTCACTTGTAAGCTTGTATTTAGTGTTGGCAAAAGTCTGTGTCTTCTTGTGTTTTGGGGTATTTATAGAAGGTGAGAAATGGCTCCAAAAGGCTCTCCAACGGTCAAATATTAAATGCTGTCGAAACTAGCCGTTGGCCTGTCGGACGTCCGAACCATTTGCTCTGCGTCCGAACCATGCGTCCGAACCACCTATCGGACGTCCGAACCATTTGTTCTGCGTCCGAACCCTGCGTCCGATAGAAGTCAGAATGTTCAACTTTCATTCTTTTTGTGTCGGACGGCCGAAGCAATGAATGAGAGTCCGATCCAAGCGTCCGAAGAGTATCGTCGTCTGTCGGACGTCCGATCCTCTATCGAGCGTCCGAACCTTCATATTTCTTAACTTCTCTTTGATTCAAATCTTTTCGATTCTCTTTTGGATCAATGACCTGTTCTAACAAATTTCTCACATAAAAACATTAGTCCAAATCTACATTTTGGTTTGTTAATCATCAAAACCAAGGACTGATCAACCAAGGTCAACAACCCCACCTCCCTCTAAGGTGTACCCCAGGGTTTAGCGGATCACCTACCCAACTCTCGCCAGGACTCGCTTACTACTTTAAATAAAACAACTTACAACCATAGAAAGAAAATAAAGCAACAATTTCCAAACTTAAAATATACATTAATACTTAAATCCAGCTCCAAGGCTCATACATGCCCAAATATGTCAAAATTTTCCAAAATCCAAATACATCCAACCCTAGTCAAGCACTAGCGCGAGTGCAATCGCAAAAATTCAAAAAAACTAGATTTTGCTAGCCTATACCAGTCTCACGCGCTCGGTCGTACCCCCTGTAAGGAAAATAAATCTCATGGAATGAGCTAAAGCTCAGTGAGGCTCCAAAACTTCATGCAGACCCAAATAGCAAGTTGACCATGATTTAAAATCACATGTATCAAAATATCGAGCACTTGAAGTCAAGAAAATGAGTAATAAAGTTTTGTAAAGCCAAGCACTGGTTATTTAACATGTCAAGTGAAAGGATACTGCCACTATTTGAAAATAGCTCTGCCATAGTTTGATCAAGTAGTAGTTGACTCTCCGTCAATTTTTAAATAGAGTAACCAGTCCAGTAGAGCCCCGCTTGACTCCAATCCGTCCACCATTCAACCCCCTTACCGGGCCCGAAAATCACGAGAAACACGCGTGGTAATACTCGAGTATACCGATTAGTCGAGGAGGTATCACTCCACTTGACAAAACAAGAGACCTAGGGTTCGTTATCTAATCGACCAGGCCCTTACCGGCTTGACTCGAATAACTCGCCATAGGGTTTCTGGAATTTCAGAGAGTGCTCACGCATAGACAAGTACATCAGACAAGAATATCAAGTCAAGTGCCATCAAGGCATAGCAACAAGTCACGTTTAGGACAAGTGCGATAAAGTACACCCTTGTCCGTCCAAACAAGTCAAATATTATCCAAGCACATTAATAAAACATGTAAAAGCAAGTATCAAATACAAACATGCACTTGGAATCACTCACCAAAGGTTTAGTGCTTTTCAAGGTCACGCTCAGGTGCAACTCCTTGGATGGAGTCCAAATCTGCGATAAAATATTATTCAAGAGTTTAAAATCAACTAGGGTTCAAAACATAGGAGTTTCGCTTCAAGAAAATCAAGTAAATGAAACTCGTTTAAATAGTATTCAAATTACTTATCAAACTCTAGAAAATTCATGCTCGCTCATTTAGTTTTGATAATGAAGTGGTTTATACTTTTGAAATCGCACTTGGTATAAAAGATTGAGAAAATCGTATTTTTAACTTTCACTTTTTCAAGGGTACGAGTTTCGGCAACATTTTGGCTTATATACCTCTACTAAAGAAAACTCGAATACCATAGACGATCCAAGTCCGATTTGACCTCAAATCGTCGCTCAAGTCGCGAGTACATATGCCTAACCCTCGAGTGACAATTTGGGCGGCATGCCCTTTGTATTTCGCTATTTTTCAGCCATTTATGGCTTCATTATTTTCCTCAACTCAGCCCAAATTCAATACATAAGCAATCTTAACACAATAGCTCTTCAACTAGGCTTAATATCATCCAAATACAAGCCAATTCTAGCAATGAATCCATAAAAATCAAAGCTGGAAACTAGTTTAAAGAAGACATTAGAAGTGGCAGATTTGTCATCCTTAGGTGTTTTAGTCATAACTGAAGCTAGGTCTATCAGATCGAGGTATATTTTATGACGTTTCGAAGCTAAGACATAGACCTACATTTCCTATGAAGACATTGACACCAGTTCTTGCAATTTCAAGGTCAAAAATTGACATCTCAGAGAAAATAGAAAGCTGTCGGTTAAACAGGGTATTTGGGCAGTTAGGGGTATTTTAGTCATTTCACAAGTTACAGTGTTCCGATTGAGTTGAAATTTTTTGAGTAGAAAGCTAACTCAACTCCCTACGACTTTCATGTTTTGAGAAAGAACTGATTTGGCCTTTATCATTGACGAATATACAGGTCCGATCGGTTCCAAAAATAGGGCAGAATCACTACCAAATGCTGGAATTCAACTTTTACTCTAACAAAGTTACACTCAAGCCCAAAATCACTTCACAAGTTCCATTTCCAACCTCAATAACATCATTTACTAGTTAACAACACTAATCAAAACTGAAAAGATGCAAACCCTAGCTAAACATGCCACTACTCGATCAAAACTAAACAATCAACCATAGCAAGCCAAGATTAAAAGCACCTATATCAAACTTAGCAAGATTAAGCAAGAGAAAAGGAAGTTCAAGCCTTATACCTTCCAAGATTTTCTTGCAAGTGAAAAACCAACCACTCTCTGTGAGGACTCGCAAATTCCTTATATTTTTCTCAAAAATACCCTTTTATTTGGAAATTATTCATTTATTATAGCCCTACTACCCAATCGTTTCACAATAAGTGCAAATGGACCAAGAAAGTAGGGTTTCACTTTTCGTTTTCAAATTGGAGCAAGTTAGGGTTTTCACGTTTTTCCGTAGTGTAATTATCCGATACGGAGCGAGGATCAAATTTGGTGCTTAAGAGTGACTTTTAGGTGAGAAATAATATGTGATTAGGAGCAATGATAAAAAGTGAGTGAATAGGAAGTAAAAACCCTAGTACGTGTGATTTAAGGAAAAACGGCACGAACCGACGGGTACCGCGCACTACCGATTGAACGCACCACTTGACCACCACTTTCTTACCACATGAGCTCATTAATATTTGAGCAAAATATCCCCCTCATTTCCAGCTAGTCTTGACCGAAAATGTGGACCAAATGCAAAGAAAAGAAAGAGAAAAAAAAAGAGTGGTGGTGGTGGCGCCACTTGTCGCCACCTAAGGGTTTCTTGACCAACCAAGAGTCCAACCTTTTTATCCCCAATTTTGCTCTTTCTTCTTCATTATTTCTGCTGGTGGCCGAGACAAGAGAGGGGAAAAGAGAGAGCAAAACCCACCTTCCTTCATCTTGAATTTGAGCTACAAAGTGAGGAAACAAAGAAACTAAACCGATTAAAGGCACCCTTGAGTGTTTATTTAGTGAGGTGTTGGTGAATTTTTGAAGGGGAAAGCTAGGGTTGCTCTTGGTAGACACTAAGCAAGGTAAGGATGATGATTTCCCCAATTTTTACTCTTAATCTTGTTTAAATTAGCTTAGCATCTCAAAATTGTGGTGAATGATGGTTGTTATCATGCTTTGGGTGATTTTCCTTTTAGTTACATGAATTAGGGTTTGATGGATTGCTGCCTATACTTGATGTATGGTTAGTATATGTTGTAGCTAAGATTATATAGGGGGTTTTGGTAGCAAGTGAAGCAAGAAATGAAGAAAGTTATCATTGAAACCAAAAAAATCCAGATTTCTGGAAAAATTTCACCCTGTTCTGTCCGGTTTCAGTTCGTGTGGTTATAGGAAGAATTAGGCTTGGTAAAAAACATGAAAGTTGTAAAGAATGGTATTTTATAGGTGCCTACAAAATTTCAGCTCAATCGGAGCAACGTAACCTGTGAAAAGATTAAAATACCCTCACTGTTTTAGGATGTTTCCAGTGTTCCGTTTTAGTCAGTTTATCATGTTTATTCACTAGGATCCGTGCTGATTTAGCCATTTTCCAAAACATGAAAGTTTTAGTACTCTGTCTTAGCTTTTCAACACCTATAAGAACACCTTAAACGGACCTTGGTAGCCTGAGATATGACCATTCTAGTGCAGTGCGGTTAATTAGCCGTATAGTTGGAAGTTGGCTCTGTAAATTGGGAATTTGACCAGGTTACACTGGAAATTTGACTAAGTGACCTTCATGAACATTGTAGGCCTTCGTCTTAGATTCGAAACGGTATAATTGTTACACCAGTCCGATAAGCGTAGCCTCAGATGTGTTCTTTCCGCAAAAACCCATCAAATCTGTCTTTTGTAAACTTCATTTCCGCATTTGTTATTCGTTGATTTATGTTCTTGTATTGTCTTGAGCCTATGGAACGGCTATTGAAATGCATTTGTGTTGTGTATGAACTTGGGCTTGAATGAGAAAAATAATGAAGCCAAAATGGCTGGAAAATTAGGTAAAAACAAAGGGCATGCTGCCCAAATTTACGCTCGAGGACTATAGAAATACACTTGCGACTTGGGTAGAGTTGATATGAATATCACTTGAACCATCTAGGACTTTTGCTACTTTGGTTATCGAGGGTTATACGTTAGAATCTAGCCGAACTTGTACCCCTAGGGAAAGTGGTATTAATCACTATAAATCCGTTTTCCTTGCACTTTCGACTTAAAAGCTATTTCCAAGTATAATTGATACCAAAATTTACCATTTGAAAAGCGAGCGAGTGATTTACGGATATTTTCCAAATGAATTTCAATTTCTTGATTATTATTGAACGAAACGTCTAAGTTTCGAACCTTACATGATTTTCCAAGGTCTTAAGCAACTTTTTATCGCAGATCTGGACTCCAAGCCAGGAGTATCATCTGGACGAGGCCACTAAAAACACTATACTTGTTTTGGTGAGTGCTTTCAAATATCGAATTGCGTTTGATACTTGTATTTGATACGTGATCAATGTGATTACATGCTATGTACGTGAAATTTTAGGGCAAGAGTGTACTTTATCGCACTTGCCCTAATCAAACTTGTTATTATTCCATGATTTCACTTGAAATGATATACTTGCATACAAATTTTGTCTTGTCTGGAATTCCAGAAACCTTGTGGCTAGTTAATCGAGTCGAGCCGGCAAGGGCCTGGTCGATTAGATAACGAACCCTGGGTAACTAGTAATGTCGAGTGGAGTGTTATCTCCTCGACTAATCGGTATACTCGAGTATTACCACCCGTATTTTGTGTGGCGTGCGGGCCCGGGTAAGGGGGTTGATTGGTGGACGGAGACTGGCGTGAAGTGGGGTTTTTTCTTTCTGGAATAGTTATTACTTGAAAGTTGACGGAGTGTCAACTACCAATCGATCAAGCTGGGATGGAGCCGAGGCATGAGCCACAGTATCCTTACATGTGAATATGATCTATCTATTCTTGATTACCTGAAATGTCATCTCCTCGATTGGACTTGTTTGCTCGCTATTTCACTATTACATGATTATTACTTTGTTTGATGGCTAATTTGATATTTGGAACTTCACTGAGCTTTGGCTCACCCCCGTTAGTTTTGTTTTCCTTACAGGGGTACGAGGGAAGCGTGGGATATGTAAAGACTAGTGTAGTCTAGTTGTTTTGATTTTGACTTGTACTCGCGCTATTACACGAATAGAACGTTTAGTATCTAAATTGTGTACACTTTGAACCAGTTTGGGTATATTGAGACTTTGTATCTTAATTGTGTATCAATGTAAATTATAAGTTGGAATCGCGATATTTTTATAGTCCATGGTTGTATGCACGTGATACGAGTGAGTGAGTCCTGGCGAGAGCTGGGCAGGCGTAAGCCGAACCCTTTGGTACGCCCTAGGGTAAGGTGGGGTCGTCACACTCTCTTCCAAAAATTTCACCACACCAAGCTTTCCAAACACCAAAAGGTAAGTTTAATCGGTTTAGTTTTTGAGATTTCACTCAAACAAAGATAGATTCAAGGTTGGAGTTGCAAACTTTCTCCTCTCTTTTTCCTCTCCTCACTCTCGGCCAACAAGAACAGAAATGAAGGAGAAATGAAGCAAATTTGAAGATAAAAAGGAAGGAAATTTGTTTAGTCAAAGTTGGTTGGATTTCCGCCAAGTGTCGCTTCATGGTTAAATATCAAAATATTTTATTTTCTCTCTCTTCCTTTGGTCAAGAATTTCGGCCACTTAAGGGTTAATTAAGGGCTAATTAGCTCAATTAAAAACAAGAGAATTAAGGTAGTAAAGTAGTGTTCAAGTGGTGTATTCAATCGGTAGCAAACGGTGCACGTCGGTTCAAGCCGTTTTTCCTCAACTCTCGCGTACTAGTGTTTTAACTTATGATCCACTAACTTATTATTAGCACTTCTAAACACACACTTTCTCTTATATAACACTCACTCTTAACCGCCAAATTTAGTACACACACCTCCACAATTAATCACACTACCAAAATACGTGAAAACCCTAATTTACCCTAACTATAAAACTAAGGGCAAAACTCTTAATTCTATTATTTCTTACAACTATTGAGGAAGTAAAGTAGTAGTAAAGGAATTATAAAATAGTTTATCCAAAATAAAAGGGAATTATAAGAAAATATGAGTAAATTTTCGAGTCGTCACACTCTCTCCTCCTTAAAAGAATTTCGTTCTCGAAATTCATACATTTATTCATAAACAGCTCAGTGTATTTTTCTTGCATGTCCTTCTCTAGATCCTAGGTCTCACCATTAGCCAAAATTTTAACCAGACAATGGAAAACATGAATCGTACCTTCCACAACTGTAGACGGGTTAAGCACTGGCTGGTGGTTTAAGGTATATACTCTGGCGGACACTCTGGGTTTATTTCCTCCTACCTTTGGTTGTTTAGGGTTTAACTTGAGGGGACAGGTCGCAAGCTGGTGCTCAGTACTACCACACCGTAAACATAAGTGAGGGATTGAGGTTTGATATCCTTGTGAGACACCTCTCAATTGTCCTCCTCCACCTGGGCCTACTCTCTGAGTAACTCCCTTGGATGTCCTCGAAATTCTCTCACCACTAACTCCTTGACTCACTTTAGAGGGTGGCATACCTAGATTCCTACCCAAGAGGAAATCATCTTGAGCTAGCCAGTCTCAAGAGGAAATCATCCACTTTTCAGATTCCTACCCAACATACATATCTAATGTCCCCAACAATAGACATTTCTTCCACACTTAATAAGCCAATCCCTAAAGTTCGAGAACCCTCTCCTGGCACGAGCTCGATCAGAGCTCTAATACCACCTGTGATGACCCCACCTCCCCCTAGGGCGTATCCTAGGGTTTTGCGGACCGCCTGTCCAACTCTCGCTAGGACTCGTTCACTCTCTTCAAACAAAATAAGGTATAACCTCAAAAATAAGTGAAATAACAGTTCCCAAACTTGGAATGTATACCTACATTCGTTTCTATTCCAAACATTCATACAATCCCAAATATAACAAAAGTTATGAATTCCAGATACATTCAACCCTAACTGAGCACTAACGCGAGTATAATTGCAAAAATTCAAAAACTAGACTATGCTAGCCTATACCAGTCTCACGCCCTCGCTCGTATCTCCTGTAAGGAAAACAAAAACTAAAGGAATGAGCTGAAAGCCCAGTGAGGTTCCCAAACAAGTAATCAAGCAATTTAAACAAGGACATTATTCATTGAAGAACAATTAATCGAGAAAACATTCACCAGATAAAAGCAATGAAAACACATTCATTAAAAGGATACATGCTCACGTGGAGCCATTCGTTCATTCATTCGCCAACCATTTTCCTTATCCCTCCAATTATTAGAAAAACATTTGCAAGTGAAAACTCCTCCAGTGTTCTTGACATTCATTCATTGATTTCATTTCCCGCCACTAGCCAATTCACTGGCCAGTTCTCCACCAACCTTCGTGGTCATACTCGAGTATACCAAAACACTGTCCCAGGGTCACCAGCCACCCGACCGAGTTCGCTTCTGGCTCGAGTCGACTGGCAACGAAGGGTAAGGGTCCAGTTCAACCAAAAGACTTACATTCATGCACAAGTAGCATTCAATCATTAAAAATTCACTTTTTGGCTTGGGTCGGGTGCAATAAAGTACATACTCACCCTTCGAAAATCCGTTTAGTAGTCCTTGGAAAGCATTTAACATTCAAGCAAACTTTCACAAATAGTCACATAGTCACTTATTGTACAAACACACAAGGAACACTCACCAATATGAGCAAGAGATATGTCAAAAGTTTCCATCCGGGTTGTACTCCGGATCACCAAAGAAACCTAGATCAGTCAAAATAAGGTATTATGGTTCAACTAATCAAAATCTAGATGAACCAACAAAAATTCAGAAATTACTAGTGCAAATATGAAAATACAGTTTTAGAGTGAATAATAACATTTGAACTTCCAAATCACGAAAAATCTTGAGTCATTTCTCAAATTCAAACATAACGAAAGAAAATTCCAGGAATCCATAGTTGAAAGAACAACCAATCCCAAATTGAAGTGAGCAAATGTAATTCAAAGTTTTCGAGATAAAACTAACACTTTTAATCTTAGTTGATACCAAATCTTGGTCAAAAACAACTCATATACTACTATTGAAGTGCATTCTGTGAGGACCCGAAAATTTTCTTATTTTCTAGTCATTATTTTATTCCCTTACATACATTTTTCTATATTTTTCCCTATTAGACTAAATTCCTAAATATTTTTATAAGTAAGTATAGTTTTTAAATCATTTTCCTAGTACAAGTTAGTTTTGTGACATTAGTAGTACTTATGGGACGTCGGACCCGCTAGTGCGTAAAGTGCGATAAATTTTGACGATTAGATGAAGTTTTGCATGAAGGGATGTTATTTACAAGGTGTTAAGGGACAATTAGAGGTTAGCTAGATAGATTAACCTTTGGTAGACAAAAGGATGAGAATGAGCTTAGGATAGCTAGGTGTCATGAAATCATTGGTTGTGGAATTTGACCAACCTTTCTTTACCTTTACTAAAAATCAAATTTTGACTAAAATTCCCTTCATTTTCCTTCTTGCTTGGCCGGCTATTGAGAGAGAAAAACCAAGACAGAGACTTCACTTTGATCTTCAATTTCTTGTCCAAATCCTGAGTTCCAACCGATTAAATTGTAAATCCTTCCATAGAAGTGCTAATTAAGGAGGAATAAAGGTCTTGGTGGAGTGATTTTTGTAGAAAAAACCCTAAGCTACCATCTTTCCTAAGGTTCCAAGGAAACTCACCTAGAAATTCCTTTTTACTCTTAATAATTGCAAATTAGTGGATTAGAGTTGTTAAATATGAAGTTTTTTGAGAAAGTTTATGATTTGAAGTAGGGTTATGGTAAATTTCAGTTTTTTATAGTGAATTTTCTGCCCTCATGTGATGATTGATGATTAGCCATGGTTTGGTAGTTTGTTATGTGTAATTTTGAGCTTGGATATGTTAGTTTCACTTGCCTACGAAAAATTTCTGCTTGTGTACCTCAATTTCAGTTTAGGGTTTTGAATTTAGGGCTTTGTTATGGTTGGTTTTAGAGCTCTTAATTGGCTAAGATTGAAGGGTATTGTGACCCTAATGAAGTGTGTTTAATATCATAGCAATTGTATGTGCAATTGTGGTGGTTTTGGGTTCAAGTTGGTGTTTGTTTGTAGGGTGGAAAAGTAAGGAAATCTAAGGGGAAGTGCTGTCCAAGTTTTGAGTCTATGTGATTCCTTTGAGTTGGGTTGCTTTTGAGTGGAAATGAGAGACTATGGGGTTGTCTAAGCCTATGGCACCAGTTGTTCCTTATTTTCACTTCCAAGTTCTATTTTGGCCTTGCATTAGTAGTTTATTGAATAGGTAAACGACTCGTAATCGAGTCTCAATTGTTTTCTTGGTTGTGCGTAGAACGTGCCGTGCCAGTGATTCAAGGCGTACCTCAGGAGGAAACGTTTAAGTTAACTATATTTGAACTAGTGAGTGTACTCACATAATTGTTGCTTCTTTGCTTTATGCGTACTTGAAATCTCTGATTTGAATGACTGTAATTTCTGTTTGTTTTGGATGAGACGATGGTGTACTTTATCACGCTCGTTCTCTATTACTTATTTGACTGTTTACTGTATAACTTGGAATTTCTTGGTTGTGCCTGTACTGGTGTTGTTTGGACGTGTTTCCAACGACCTTTACTGTTAAATCTGAGCTCAACCTCATTGGTAGTCAATTGAATCGAGCCAGCAAGGGCTTGGTCGAGGAAATTGACAAGCCATGGGGACTGTTTCTGGGGAATCTTTGGGTATTTGAGACTCTGGATTCCGGTATACTCGAGTATTACCACCTCTGTTCTGTTTGGTGTTCGGGCCCGGTAAGGGGTATGTGTGATGGACGGAATTGAGGTAAAGTGGGGTCTACGGTCATGTTTGTTCGTTAAGCGTTGACGGAGAGTCAACGAGCTGTGATCAAGTACTGCAAAAGAGGAAATGGGCTCTTGAGAGCCGTTTGTATCCTTTTACTCCTGTTTACATGTGGTGATTATTATTATTTGTTTGATGGTTATATTTGGATTGAGTACAATTGTACTTTTGTGATTCACATGCACTTGGTATATTGGTACCTCATTGGGCGAAAGCTCACTCTGTTGCCTTTGTTTTCCTTACAGGGTATAGTGTTTGGAACTATGATGTTTTGAAGAAAGAGTTGAGCTAGTATAGGCATTCTTTTGTATAGCTCCTCTGTAGTTGGAAAAACCCTAATTGTATCTTGATCCAAAGTTCCCTTTTGATTTGTAAAGTTACCAATGTGTGTATATAGAAGTGATTCTTTATGTCTATGTGGTATATTTGCTTGGGAATGTACATTCTCTAGGTTTACACAAAGTTTACTTGTACTTGATTGGGCTTCGGACGAGTGCGGAATTTGAACGAGGAAAGAAACAAAAATTTGGCAGGAAAACTGTTCACGGAATCCGGCCGTGTATCCGGCCAGTTCTTCGCCAGATACCTGGCCGGATTTGTAGGGGAATTTGAAAAAAAATTGGGTTACTCACTGCCTTGAATCCTGCCAGATGTCCGGCCAAGTCTTGGCCAGATTGTGATGTGGCCGCGACTGTTCATTTTCATTTTCGTTTTCGTTCTTCATTATTCATTGTCGTTGAATCGATTGATCGTAGCAATATCTTTCAGAATGGTTTGGCCTTCGTGTGTGCAGCTTAGTAGTCCTGGCGAGAGCTGAACAGGCAGTTCGCTAACTCCTAGGATACACCCTAGGGAAAGGTGGGGCTGTCACACATTCAAGGATACATAGGTAACTTAAGATCCAACTAACCCTAAAATCAAACCTTACATCTTACTAATATTCATAAGAGCAAGTAATAGAAATTTGGGCAGTATGCCCTTTGTATTTAGCTATTTTCCAGCCACTTAGGGCTTCATTTCTTTCCTCAGCTCAACCCAACTTCAACATATAAGCAAGCTTAACAAGATAGCTCTTCAACTAGGCTTAATATCATCCAAATACAAGGTAATTCTAGCAATTACTCCATCAAAATCAAAGCTGGAAATCAGTTTAAGGAAACTTATAAGTGGCAGATTTGTCATCCTTCGGTGTTTTGGTCATAACTGTGACTAGGTAAATCGGATCGAGGTAAATTTGACGGAGTTTCGCAGCCAAGACATAGGCCTACATTTATTATGCAGACCTCCAAAGCCAAATTGTGACAACCCCACCTCCCCCTAAGGCGTACCAGAGGGTTCGGCGGACCGCCTGCCCAGCTCTCGCCAGGACTCACTCACTATCTAAAACGAATCGCATGCGTACATCCATGAACCATAAATAACATCCACAATTAAAGCTTATCATTTTACATTGATACCAAATCAAGGTACAAAGCCTCAATATACCCAAACGGTTCAAAGTATATACAATCCCATAACAAAACATTCTATTCGAGGAATAGCGCGAGTACAAGTCAAAAGTCAAAATAACTAGACTACGCTAGTCTTTACACGTCTCACGCGTCACTCGTACCCCTGTAAGGAAAACAAAACTAATAGGGTGAGCCAAAGCTCAGCGATGTTCCAAATATCAAATTGTCCAGCAAACAAGATAATACCAATGTAATAGTGAAATAGCTAGCAAACAAGTTCAAGTAAAGAGATAATACTTCAAGTAGTCAAGAAATGTGTGGATCATGTTCACAAGTAAGGATACAGTTGCTCATGTCTCGGCTCCATCCCAACTTGATCGAATAGTAGTTGACACTCCATCAACTTTCAAGTAATAACTAGTCCAGAAAGAAAACTCCACTTCTCGCCAGTCTCCGTCCACCAATCAACCCCCTTCTCCGGGCCCGCACGCCACTCGAAAAACGGTTGATAATACTTGAGTATACCGAATTGCCGAGGAGATAACACTCCACTCGACCTTACTAGTGACCCAGGGTTTGTTATCTAATCGACCAGGCCCTTGCCGGCTCGACTCGATTAACTAGCCACAGGGTTTCTGAAATTCCAGGCATAATATAATTCATGTGCATGTAGAGCAAGTCAAGCAAAGTCGATAAACAAGAACAATTTGGATAGGGCAAGTGCGATAAAGTACACCCTTGCTCTATCAAATCACATATATATCACGTATTCACGTTGATCAAAGATAAATGGCAAATATCGAGTTCAATCAGATATTTGGAAGCACTCACCAAAATAGTGCCTCTAGTGCTCGTGTCTGGGTGGTACTCCGGGTTTGGAGTCCAAATCTGCGATAAACTTAACTTGAGAACTTTGAAAATCAACTAAGGTTCGAAACTTAAGCGTTTCGTTCAATAAGAATCAAGAAATTGAAATTCACTTGAGAAATAGTCGTGAAATAGTTGCTCGCTTTTCAAACTGGAAAATTTGATAACATGTTTGCTTGGAGATGACTTTTGAGTCAAAAGTGCAAGTAAAACGGTTTCATAGTGATTCATATCATTTTCCTAAGAGTACAAGTTCGGCCAAGTCCTAACGTATAACCCTCGATAAACAAAGTAGCAAAGGTCCTCGATAGTTCAAGTGATAATCACTTCTAACCTTTACTCAAGTTGCAAGTATAGTTTTCTAGTCCTCAAGCGTAAATTTGGGCAGCATGCCCTTTGTGTTTACCAAATTTTCCAGCCATAAATGGCTTCATTATTTTTCCTCAACCAATCCCAAAGTCATACCTATCATAGATTCAAGTAAAAAGCCGTTCCATAGGCTCATAACAACATAAGAACAAAAATCAAAGTGATAACAAGTGCGGAAATGTAACCTAGCAAAAGACAGATTTGATGTGTGGTTGCGGAAAGAACACATCCGAGGCTACGCTTATCAGATTGAGGCACAACTTATACCGTTTCGAAGTTAAGACAGAGGGCTACAATTTTTATGAAGATCACTTAGTCCAGTTTCCAATGCAACCTAGCCAAATCCCCAATTTACAGAACCAAAATCCAACTAGTCGGCTAAAAAACCGCACTACATTTAAATGATTATATCTCAGGTTACCAAGGTCTGATTAAGGTGTTCTTGGAGGCGTTTAAAATCTAAGACAGAATACTAAAACTTTCATGTTTTGGCAAATAGCTAAATCAGTACGGACCATAGTGAATAAATACGATTAACTGGATGAATTGTCCAAAACGGATCACTGGAATGCATCCTAGGCAGCGAGAGTATTTTGGCCTTTTCATAGTATACATAGCTCCGATTGGGTTGAAATTTTGTAGGAACCTATAAAATACCATTCTCTACAACTTTCATGTTTTAGGACAAGCCTAATTCAGCCTCTAACTATGAGTAATAAAACCGGGCAGAATGTAAATATAAAATTCCAGAAATCTCGAGTTTTTGGGATTTCATGACAATCTATTTATTTTCTTGCTTCCAACACTACCAAAGCCCCTTATATAATCTTATATACAACATATACTAACTATATAACAAGTTTAGGCAAAAATTTATTAAACCCTAACTTGCATATATCATCCAAAATCATCACAACAACTTGCATATCTTGTAATCAAGCCAAAACATGAACTAGATAACATCTTAAACCAAAATTTAAAAGAACAAGAACCATGATCAGATCTTATACCTCAAAGACAAAGCTTGGAAGAGTGATACTCCAGCTCCTTTGGAAATTTTTTAGTTCCCCTAACTTCCCAACTCACAACTAACTCTTTAATCGGTTTAGAATTTTGATTCCTCACTTGGATAGTGCAAATCAAGATGAAGGAAGTTGTTTCTTGCTCTCTCTTTCTCTCCTCTCTTGTTCGGCCAAGCAGCAGAAATAATGAAAGAAAAGGAGCAAAAATTGGGGATAAGAAGGAAGACCATCTCTTGGTCAAGAAACCCTTAGGTGGCGACACTTGGCGCCACCACCTCTTCTCATTTTTCTCTTTCTTTTCCTTGCTATTTCCAACCCTAAGTTTCGGTCAAGCTAGCTGGAAAATGAGAAGATATTTTGCTCAAGTATTAATGAGCTTGTATGGTAAGAAAGTGGTGATCAAGTGGTGTGTTCAATCGGTAGTGCGCGGTGCCCGTCGGTTCGCGCCGTTTTTCTTAAAAACACACGTACTAGGGTTTTTACTTCCTATTCACTAACCTTATATCATTGCTCCTAATCACATATTATTTCTCACTTAAAAGTCATTTTATCACCAAATTTGATCCTTGCTCCGTACCGAATATTCATCCGGCGAAAAATCGCGAAAACCCTAATTTTGCTCCAATCTTGAAACCAAAAGTGAAACCCTACTTTCTAGGTTTATTTACACTCATTGTGGAATGATTTGGGTAGTAGGGCTTTAATAAATAATAATTTCCAAATAAAAGGCATTTTTGAGAAAAAATATAAGAAGTTTGCGAGTCCTCACACTCTCTCCTCCTTAAAAGAATTTCGACCTCGAAATTCATACCTTTCGTCATTAACAGGTCAGGATATTTTTCTTGCTTGTTCTTTTCTAGTTCCCAAGTTGCTTCTTCCACTTCATGATGCTTCCATAGAACCTTTACTAAAGGAATCTGCTTGTTTCTCAGGTCCTTCACCTTCTGATCCAATATTTGAATAGGTCGTTCTTCATAGGTCAAGGACTCGTCAAGTTCAACATCTTCGGGTGACAAAATGTGAGTCGGATCCGGATGGTATTTTTTAAGCAGAGAAACGTGGAAAACGTCATGGATCCTAGACAAACTAGCTGGTAGCTCAAGTCGATAAGCCACCTTTTCTATTCGCTGAAGTACATTGAAAGGTCCTATATATCGTGGTTGCAACTTTTTCCCTTTTCCTGCTCTAATTTTTCCTTTCAATGGGGTAATTCGAAGAAACACCTTGTCCCCTATTTCAAACTCCAAATCCTTCCTCCGATGATCGACATAACTTTTCTGACGGCTTTGGGCTGTTTGAAGTCTCTGGCGGATCACCTTTACCCTTTCATAGGCTTCCTCAACCCATGGTATTGTAGCCGGATCTATAATCTTTCTTTCTCCTACTTCCTCCCAATGGATTGGAGATCGACATCGTCGTCCATACAAGGCTTCATATAGGGCCGTTTGAATAGAGGAATGATAACTATTGTTATAAGCGAATTCAACCAAGGTTAAATATTGACTCCAACCTCCTCCAAAATCCACAATACAGGCTCTCAGCATATCCTCAAGAGTTTGGATGGTTCTCTCAGATTGTCCATCAGTTTGTGGATGATACGTTGTACTATAGTTCAACTTAGTTCCTAGAGCCTCTTGCAATTTCTGCCAAAATCGAGATACAAACCTGGGGTCTCTATCCGATACAATACTCACTGGTACCCCATGTAGTCTCACTATCTCATCCATATAGAGTTTAGCAAGTTTCTCCAAAGGATATTTCATGTTTACTGGCAGAAAATGTGCAGTCTTAGTTAATCGGTCCACTATTATCCAAATTGCATCATGCCTCTTTTGTGTTCGTGGCAATCCTGATACAAAATCCATCGTTATGTGCTCCCATTTCCATTCAGGGATCTCTAAAGGCTGTAATAAACCTGACGGCTTTTGATGCTTAGCTTTCACTTGTTGGCACGTAAGACACTTTTGTACAAACTGGGCAATCTCCGCCTTCATATTCTCCCACCAATACAGATTTTTAAGATCTTGGTACATCTTATTATTCCCTGGGTGCACCGTATACCTAGAGCGGTGTGATTCCTCCAAAATCTCCCTCTTTAATTCCTCATCCTTAGGTACAACGACACGATTTCAGAATTTTAAGATTCCATCAGGACTTATGTTAAAGTTAGGCAACTCCCCTTTCTTCACTTTTTCCATCCCATTTTTGCACCATTGTGTCCTTTGCTTGGCCTCTTTATCCGATCACAGTGTCGATTCACTCAATATTTCCAAAAATCACCTTCTCCGGTTCCAGACGAGGTTTCCACTCACAGACATTTTCTAACAGGCTCCACTCTCCCACTATGGAACTTGCTAGTTGAGCCTTTCGGCTTAAAGCATCTGCTACAACGTTGGCCTTTCCAGGGTGATAGTTAATTGTACAGTCATAATTCTCTAAGAACTCTACCCACCGACGTTGTCTTAGATTTATCTCCTTCTGAGAAAACAGATACTTAAGGCTCTTATGATCCGTATAAACCTCGAAAGTTACACCATAGAGATAATGTCGCCATTTTTTCACAGCGAACACTACAGCTGCAAGCTCCAAGTCATGGGTCGGATAATTCTGCTCATGAGGTTTTAACTTCCGAGATGCATAGGCAATCACATTCCTATTTTACATCAACACGCACCCTAGCCCTTCTTTTGAAGCATCGGTATAAACCGTATAATTATCACTCCCACTGGGCAGAGCTAAAACTGCAGCCATAGTCAATTGTTTCTTAAGCTCTTGGAAACTACCTTCACACTTGATATCCCAAATATACTTTCCTTGTTTCTTGGTCAAGTTAGTCAAGGGTCCCGCAATTCTCGAGAAGTTCTTTATAAATCGGCGGTAGTACCTTGCTAGATCTAGAAAACTTCGCACCTCTGTGGGATTTTCTGGCCGCTTCCATTTGGCCACAGCTTCCACTTTCGCCAGGTCTACAGCAAGGCCATCTTTTGAAATTATGTGACCTAGAAACGCCACACTTTCCAACCAAAATTCACACTTACTGAACTTAGCAAACAATTGGTGCTCTCTTAGGGTTTGCAGCACTATCCGCAAATGTTGTTCATGCTCCTCCCTTGACTTCGAATACACTAAGATATCATCAATAAACACCACTACAAACCTATCCAAGTAAGGTTTGAACACTCGATGCATCAGATCCATGAATGCCGCTGGGGCATTGGTTAAACCAAAAGGCATTACCGCAAACTCAAAATGCCCATATCGAGTGTTAAACGCCGTTTTTGGCACATCCTCCTTTCTAATTCTCAATTGATAGTACCCTTGTCGAAGATCCAATTTAGAAAACACCACAGCCCCTTGTAACTAATCAAACAACTCATCAATATGAGGTAATGGGTATTTATTCTTAACAGTTACTGCATTCAACCCTCGATAGTCAATGCACAACCTTAAACTCCCATCCTTTTTCTTAACAAATAGCACTGGAGCTCCCCACGGGGACTCGCTCTCATGAATAAACCCTCGTTCTAGCAAGTCTTGCAATTGCACCTTTAACTCCTTGAGCTCAGCAGGAGCCATACGATAAGGGGTTTTCGAAATAGGAGTAGTTCCGGGTACTAGGTCAACTTTAAATTCAATCTCCCTTTCTGGTGGCAGAGACTCAAACTCCTCCGAAAATACATCCGGGTATTCACTGATTACTGGCATGTCTTCCAACTTAATCTTTTCTCCCGGAGTGCTAATCAGGAAAGCTAAGTAACCGCGTGCCCCACGACTAAAAAATTTCCTAGCCCTTATTCCCGAAATAAGAGTAGAAGAGGCTATCATACCCCTCACGTCTAACTTTAGAGTTGCCTCCCCCGGTATACAAAATTCGACCACTTTCATCCTACAATCTACCCGAGCATGATAGTGAGCTAGCCAATCCATACCTAGAATGACATCGTACCCCTTGATGGCTAGACTAATGAGGTCAACTACCAATTTTCGTTCACCAACCCAAATATCACAATTCCTATACACCTCATTCGCAAGAAAAATTTGATTACCCGTAGGTGTTCTTACCTATAAGTCATAAGGTAACCTTTCAACTTTCAAGTCAATTCCAAGCATAAATGCAGGATTAGCAAAAGAGTGAGTAGTACCGGGGTCTATCAAAATTCTGGCTAACCGGTGAAAAACAGGGATTGTACCTTCTACCACCTTCGTTGGTTCAGGCACGGTTGTTTGATCCAGCGAATATACTCTGGCCGGTACCCTCGACTTAGCCCTTCCAGTATTGGTCGGCTTTGGGTTTGACCTGGCAGTCGACTGGGGGTCACTGATCAACGGGCAGTTGACTATCTGGTGATCCACACCTCCGCACCTCAGGCATTTTCGAGCCTTTCTCCAGCACTCATCCTCGGTGTGGTTCGGTTTCCCGCAGTACCCACACGTTACCCGGGGAGTGGAGGTTTGGCCTCCCTGGGAAAAACCTCTACCTTGGCCTCTACTGCTTTGGCCTCCCCTCTGGGCACTTCCTCTCGGAGCACTTCCCCTAGATGTGCTCGAAAACCGTCCACCTCCAGCCCCACGACCGGATTTAGCAGGTGGCATGCTCCGATCACCTCGTACTGACCCTTGGGCTCCACTAGGTGCCCCTCTCCGCTTAGCATGGAAATTTCTCACTTGCCCCCTAGCAGTCTCTATCCTTGGGGCCTTCTCCAGAACCTCCGTGAATGTATTAATTTGGGCCGCCGCTAAGGCTTCTTGTAACTCCACATTCAGTCCTTGCACAAACCTCCGTACTTTTCTTTGCTCCGTAGCTATCAGTTCAGGAGTAAATTTAGACAACTTTGTAAACTGAGTCTCATACTCAGTTACACTCAACATTCCCTGGCGGAGTTTAATGAAATCGTCCTCTCGCTTCTCCTGGACGATGGGTGGAAGGTATTTCTCGTTAAATTCCCGTACGAAGTTTAACCAGGTCCATGCAGTCGCCTCTCTCTCCCACTTGGCCCTCACTACGTTCCACCAAGCCCTAGCTGGCCTCTCGAACTGGAAAATAGCAAATTGGACTTGCCTCTCCTCTGTATAGTTTAAGGCAGCAAAAATATTTATCATGGCCTCCAGCCATTTCTCGGCCCCATCCGGGTCTGGCCCTCCTAAGAATTTGGGTGGAGAGAACTTATGGAATCTCTCTAAGGCCCTATCCTGCCCATTATCAGGGTCCTTAGGTTGAGGTACAGGGGCTTGACCCTATTGTTCCACTAACCGAGCCAGAATGTTAGTCATCTGTTGAATGGCAATTGCCACTTGATCTCCCCCTGCAGCCTGGGGTTCAGGTTGTGGCTCAACCGTTGCCTCTCTTTCCTCTCTCGGTTCTGGTACCGATTCCTGTGCCTGTCTACCCCCACGGTCTCGACTAGGACCGCGTCCTCGGTTAGTTCCCCTGGTTTGACTTCTTCTACCCTCCATGTTTTGGGATTTAGGCAACTATAAACATATAAACAAGGTAAGGTATAGCTCGTATAACACGTTGCAACAGGCTAAATAAAGGCAATAAAACACATAATAAACAAGTACTTTATATACATAGCAAACAAGTCATATATACATGCCAACCTAGGCAAGTCAGAGGCTATAATAGCCAAGGAACATAGAACAAAAGCCCCTATTTACATCCACCGCGACACGTCAAGGTCAAAAAAATAAAAGGAAACGTGTTGCCCTACTATGTTCCTAACTATCCCACAAAAATCTCCTCAGTCCTAAATCCTAACAGGTCGTCTGGCTAGACGCCGACCCCACTGACTCCGAGGATGCACTCGGGTCCTCCTCAGGATCCTTCTCTGGATCCTCCCCAGGAGCACCAGGAGCGCCAGGAGCTACAGGCGCTTGGCCTTCTCCGGCCAAGTCCTGAAGCACATCATCCACTAGTGCCTCGCACTCAGTCAGGATGTGGCCGGTCCGGTCTCGTATGTCCTCAACTACTCGCATAAGGCGTCCGGTCGTCGCCTGAGCCTGCTCGCGAAAGGTATCCGTCCGCTGCTGCTCCTCCAATATCGAGGCCTCCAGCTCTCGAGTCCTAACTCCCTGGCCTCGGAGGGTAGCCTGAAGGCGCTCTATCTCTGAGTGGCACCTACGATTGGTACTACCCAATCGTCGCCGCTCGTCGTCCACGGCAAGCACTACCCGATCGGGGTAGGAGTAGGTCTTCAGCAGTCGCAGCGTCGGATCTTGCGCGCTAGGGACCACCGCTGCACTGGCCCACCGGGGCTCTCCTGATACGTGATCACACGGCTAACAGGCCCCTCTAGGTACGGCTCGTCAATAGGAGCGTCAGAAGGTAACCCAGTAGGTACATCAGTAGGCGCATCAGTCGGTAAGTCAGTCGGCACAGGCTGGGACGGCCCAGCACTCCCAGATGGATCAGTACCCGCCATAACCTAGGTTTACAAGTAACATGGCAAAAGTAAGTTCACGACACGTAGAAAACAAGGCAAAAGGCTAAGCTCAAAAATAAAACCCTAGCCTATCGTATCAAGCACTCACTCTATCCAGATCAATTCACAATGTGACAGCCCCACCTTCCCCTAAGGCGTACCAAAAGGGTTAGCGGACTGCCTGCCCAGCTCTCGCCAGGACTACTAAAACGGTAAAACAGTAACTCAAGGCGTTCGGGAATCTACTAGCGCGCTTAACCAAGCCAACAATCAAGAAATGGAAAAAAAAAGTTAAAACGTAAGTGACTGCCACGTCACAATCAGCCAGAACCCAATCAAATGCAAATAACTGCTTACAATCCCGGAAAGGAATATATATACAAGCCAAGTAGAATACATGGAACATGAATACCCACACACTGTTACCAACCACATTTGTATGATTACAAGCCAAAAGGAAACATGTAAATTCAAGTACAATCAAGTTGCCAACTATTGAGGAGCTATACAAAATCTCTCAACCAGCTCTACTCAACTCATCTTCAAACTCACAAGTCCAAAAGGTAAATCCCAGTAAGGAAAACAAAATTCACGGAGTGAGCTTTCGTCCAATGAGGTACCATCACCAAAATATACCAGGATCACATAAACACAAGAATATTCATTCCAAATCGCACGTCAAGTAAGTAAAATCAACAACACCCAAGTGTAGGGAATAAAAGGATACGGATGGCTCTCAAGAGCCCTTTTCCTCTTTTGCCATGCTTGGTCTTATCTCATTGACTCTCCGTCAATGTATACCAGGTAATCATGACCGTAGACTCCTCTTTACTCCAATTATCCGTCCACCTCACTTTTCCCTTACCGGGCCCGAACACCAAATAGTACAGAATTGGTATTACTCGAGTATAGCGGAATCAAGGGTCTCATACCCAAAGATTCCCAAATACAGTCCCCATGGCTTGTCAAATGTCCCCGACCAAGTCCTTACTGGCTCGAGTCCATTGACTTCCAATGAGGTAGAGCTCAGAGTGAACAGTAAAGTTGGTATCCAAGCGATACCAAATCCAGTACAGTCAATAATATTCAAGTAATATCATAAACAGTCAAGTAAGCTTAGTATAATAACCAGTCAAGGAGGCTAGAGAGTACGAGAGTGGTAAAGTACACCCTCGCCTCACCTAGCTCAAACAATCATCACAACTAGTCCAAACCACAGAATTCAAGTACAAGAAAGCCACGGAATAACAAACATGTGAGTAGTACACTCACCAAGTTCAACAAAGAAATTTCACAAGTTTTCGCCCGACGTGAGCCTCGGATCACCGGCACGCCCTATAACAATCAAGAAAGTACAATGAAAACGCAAACACAAGTCGAATACCTTTTCTAGGAACTATTAAGGCAAGACCCAAATATAGCTTGGAAATGAAAAATACATAACATTTAGGGTTAAAAGTAGAAATAATCCCTAAGATTATTCACTTCTATCAAATCTCAACTCAACACATAAGAATCCAATACCCTAGACACTTGGACAGCATTTCCCCTAAAATTTCAGCTTTTCCAACCTACAAGACAACCAATAAAAGCCATCCAACACAACCACAAGGACCCAAACAATATATAAGCCATTCAATATGCGTCATTAGGGTCATAATACCCCTCAATTATAGCCAATTAGAAGCTCAACTATCAACCATAGAAAACCCCCAATTTGAAACCCTAAATCTGAAATTTTCCGCACAAGCGGAAATTTTTCGCAATTAACCACAATTAACGCACAAGAGAGCTATATAATGCCATTTAGAACCATCAATTCCAGCTCAATCATATCAATCATAGGAAAACAGAAAAATTTCAGAAAAAATCAGAAAAATAGGAAACTTCACTCCAATCCACTAAATCTTCCGTAAAATCGCGTAAATAGCTACTATAAGGCACCAATTGGCCAAAATTAATAACAAAAGATGAGTTCCAAGTAAGATACCTTAGTTCTTCAAGAAAGGTTGTAGCTTGTGAGGTTTTCTTCCAAACCAACACCACTAAGTTCTTCAAACACTCTTAGGAAGATGATTTTATGGACTAATTTGGAAATTAATCGGTTAGTTTTCAAGATTTGGCAAGGATTTGTAGATGAAAGGTTGAAGAATTTTTTCTCCTTTGCTTGCTAGAGGTTCGGCCAAGAGATGGTGAAGAATGAAGATGATTGAGTCAAATTTGGACTTTAAGGAAAGTAAAGAAAGTTTAGTCAAAAGTTAGGCAAGCTTGGTCCAACCAAAATTGGACACTTGGCACTTTGTCTTGCTAGAGTTATCTTCTTGTCCCTCATGGCTAATCCATCTAGGCAACCTCCAATTATCTCCTAATACCTAGTAACAAAATTTCTTTACGCAAAAATTTAACCTAATCGGCCGAATTTCTCTCACTTAATGCACTAGCGGGTCCCACGACCAAAAGACGTTCCAAATTTCTCACGAACTACCTTATACTAGAAAAATGATTTAAAAGCTATATTTACTGATAAAATGTTGATAAAAGTAATATAATAAAGAAAATAAAAAAAACGGGTGCACAGGAATAAAATAATAAATAATTTTTTTTTTTCTGGGTTCTCACACTCTCTCCCCCTTAAAGAATTTCGCCCTCGAAATTGCTCACCTGGGTTACTAAATAGCTCAGGGTATTTCTTTTGCATCTCTTCCTCCAACTCCCAAGTTGCCTCTTCTATTCCATGATTTCTCCACAAAACCTTTACCAATGGAATTTGCTTATTCCTCAGTTCCTTAATCCTCCGATCGAGTACTTGTACAGGTCTTTCTTCGTAAGTAAGTGCCTCATCTAACTCAATCTCCTCTGGTCGCACAACGTGGGTTGGATCAGGATAGTATTTTTTCAGCATCGAAACATGGAAGACGTCATGAATCCGAGATAAACTTGGCGGCAACTCGAGTCGGTACGCTACCTTCCCAACTCGTTGGAGAATTTTGTAAGGCCCCACGAACCGTGGTTGAAGTTTCTTTCCTCTACCCGCAGTGACGCTTCGTAGTGGTGTAATTTTAAGGAAAACACGGTCTCCAACTTCGAACTCTAAATCTTTCCTTCGGTTATCTGCGTAGCTCTTTTGTCGGCTTTGAGCTGCTTGGAGTCTTTGACGGATCAATTTAACCTTCTCTTGTGCCTCCTCCATCCAAGGAATGGTTGTTGGATCTAGAGCTTTCTTTTCCCCTACTTCATCCCAATAAATGGGCGAACGACACTTCCGTCCGTAGAGAGCTTCATATGGTGCCATTTGAATGGACGAATGGTGTGAGGCCCCAGTCCGATCGTAAGTCGATATTAGGGTTATTTGATATTTGGTTTGGAAAAAAAAGGGTTTTATGGCTAGGAAGGAAACCCTAATTCGGTTAAGTTGGAAATCCTAGTTTACGTATTAGGGTTAAGTTGGAAATCCTCGTTATAAGGTTCAAGCTATAATTTATATTCGGTATTCTAGTGTGTGCTTTGACATAGGTAAATATAGGATTTGTTTTAATTACAAAGGTTTAGTAAGTTTGAATGATTAGCAAACCTCTAGTGTTGCAATATTAGAAAGTTTAAGTGGAGTTTTGTTTATCGCCCGCCTTTTTCCGCATTTTCTTTATTAGAAAAATCTCCAGGATAATTTTATGAGTAATTATAGTTTTAGATGATTTTTCTAGTATTGGAGAATTTTAGAAAATTAAGAATATATATTGGACGTGGGACCCACTAGTGCGGTTAGTTCGGAAAAATTCGGCCAATTAGGTTAAATTCCGGATACTGTGTAAAATTTATCGGGTGTTAAGAGATAAGTTGAATGTGTGAAGTGATTGATGTGAGAGGGAAAAAGAAACATAAGAATGCATTAATGAGTGTGACAAGTGTCACAATATGATTGGTTGGACTTTATGGTTTACTATTCACATTTTTGACTTTTGACCAAAATTAGTTAATATCTCCAAAAATTCACAAAATTCACCATTTTCTTACCTTGTGTTGGCCGGCCCTCTCTCTTGCAAGAAGGAAGAAAGTTCATCAAATTTCAAGCTTCCATCTCACTCAATCTTCCACAAACAAGAGCTTAGACTAGATTTCACTCCATAAAAACCTTTCTTCTAGTGCTAATAAGTGTATTAGTGAAGTTGATTTGAAGAGCTAAGGTGTCCACAATCCCTATCTCTCTTGATTTATTGGTAAGTGATGCTTGAACACCCTACTACATCTAATGATGCTTATGTTTGGCTTAGAAGTAGCTTGAGTGATGGAATATATGATTTATTTCTTGATTTGAAGAGTTTTGGTGAAGTTTTCCATTTTATGATGAATTTGCTGGTTTAATATGAATGGGATGTTGTGGCCTTGTATGATGAATGGTAATGGTTTAAAATGACTCTAGTAGGTGTGAATAGTTGATAATTGCAATCAATTTTGGATTTGGAAGAATTTCTGGAAAATTAGGGTTCTTGGTTGAACATTCTGTCCGAAATTTTAGGTCATAGATAGAGGCCGAATTGGACTTTGATCAAAACATGAAAGTTGTAGGTATTGATGAGGTTGAAGTGTCTGAAACATTTCAGGGCATTTGGCGTAGTATAGAGTGAGTTATGCCGTTTTTACTGTTGCTGTTTTTGGTGAACAGAATGTCCGAACTGCGATAGTAATTGTCTGTTTTGCCTGGAATTGGTTTGGATTTTGTTGTTGGTGTATTCTGATGAAATGTAGCTTGATGTCTTAGCTTTCATATGCCTTTGGAATCAATGCTTTTGGACCTGTATAGACTGACTTGGACTGATTACAGTTTTGTGTGATTTGGGAACCTGCAATTACGGTTCTGGGTTGGTTTTCTGCATTTTGACTTAGTTGTGCTAGGATTTGGATTGAGAGGCCTTCTACATTGTTGTATCCCCTTATGTCCTGGATATCCCTGTAAATTTTCAGGATTAACGGAGTGGTATAACCTGAGTTATAAACGAAATACTCAGACCTGTTTTGACCGTCAACTTCTGTTCTGTTCTTATATCCGGACAGTTTACGACTGGGACTTTGGATTCACGTTTGACTAGGTTACAAGCTGTTTGGGCTTGTGACCAAAACACCAAACTTATAGCTCTATATCACAGCTTTCTAACGCCCTTGGAATTTCATGAATCGGATTTATAGAACCTGAGATATAGCCGAGCAAATAAGGCCTGCCCGTGAAAATGACCATTTTCTGGTCAGATCTGTTTTGGTCCTGACGACCAACTTCCGTTCCGAATTTGGATTGCCGACCTTCATGAAAGTTGTTCCATTTGGAATGAACTATCTAACTGCCAATTTTCAGCTCTTTTGCCCATGTGTAGCATAGAAAACAGTTTGCACTCAAAACTGACCATTTGTGCATTGGCCAGATTTCGTATGTGATTGTGTTTGGTTCATTTGGGGCTGAAGCCTCCAGTTTCAGTTCTGGATGTCTTCATAACAATTGTTGTTCATCCTTTAAGCTTCGATATGGTGTCTCATACGCCTTAATCCGATATTCGTAGCTCAACTTATGATTACAATAGAAACGAGTGTCAAATCTACCGTTTCCGCTAACGGCCGTTTCCGTTTCCGTCCGTCATATTTACGTGCGCGCGTGTCGTTTTTGCCGTTTTGCTTGTTTTAGGCACGATAGTAGCCGTTTGCGATATTATGTGACACAATCTTCTATGTCAGACGGTGGTGAGCTGGGCGGAACTGGTGGGGCCCACTACTAGCTGTTCATTTCGATCCGACTTCGTGTTTTTGCTATTTCAGATTCTGGGTAAGTATTCAGGCCAGTTTGGTGTGTTTTTCTTTGCTATGTGTTTGAGATGTGTGAAAAGGGTACTTAGGCGAGGGTGTACTTTATCGCACTCGACCTAAACCCTAATTTGAATGTATAATTGTACTTAGCATATGTATATGAACCTTTTGGAACCAAAACCCTTGAGCTTGTGGCTCGGGGCGACTTTCGAGTAGAGTTTGTGAAGTTTGCAAAGTTTGTGAGTTCGTGGGCCCGATCTAAGACCTGTTTGGACTATTCGAGCCGGTTAGGGCTTGGTCGAAGTCAGTCCAACTTAGTCTGAGGTCACCAAGTTTGTAGGTTCATGTTATGAACCAATTTTGTGAATCCGGTTCACCGAGAAGGTGACCAAGTTTGTGACCCGAGCTTGTGACTCAAGCTCAAGTTTGTGATTTCGTTCGCCCGGGCAAGTTTGTGAGGTGACTGGCCAGTGAGGGTGATAAGGTGTCGGTGGGTGTATAAGTGAAGTTCTACGGACCATTGAGTGTGGTCGACGGAGTGTCGGCAGGAGATCATACATGGCACATGAATTGGCTTTGGAGCCACCCGTATCCTTATTATGTGATGTTACTTTTCTGCTTTTGCTTTACTCTTACTGTGTAACTGTTGTTACGTGAAATTTATGCTTTCGCCCCTGTTTACTTACTAAGCATATAGCTTACCCCGTTCCATTTGTTTTCCTTAGCAGGGGCCGACGCGGGGACTTTTGGTTCGTACACTAGTATAGATAGATTGGCTTGTATTAGTTAAACAGTTAGGATGTTTGTTTTAGTTTTGGTGGTTTGTATAAGGACCCTTCTTAGAGTCTATCTTCTGCTGGTTGTGGTTATAGTGTATTAGAGTGGTTTGACTCGAGACTTTTGAGTATGTAAATGTAACTTTTGGGATTGTATATATATTGTATATAGTGCTCTTTCGATTTATCTAGTTTTACTGCTTTAAGTTTTGAGTCCTGGCGCGAGCTAGGCAGGCGGCCCGTCGATACCCTTGGGTTCGCCCTTGGGAGAAGTGGGGTCGTCACAAATGGAAACTGTTATTGTAGGCAAACTCTACCAAAGTCATATGTTGACCCCAATTACCCCCAAAATCCAGAATACAAGTCCGTAACATATCCTCGAGGGTTTGAATGGTTCGCTCTGACTGTCCATCTGTCTGGGGGTGATAAGTGGTACTAAGGTTGATTTTGGTCCCCAAGTTCTCCTGAAACTTTTGCCAAAACCGCGATACAAAACGAGGATCTCGGTCTGAAACTATACTCACTGGAACCCCATGCAACCTCACAATTTCATTCAGGTACAACCTAGCCAACTTATCCATGGAATCCTTCACATTCACAGGTAAGAAATGAGCCGATTTGGTCAACCGATCAACGATCACCCAAACGGCATCATGTCCTTTCTGAGTTCTTGGCAGTCCAGAAACAAAGTCCATCGTGATATTTTCCCACTTCCATTCGGGTATCTCAAGAGGTTGTAACAGTCCAGAGGGTTTTTGGTGTTCAGCCTTGACTTGCTGGCAAATCAGACAGGTTTGGATATATTGAGCAATCTCCCTCTTCATCTTATCCCACCAGTACAACCGTCGCAAGTCTTGGTACATCTTATTACTACCAGGATGGATCGTGTATTTCGATCGATGGGCTTCCTCTAAAATTTCTCTTTTCAGGTTTTCATCATTGGCTACCACTACTCGGTTCCTATACCTTAAAATCCCTTCAGGACCCAAATTGAAGTCAGGTAGTGCTTCCTTTTCCACCTTTTCCTTCCACTTTTGTACCATCGGATCCTTCTCTTGGGCTTCTTTAATTCGATCGAGAATAGCAGATGTCACCCGAATATTCCCAAAAGTTACTTGTTTGCATCCCAGTCTAGGGTTCCACTCGCTAGCTGCTCCTATCATTTCCCACTCCTTGACCATTAACCCTGCTACTTGAGCCTTCCGACTTAAGGCGTCCGCTACTACGTTAGCCTTACCGGGATGGTAGTTGATCGTGCAGTCATAATCTTCTAAGAGTTCCATCCACCGGCGTTGCCTCATATTCAACTCTTTTTGGGAGAAAAGGTATTTAAGACTCTTATGGTCTGAATAAACCTCAAAGGTAACCCCGTAGAGATAGTGTCTCCACTTTTTCAGAGCAAAGACCACAGCAGCTAACTCCAAGTCATGGGTAGGGTAGTTTTGTTTATGGGTTTTCAGTTTCCTAGAGGCAAAAGCAATCACGTTCTTGTTTTGCATTAACACACATCCTAAGCCTTCCCTCGAAGCATCGGTATAAACAGTAAAACTGTCCTTCCCATTAGGCAAGGCCAAAACAGGAGCCCTGGTTAACTTTCGTTTCAACTCCTGGAAACTGGTTTCACACCTAGTATCCCACACAAAACGGCTATTTTTCTTCGTTAGATCGGTTAAAGGGCCAGCCAGTTTGGAAAAGTCTTTAATAAAGCGTCTATAGTACCCAGCCAACCCTAAGAAACTGCGAATCTCAGTGGGGTTTTCTGGCCTCTTCCATTCAGCCACTGCCTCTACTTTCCCGGGATCCACTGTAATACCTTCTTTTGAAATCACATGTCCCAAGAAAGAGATTTTCTCCAACCAAAATTCACACTTACTAAATTTGGCGTATAGCCGATGATCTCTCAGGGTTTGTAACACTAGCTTCAAATGCTGCTCATGTTCCTCACGGGTTTTAGAATAGACCAAGATGTCGTCAATAAACACGACAACAAATCGGTCCAGGTAGGGTTTGAAAACCCGATGCATCAAATCCATAAAGGCGGCAGGGGCATTGGTCAGCCCAAAGGGCATGACTGCAAACTCAAAATGCCCATATCTAGAATTGAAAGCAGTCTTGGGTACATCTTCTTTCTTAATAAGCAACTGATAGTAACCCTGTCGGAGATCTAACTTTGAAAAGACCACCGCGCCTTGCAACTGGTCAAACAGTTCATCGATATGGGGAAGTGGGTATTTGTTCTTAATGGTCATATTGTTTAATCCCCGATAATCGATACACAATCTTAAAGTTCCATCCTTCTTCTTAACAAATAGTACCGGAGCCCCCCACGGAGATCCACTCTCCTGAATAAACCCACGCTCCAACAGGTCTTGCAACTGTAATTTCAACTCCTTGAGCTCAGCAGGTGCCATTCGATAGAGGGTCTTAGAGATAGGTGATGTCCCCGGTAACAGGTCAATCTTAAACTCTATCTCTCTCTCCGGAGGTACAGTTACTAATTCATCAGGAAA